>NC_083237.1:32996779-33296779 GCF_032191835.1 Heteronotia binoei
CTGAACTTCAATTTATTGTGCAGGAATAAATCAGTTCATGATATAAAAATGGCTGGCATGTAAAAATTAATGAACTCTGAAGTCCCATGAAAATGGCATCCTTGCCAAAGACTGAGAAGGAAAAACAAATAAACTTCTCTGTACCTTTTAAACTGCTTACATTTCTACAGGCACAGTTTTCTCTGCTATGCAGTATAAAATGTGTATTTATGTGACCCAAACAGTTCCTAAAAGCATAGCTAAAGTAACCTATTAATAAAATGAAAGTTCAGCTGGGAAGATGAACACTTAACATGCAGTTTTGGCTGCAAATATCTTCTTTGCAGGTCAGTAACAAAAAACTACCAGCATGTTTTGGCCTTAGCATTTGCTGTAAAAGAGCTGAATGAGAATCCCAACTTCTTGCCAAACATCAGTTTGGGTTTCTACATCCTCAACAGTTACAACCTTCGAAGGATGACGTTTAAGGCTGCCCTCCACTTACTTTCTGCACAACAGAAGCTGGTCCCTAATTTCAGCTGTGATGACCAGCAGAAATGTATAGTTGTCATCGGAGGGCTTTTGTCTGAAATCTCAGCTCATATGGCCTCAATTCTGAACATCTACAAGACTCCTCAGGTAAGCTATAAGCATGGAGGGTACACAGATTTTACAATACTGGCATATAATTTAACAGTCTGATTTCATAGATCTGAAAAATGACAATGTGGTTTTTTTCCAGCTCACTCACGGGTCACTTTCCCTTGCAGAGAGTAACAAACAACAATTTTCTTCCATATATCAGATGGTGCCCAATGAAACCTACCAGTACAAGGGAGTTGTACAGTTACTTCATCATTTTAGATGGACGTGGATTGGGTTTATGGCTATGGATGATGACAATGGAAACCAGTTTTTTCAGAGAATAATATCTGTTCTCTCTGAGAATAGCATTTGTTCTGCATTCACATACAAATTACCAAATCTGACTTACATAACAGAGGTGGCGGACTTGATTATACAACAGGTTGAATGGTACCCTGTTCTTATGGACAGGAAAACTAATGTATTTTATGTATATGGAGAACCTCCAGCCATGATGGCTTTAAGGATCACTCTTTATCTAGCTCCTTTCATTTTACTGCCTCCTGTTAGTAAAGTGTGGATAGTTACACCACACTGGGACTTTGAGTCACTCTCTCTTCATAGGATTTTTGATACAGAATCCCTTTATGGTGCCCTATCCTTTACAACCCATTCCAGTCAGCCACATGGATTCCAAGAATTCCTTCAGACCATAAGACCTTCCTGGGCTGAAGAGGATGGCTTCATTCAGAACTTTTGGGAGCAAGCTGTACATTGAAACATGAGCAGGAAGAAATTAAGAAAATCTGCAACAGGGAAGAGAAACTAGAGAGTCTTCCTGGGACTTCCTTTGAAATGGATATGACTGGCCACAGTTATAATGTCTACAATGCTGCCTATGCTGTGGCTCATGCTTTGCACAACATCCACACACTTGGCTCCAAATGCAGAAGACTGGTTAAAGGTGAGAGGCTGGATGTTCAGAATATGCAGCCATGGCAGGTACAGAAATTATTTAAACTGTTCATCATGTCATCTGCAGATAGACAGAGATTTTCTTTTTCTTATTCTACTTGGACACTCAGTACTCCCACTAATATAACAAATAACCTTTTGAAACTCTTTCTCTTTGCATCTCTGTGTGTAGGCTGAATCATACAGAAAAGCAAAGCTATCGTCTCTGTATCTTTCTCTGTCTGTCTCTCTCTGGCCATTCCCCACTTGCCTTGTCCTGGTTTTGCCCTCCTTTTTCCGTGGTGTTTCTGCCTGATTTTACAGAGGCTGCTGTGGGGCCGCAACTTGCCCCACCTCTTTCCCAAGTTCCACCCATAGCTTTAGGATTATCTGAAAACTGGATTTTGAAGCCATAGAGAGAATTTGGAAAAGAGATGGGGCAAGTCACAGCTCTGCGGTAGCATGTGCAAAATCGGGCAGAAGCACCACAGAAAAAGTGTGAGACTGGGACAAGACTAGTGGTGAACTGACTTCTCTCTCTCTCTCTCATCCACCCACCCATCCATCCATTCCCCCCCTCACATCTAAAAGCCCATTTGTTATGGCAAAATGAAGCACCCTGATTGGTTGTGCCTGTCAAATCTTTGGCCTGTCAAACAATCAGTCAAGACTACTTGCATGTCATTGGTTCAGTCCACTCCTCTCTCCAACCTGAGTGGCTGTTGCTAGCCAACCAAGCTTATTCTGTGAGTAAAAGACAACCAACCTTGGTTACAGCAATTTCTGGCTCTCCCTACTCTCCGATTAGCTAAGCTGTCTGTCACTCTGCTTTGCAGAGGAGAGAAAGAAAGCCTTCCCTTGATTGGTTGAGGGAGGTAAGAGGAGGGAAACAGCCAGAGAAAGCCTCTTTCAATTGGCTGAGGGCTCCTCCCTGGAGGAGAAACAGTCAGAGATGGGGGTGGATGGCTTCCTGTACCAGCAGACCAAAAACAGACAGAGAGATAGGAAGAAAAAGCGGGAGACAGAGAGAGATTGAAGTTCTGCACTTAAAACCATCAATGTTATCAGATAGAGAGTCTTGCTCTGAAAAGTATCACTAAAGGTCTCTGGGGGAGAACTCATTGGGGCCAGTCCTGACTAGGGATACCATTTTATGTTGGTGGGAAATTCCTGCAGATTTTGTGGTGGAGTTTTAGGAGGACAAAGAAGTAAGTGCTTCAGAGAAGGATCTACCAGACCCAGGTTCTTGCTGTGGAAGCTGACTGATGATTTCAGAACAGTCACAGACTTTCAGCCTAACCTACTTCACAGGGCCGTTGTTCAGATCAAACAGGGGAAAGGAGAATGATGTAAGTTGCTTTGGTCCCCCCCACCCACTGTGGAGAGAGACTGTCCTCTTCCTAGGTAGAGGGGAAGCAATGGAAAGCTGAAGTCAGAGGGGCAGATAAAGGGAAAGAGATAGGATTGCCCACTCCTAGTTAGGAAATTCCTGGAGATTTAAGAGGTGGAGTCTGGAGATGGTAGTGTTTGAGGAGAGGTGGGACCTTAGACAGGTACAATGGCATACACTGCACCCTCCAAACCAGACATTTCCTCCTGGGGAACCACTGTTTCCAATCTCCAAATTAGGACTGGAATTCACACAGAATTACAACTGTTCTCCAGATAGCAGAGATCAGCTCCCCTTGAGGTGTGGTGGGGAGTGAATGCCTTCAGTTGGGTGGGTGGGAAGACAGCAAATGGGCTGGGGACTTGCCCAGAGCTTCTTTCTAGAGCAGGGGTGTTGAATTCATTTTGTTATGAGAGCTGAATCTGACATAAATGAGACCTTGTTGGGCCAGGCCATGTTGGGCCAGGCCATTTGTGTACCTATTTAAGATTAGATAACAGAGCTATTAACTTTATAAAGGACAGATAAACACAAGTAAAGATGTTTTAAATAATTAAAACATACTTAAAACATTAGCACTCATTGGTCTTTAAGGTGCTTTCTTTGTATCTCTCTTCCATGGTGTCCAGGGAACTGGGAAAAGGAAGCTGTGGCTCTTTCCTTTCTTTCCCAGAGGACAAGGAGAAAGAAGAGCCTCAGCCAACAGAAGGAAGAGAGGTTTGGCTCAATAGTTTTGCTGTGTGATTTAAAGCCTGGCAAAGCAAACTCTGACTTCCCCCACCTTCCATCCCCAAGGGAGGAGCCTCAGCCAATGGAGAAAATAGAGGTTTTACTATGTGGCTCCTGTGCTATTGTTATGCAGAAGGAAGCAAGAGAAGGGAGCAGATGATAGCCAGTTGCTCGGGGACCTTATAGGAGCCCCCCAGGGGGCTGATTCAGCCTCCAGGTCGCATGTTTAACACCCCTGTTCTAGAGCCTGTTGTATTTTTCTCTACAACAGACCTTATTTCTAGTTTGAAATAATACCCATATTACAGGCATACAAATTGCATGAGATATAAGTATGTATGTCAAAAATGTTTATCTTGCAAACACATACCAGTTCATAATTAATTTACAAGTTACCATCATGGATTTTAGTAGAAGCTTGGGACTGTATATTAGTCCCCCAAAATCTGATCTTTACCCTGCATTTCTGTCCATAGAAACCGCATCTATTTTTTTAATCGGTTTTCATAGAATTGGACTGTGGACAAATGGAGATAAAGTTTTATTCTCCCACCATTTCTTGTTTTTTTGTTTTGAACATCAAACACATACACACATCCAAATGCTTTACCCAAAACTTATTGGATAACATCTAATAATGGACAAGTTACAATCAAAAAGAATTTTTTTTAAATCATTCTTAAAAATTTGGGATGACATTAAGAAAAAAACTGTTCACTAGGATATCATCATTTTCTCCTTTTACCAACCAGGATTGGTTCATTCCAAGGAAGCAGGATAAAGGTTTTCAGAAATGGGGACTGCCAAAATTACTTCACTTGTGCAATATCACTGATAAAGCAAAAAAAAATTAGAAAGCCAAAAGCTGGAACAAATAGCAGACAATATAATTGGTATACTTTTGCCCCCCAAGGTTGGAATGAAGAGACTGACAACAACCAAGAAAAATGGGCCTTTTATTGAACATAACCAAACTGTAACTAGCACGGCAAGGGTTACCAGAAACCGGACAAGCCCCGGGGTCATCCCATGACCCTTCCTTGTCCATGTATGAGCGAGCCACCCTGCCCCTGACATGAGCCACAGATTTGGCTCATGGCAGGCCGGCCAGGCCAGATCATCCTACCCCACACTGGCATAATCACCCAGGAAGAGGCAGTCTTGTGGGGAGGGATCACACAATCGGCATTCTGTGACACTGAGCCATAGAGCCCATCTGCTGCTCCTGCTGATAGCTTGCACCCAACTGGTGTAGTGCCCTGGGTGCTCCCCTGGGCTTCCGTAACCCCTTGCTAATTCTGCCAACGCAAATGCCAAGCCTCTGCTTAGGCATTAGCACCCCACTGGGTGGCCCAGAGCTGCCCGAAAGCCCTGTCTAAGCTTGCCCAAAAACTGTCCTGTTACCTGCATCGGATAGATGCACTCCATCAGGTCTATAAAGCTCACCACAGCCAACCTGAATTGCTGGGTGCAGCAAGAAAATCCCCAGGCCACCCTCCATTGTTTTTTGAAGGGCTCGGTTAGCCTTCCTCCTGGCCCTTTTGATGCCCGCTGGGTCCCATGCCCCCCACCAAACCTGCCTCGGCAGAATGGCAGACCACACTATGCAGACCCCGGGCCACTGCCTCACAATGACCTGCAGGTCGGCAATGGCCTGCAAATAAAGGGCCTTTCCTTTCATCCACCCAAGGTCATTCCCACCCAAGTGTATGACCAAAATGTCAGGCGGAGCACCCCTCCACTCCTGAAACAAGAGAGCCAACAGAGCCCACGGCTACCCTGCTACTCGACTGTGGCCCACTCACTGAGGCCCAACTGATGACCTCCAAGCAAAGTGGGCCGCCCAGAACACAAAACTGTGCTCGCAGACGAGGATACGCAGCCTTTCCTGACGAGCCGCCAAACCTGGAAGGAAAAAACAGTCAACCAAGAACAAGAAAAATCAGGCCTCTCACGGCCAACCTTGTTAAGAAAAAGTTAACCAAGCCTACACTGGAGGAAGCAAAGGGCGCATGTATGAGCGGTAGGCCGTAGAACACCATCTACCGGCCTTCTGTATTTCAGGGTCCGGGTACCCCATAGCCGCCGCAGTAGTGGCAGCCCTGATTCTGAACAAATGGGTACCGAATTTGACCCCCTTGAGCCCCAGCTTGTCCAAAGCCCGAGCAGTTACCACCCAAAATTGGATTTTGGTAAGTGGGGACCCATCACAATGACTGAATAACGGACCATCTGCTTCCCCCCTTATCGCAACATACCGCTGCAGCGCACTAACTGGGCACATCTCGGCCTCACTACACGGTCCAAGGATTACAGCTGCGCCCTTACCTACTTGATCCGTCTTGGACCCTCTAACCCTGAGCACCACCTGCTCCCCTTTGAAAGTGATATCACTAGTCCTCAAGGCGCAATTAGACTGATCCTTAAAGGACCGAGCCTCTCGGCTTGGCTTCGCGAACGAAGATTTAAGAAGGGTGCAATAGTCTACGTCTGCTGCAGGCTCGCTGGTGGCTGACAAGTCCAATGCGGGACAGGCAGGTCCGGCCACAGTGGCTGCAGGGAAAAGTCTGATTTAGGGTTGGTGCTGTAGCAGTGCGATTCTTCCTCAATCTCCTTTTGTCCTCAAGACCAGCTATGCGTGTGTTCTCAAAAGAAGAGACAGCCTGGTGGATGGTGTGCCTCCATGCTTTGCGATCTGAGGCTAGGTCAGACCACTGGTGATGGTTGATGCGACAGGTGCCAAGGGATTTCTTCAAGGAGTACTTGTACCTCTTCTTTGGTGCCCCTCTATTTCGATGGCCGGTGGAAAGTTCGCCATACAGGGCAATCTTGGGAAGGTGGTGGTTTTCCATCCTAGAAATATGCCCTGCCCAGCACAGCTGCGTCTTCAACAGCAGTGCCTCGATGCTGGTAACCTCCGCCCGCTTGAGGACTTCAGTGTTGGTCACAAAGTCACTCCAGTGGATGTTGAGGATGGTGCGAAGGCAGCGCTGATGAAAGCGCTCAAGGAGTCGCAGGTGATGACGGTATAAAACCCACGATTCGGAGCCGTAGATGAGGGTTGTCATCACAACCGCTTTGTAAACATTGATCTTTGTGCCTTTTTTCAGATGCTTGTTGCTCCACACTCTTTTGTGCAGTCGGCCAAAGGCACGGTTTGCCTTTGCCAGCCTGTTGTCGATCTCCTTGTCGATCTTAGCATCTGAGGAGATGATGCACCCAGGTAGCTGAACTGCTGGACTGTCTTCAGAACTGATTCACCCACAGTGATGCAGGGAGAGTGATAATCTTCCTGGGGTGCAGGCTGGTGGAGAACTTCTGTCTTCTTCAGACTAACTTCTAGGCCGAATAGCTTGGCAGCCTCTGCAAAGCAGGACGTCATATGCTGCAGAGCTGATACCGAGTGGGAGACGAGTGCAGCATCATCAGCAAACAGTAGCTCTTGGATGAGTTTTTCCATTGTCTTGGAGTGGGCCTTTAGTCGCCTCAGGTTGAACAGACTGCCATCGGTGCGATAGCGGATGTAGACACCATCGTCATCATCTAGATCTACTGCGGCTCTTTGAAGCATCATGCTAAAGAAGATCGTAAAGAGAGTTGGCGCGAGAACGCAGCCTTGCTTTACACCTGTGCCTATTGGGAAGGTCTCCGAGAGGTCGTTGCAGTGTCTGACTTGCCCTCGTTGGTCTTCGTGTAGCTGGATGATCATGCTGAGGAACCTTGGGGGACATCCTAAATGTTCCAAGATTTGCCACAGGCCTTTCCTGCTAACGGTATCGAAAGCTTTGGTAAGGTCGACAAAAGTCACATACAGAGCCTTGTTTTGTTCCCTGCATTTCTCTTGGAGCTGTCTGAGAACAAATACCATGTCGGTGGTGCTCCTGTTAGCTCTGAAGCCGCACTGGCTCTCTGGGAGGAGTTCTTCTGCAATGGTGGGCACCAGTCTGTTCAGGAGTATTCTGGCAAGGATTTTGCCTGCGATGGAGAGCAGGGTTATCCCCCGGTAGTTGGAGCAGTCTGACTTTTCCCCTTTGTTCTTGTATAGGGTGATGATGATTGCATCGCGAAAGTCCTGTGGTAATTTGCCTTGTTCCCAGCAGGTGACAAGTACTTTGTGAAGTGAGCTATGTAGTACTGTGCCCCCATGCTTCCAGATCTCTGGTGGAATTCCATCAACTCCTGCTGCCTTGCCACTTTTCAGTCGCTTGATGGCTTTAACAGTCTCTTCTAGAGTGGGGATCTCATCCAACTCTGTTTTCACTGGTTGAAGTGGGGTGAGGTGAATTGCTGAATCTTGAACTACGCGGTTGGCACTGAAGAGAACCTGAAAATACTCCGACCACCGGTTCAATATGGACGCCTTGTCTGTGAGGAGCACTTGGCCGTCTGCACTACGCAAGGGACTCTGAGTCTGATATGATGGACGATATACTGCCTTCAGAGCTTCGTAGAACCCTCTTAAATCACCAGTGTCTGCACACAGCTGGGTTCTCTCAGCAACCTTGGTCCACCACTCGTTCTGAATGACCGAGCCACCAGCTCGCTAACTCTCACGACCCCCAAAAAGGCTGTTAGCGCTGCTGCGTGGAACAAGGCAACTTCAAAGGGGGACAAACAGACCTTAGACCAGATCCGACCCAACCCCCTAAGCATGGCAGGAGAAATAGGTTGGCGAGAGTTGGCCCTGGACCCTCTTTTCCTGGACCAACCCTCCAGCATCTTCTTGACCCTAAAGTCGCCAGTGTTTTCAAACATACCGCGGGCTTTACTCGCAAAGGCGATTGCCACCAACTGCCCTCTTATGGACTTCACTGCCAAACCCCTCTCTTTTTGATATACCAAAAACTGCATCAGATGGGGCACAGACACCGGCCAACTATCTGGTAATCCGGCTTCAGTTCTGAACCCCTGAAATTGCCGTACAGCTCGTTCATATGCCCTTCATGTACTTGGCGCTAAGGCTAAACTAATTGCCCTACCAGCTTCGACCCTCCAAGCTGCCACAGGTCCTGAGGCATCCTGACTGGCAATGGGTCGGCTTCCGGAGCCAGCTGGTGAAAACGCTCCATCTGTTGGCGAGACAGAACGTCCACCACACCATTACTCACCCCTGGAACATGTCTAGCCATAAACAGCAAGTTCAATTGTAGGCAGCGCAGCGTAAAGTCTCGAACCAGGTTCAATACTGGGGCAGATCTGGAGGACAATGAGTTAATCACCTGAACCACTGCCTAATTGTCACACCAAAAATGCACCACATGGTTGGCTAATTGCTCACCCTAGAGCCACAATGCTACAACAATAGGAAAAAATTCTAGGAACATTAAGTATCTGCGGAGCCGACCAGCCAACCATTCCCTGGGCCACCTTTTGGCGCACCAATGCCCCCTAAAAACACGCCGAATCCGATGGAGCCAGCTGCATCAGAATTTATCTGGAGGTCAGCTTCAATACGCATGTCCTCCCTCCAAAAAGAGATCCTGTTAAACAATTCCAAAAACCGTTCCCAGACTTCGAGGTCCCTATGCATACCCTTGGTTATCCTCATTCTGTGATGAGATAAGTGGAGGGAGCCCATTGCATCACAAAGTCGCCTAAGGAATGCCCTCCCCGGAGCGACTACCCTACATGCAAAATTCAAATGCCCAACAAGCTGCTGTAGTTCGAGCAAAGACACCTTCCTCTGACCCTTAACTGATGCATTTAGTGCCCTCAAGCTCAAAACCTTATCCTCTGGAAGCCGTGATGCTTGCCTACAGGTGTCCAATTTGATGCCCAAAAATGTTTAAAACCGAGGACGGGCCCTCAGTCTTTTTGTGGGCCAACGGAACCCCCAGTTCCCCCGTCAGCTGAATGAAGGCCTCCATTAATCTGGCGCATCATCCAGAGCCTGCTGAGCCCACGAAAAGAAAGTCGTCAAGGTAATGAACCGTCTCAGTCAGCCCAGATCTAACCTGGAGCGCCCATTCCAAAAAGGAACTGAAACGCTCAAAGGCAGCGCAAGAAATTGAACAACCCATTGGCAGGGCCCGGTCCATAAAATATTTCCCATCAAACATAAACCCCAACAACTCAAAATCCATGGGGTGAACAGGTCGCACTTCGCCATTTCAGCACCCAGACCGCACCCCCGCACCACTTTGACCGCCTGGTCAAAGGAAGTGTATCGCACTGAACAGAGTTGGTTGGGGATGGCATCATTCACCACCCCCCCCCCCCCTTAGGGTATGACAGGTGGTGAATAAGGCAAAACTCCCCGGGTGCCTTTTTTGGCACCACCCCAAAGGGGGACACTTTCAAGTTAGGCACCAGAGGTGAATCGAAGGGGCCAATCACTCGCCCCTCTCGGCACTCCTTTGATTTTTTCCTGGACAACATGTTCCATTCCTTTAACCGAACTCAAATTGGACGCCATACTAGGCGCCCTAGGACCCTGAAATGGGATTCGGAACCCATGGGTAAAACCCTCCAGTAAATAGGTGCCATCCACCACTAAAGGATACCCTTTCAATAACTCCCTAAGTACTTTCACCCGAATGGGACTGGGACCCTTTACCAGGTTGTGAAAGGTTACCCCCACCCCCGACTCACTTTGCACCGCTTCTGGTTTTGGCTTTTGTACAAGATGAAAATGCGTGCGACCCCCCACACAGCGGGCACTCGTGCTTGAACTTACACTCTTTCCTCGAACAAACTCCTTGGGACGTAAACTCCCAACACAACAGTCGTGGTAGAACCAACTGGCCCGCCACCGTGCGGGCTCCAGGTGTGCTCAGCGATTTATGTACAATGTGACCACTGTTGGCCCGATCACCCAAGTTGGGTTTTGCCGGGGACATCAGCTGAAGCCAAAGCTGTTGGTTTTATCTGGTTCCATGGAAGAGCTGGGTTAATAGCCGCCCTCATACGAAAGGCTTCATTGTACTGCAACCACGCGACGCCCACAAAGTCAGTGTATGCCCAATAAATAATATCGCAGTACTAAAATAGGGGCACCGCCCTAAACAGCTGCGCCCGCGCTATAACCCCAGCATAAATCGGAAAACCAGGCAGCCAGTTGGCCCAGGTCCTGTCCACCTTCCTGCGCTTCAATTTTTCTTTCTCCTTCTCATTGAGATCATCCTTTTCCTTCTTCTCCAGCTCCCTATATAACAAACTGAATACATCCACGTATTCACCACGTAAAATTTTTTCATGAGTAGCAGGGGTCAAATGGTCCCCCAAAGGCATAACCGTATCACCGAAGGGAACGGCCTGAAACGGAACTGACCCGTAAGGATTGGGCAAATAACCCCAGGGGGTCCACTGACCACTGGGCCATCCCCCTAACTGATGTGGCATCATCTGCCCCCCCCCATGGAAGGACCCCCATAGCTGACTGCCCGGGCGCACCCTGTGACCCTGCAGGTGCCATAACTCCCCCCTGTGGCAGGGGACCACTAGATAGGCCCCCTTGATCCATGCTCTGGTGTGACGGTCTGAGCACCGCCCAAGACGGACCAGGTTGTGCAGGATATGACCACTGTGTTCCCTGCCCCACCGAGGGGGAAACCCCGCCCACCGAGCCAACACCCTGAGATGTAGTAGGCTATGTTTGCACTTGTTGTGGCTGCCAATACTTACCCTCAACTCCGGGTGGTGCCACCACCACTGCTACTGGTGCCAACTGTTCAGGCCGCTTGTGTTCCACCAACTGCTCAGGCACTTCCACACCACCTTCCGCTTCCTCTTCCACATCAGGTTCCAACTCCAAGGGTTGCGTTCCAGACTGCTCGCCATCACCTCCGCTGTCCTGCAAAGCAGATAGCCGTGCAAGCACCTCCCATTCAAAAGTAGTAGTGCCAGACCGCCCAGTGACCCTAGACCTCCCAGTCCATCCAGAAGGCTTCCCTGTAGCCCCCCTTTGCCGTTCCAAGGCCCCAAGTTTATTGATGATTGCTAGCCGCAATCGCTTTGCCTCCTCAGCACCGGAAACAGTGGGGGTCTTCTGTCCCCTCTTCCCCGTTGTCTTGGCAGGCTGCTTCCCCTTTGAGTTACCCTGCCCCTTTTTAGGCCCCATACTGATGAGGGTGTAAGGGGAGGGGGGGAGGTAGAGAACAAAAACACCCAAAGGAGGCTTCCCTTTCAACTGACTGACCCCTCCCAACACAGTGGGAAGGGGGGGGTGAGAGAGCAAGGTAACCCCTCACTGATCCACTGCTAGCCCTCTGCACACCCCAACTCGCAAAATATGCCCCGTGACCAGCCGCTATCTGTCGCCCTGTAAAGCCCACGACCCCCAGACAAGCCTGAGGACAACCAGGCCCAACTCCGCTGTCAGCCAACGCCAGCCGCCATCCGCCCAGCGCTCCAGACGGGCCCCATCGATTCCCTCGCACGCCGCTGATGAGGCACATGGCAGCCTGCCGCTCCAAACAAGCGCCGCCCCATCGATAACCCACAAGTCACTGATGAGGCACATGGCAGCCCGCCGCTCCAACAAGCGCTGCTCGAAATCACGCCTCAAAAACCGGAGGCTCTCGGCCCTAGATGCTCCCAGCGCTGCAGAAGGAACCAACCAGCTGAGAGCCACAAAAGCAACTGCGTGGCTCAGGGCGGGGCCAGGACTCTTATAGTCCTGGCACTCCACCCTCTACTGAGTATCAGATGCCCGGGAAAAGCCAGCAGTCTCCTCCTCCTCCAGGGAGGCAACCGCGGCCCCCCCGCCTATGGCCACTGTTGTGGTGCGGCAGGATATGGGCCGAATTCTCCAATTAAAACATATGTTGGAATCTCCTCAGCTGGTTGAGATGTTTTCCAGACCTTTGACAAGTTTTGAACTTTTTTAAAAAATAAAGATCTAATATCAAATGATCTTGTTTCATAGATATAGTGAATAATGGTTCAAACAGGGACTAAACATATTATAAATTATCAATCTTGATGGATAATACAGTGTCAAAGCAAAACAGAAGAAGATGACTGGGATTTGGAATTTTCCCAGCTCTCCATCTGCTGTTTTTAATATACATTTTCAATCATTAAAAATGCAAACAAGTTGGTATCTTACACCAAGTCAGTTTCATTAAAAAAATTATAACCCAAATTATTACAAAAATTGAGGTCACCAGGCAGACTTTTTCCCACTGTTCGTGGATTTCTGAATTAACACAAGTGTATTGGAAAGATATTGTTCAACAAATTCAGCAAATAGCAAACTTTGATTTACCTTTAATACAGGAACTATTCCTGTTTGATTTCTGGAAGCAACCTTTAAAAAATAAATGTAAAATCAAATTAATATCAATATTGTTAGCTATAGCCAGAATTACTTCGGCAGTTATGTGGAAAAATAAGAAAATACCCATGATCAAGCAATGGCAAGCTTGATTTTGGGTCTACTTTATTATAATTTCAGATATAATTAATTATGTTAAAGCAAATACTTCCACTTTGTTGAAATATGGTTTCCTGTGATTCAATATATGTGAAGGATATACTTCTCAAAATACATTGTATCAAAATATGTTTTTTTTTTTAAAAAACAGATCTCTGGTATATTTGTAGATAACCAACAGATATTAAAATGTTATTTTGGTGATTGCCCAACATTGGTGATGCTTTATGTTATTTTGTATATTGTTTTTAAAAAATGTAAAAATAATCTAAAACATTAAATATTAATGCAGGGAAAGTAGGGCTTTTTAACCTGAAAATATTTCAGTATTGTAACTGTACTTTCAGTTCTATTTTCCTTTCAATCTAGTTACACAACTTTTTAAGGAGAATCTTGTTCAATAATACTGTTGGAGAAACCATACAATTTGATCAAGATGGAGAATTAGTTACAGTTTTTGATGTTAACAATTGGTTACCTTCTCAAATGGGTCATTTGCTAGAATAAAAGTGGGACGATTGGATCCTCATGCCCCTTCAGACAAACAGCTGACTCTGTTTGATGATCAAATTGTGTGGCATAGAAGCTTTAACCAGGTGAGACATAGAGACTGGTGTTTGGTTTTTTGAAATCTCCTTCGGGGGGGGGGGGAGGGAATGTTGTAATTGACTTTGATTTCTTCATGTGCATTTCTTACTATTTTCTTGTAATTTACAATATGTATACCTCTTTGAATTCATCTTTAAACATTCTGCCAATATATTCCAGATTGTTTCTCCCACATTGAGCTCCCTGAGGAAATCAGAGAGGAGTTGTATGTAGACAGCTGAAGAGGTGCTTTAAGCCCATTTTAATTCTCGTGGCTTTTAGTGGGATCACGGCTCTAAGGGGAGGAGTACCCGATTTATGGTATATCATCCATTATCAAAATTCAGTTATTTTACACTAATTGCCCTTTCTGTTTATTTTTTTTTAAACTTTAAATTTTTATTAATTTTTTAACTATAACCAACAACTTAGATACACGCTTAATAACCAAATAGATACAATAATATAAATACATTATATTCATGTCTTAATTATCCTTTCTGTTATTCAGAGTACCTCAAATTCTTATTGTCATTACAGTCGGATGCAAAAGTCTACTACACCACCAAGCAATATATAATCTATTATTTAAAAATACTTTTCAATAATATGAAAAATTTATATATTTTTTTGGAATATACTTTTGAGGATCTTCTTCCGAATTTATATATTTAAAAAAGGAATACCATTTCTCAATAAAATTATTCTTCTTCTGCTGTATGTCCATGGCTCTTATTTGTATAGCTAATTTATCCAAAGCTGCCACCTCCCACACTTTCGTCAACCATTGTTGTAACTTAGGGGACACATCACGTTTCCAATATTGTGCTACCAATAACTTTGCTGCCATCAATAACAGTGTTACTAATTCTTTTCTCGAATTAGAGAGTTTTAAGTTGGGCCAATAATTTAATAGGAAAGATTCTGGGGTGAAGGGGATATCGTCGTCGACAATGATATCTATTATATTTTTAATTTCTCTCCAAAATTTGTTAATTTCTGGGCACAGCCACCAACAATGCAAGAATGACCCTTCCTGTTTACATTTCTTCCAACATTCGGGGGTAGGCTTTATATGGGCTAAAAATAGTTTTTTGGGTGTTAAATACCATCTTGAAAAGAGTTTATAATTTTGGAGTTTCAAATTTAGTGAATATGTGGTGTAAAGTGGAGATTCCCAAATGGTCTGCCATTGTTCCACAGTAAATGACGTACCACAGTCTTTCTCCCAGGCCTTCTGTTGGGTTGTGATTTTGGACCTGTCTTCAATATTAAGTAAATTATAAATAATCGATGTCAATGTTCTAGCTTGTTTTAGATTCTTTTTCAACAGATTCTCAAAAGTTGTCAACGGCCTGTCAATTACTTCTATAATTCTAGGGTTATGTAGAATAAAATATATTTGTTGATACTGAAACCATGGGATTGATATTTTATATTGAGTTTCTAATTGTGCTTTAGAGAGCATTTGTTTATTCTTGATGATATTTTGAAATTGATAGATATCAGCCTCTCTCCAAACTCTAAAGTCTCCGGGTGCACGGCCTGGTTTAAACCATGCTTGTCCCAAAAAACTTGCCATCAGCGAGGTAGATGGTATTAATGTTTTTTTATGTTTATCCCAAAGTTTTAAAGTCAGGGATAAATAGGGATTATTATCAACACTAAAGTGCCTATCTTTCGGAGTGTTCCAGATGGCTTCCCATAGATGGTCTCCTACTAGATAAGATGCCTCGATTTTTACCCAAGGTTTGTCACAATCTTGAATTGCGTAGAATAATATATTTTTTAAATTTGCAGCTAAATAATACGCTTCTAAATTGGGTAAACTCAACTCCCCCTGTTTTGTTGGCCTCGTCATTAGATTAAACTGAAATCTTGGTTTTTTGTTTGACCATAAAAATTTAGAGATGAACTTTTGTCTGTCTCTGAATTCTTTGGGTGAAATATCACAGGGTAGGTTATAAAATAGAAACAAATATTTAGGAAGAACAAAGGTTTTAATCATATCGATTTTTTCTAACAAGGTTAAATTTAGTTTGTTCCATTGCTCTAATTGTGTTTTGATCGTACTATCTGTTAGTTTATAATTGACAGCATAAAGGTCCTGTAAATTCAGTGGTATTTGAATACCCAAATGTCGAAAAGATTTTTGGACCCACTTAAAAGGAAAGGCATTTATTAACTTAAGTTTGGAACTCTGGGACAAAACAATAGGGTATAATTCAGATTTTGTATAGTTTATTTATTTATTTATTTATTTAATGAACTTATATCCCGCCCTTCTCACCGAAGTGTCTCAGGGCGGCTCACAACATAATGATTCATACAATTCCATTTAAAACATTTACAGATACAATAAAAGCATAGTTAATAAAACAAGATAAAATAAAGCCAGCGGTCTATAAGAGCATTTTGTTCCATCCAAAGATGTTCCATCCAAAGTATCAGTTAGGTGTTATAGGCCTGCCAGAAGAAGGCTGTCTTGCAGGCCCTGCGGAACTGCCCTAGGTCCCGCAGGGCCCGCACCTCCTCCGGCAGCTGGTTCCACCAGTAAGGTGCCGCTGTTGAGAAGGCCCGATCCCTGGTGGATTTTAGGCGGGCCTCCTTTGGCCCAGGGACTACCAGCAGATTTTGTGAGCCGGAACGTAGTACTCTCTGGGGAACGTGTGGGGAGAGACGGTCCCTTAGGTAGGCAGGTCCTAGGCCATACAGGGCTTTAAAGGTAATGACCAACACCTTGTACTGGACTCGGAATGTTACTGGCAGCCAGTGCAGATCCCGGAGCCCCGGCCGAATGTGCTCCCATCTTGGGAGCCCTAATAGCAGCCGGGCAGCAGCGTTCTGCACCAACTGCAGTTTCCGGGTCCGGCACAAGGGTAGCCCCATGTAGAGGGCATTACAGTAGTCCAACCTCGAGGTGACCGTAGCATGAATCACTGTTGCTAGGTCGTTGCGCTCCAGGAAGTTACTATTAGTAATACTATTACTAATAGTAAAGTTACTATTAACTTTACTAGTTAATAGTAAAGCCTGATACCGCACTGAATTTTTGAATATGAAGTAGTAAAGAGGTTATAGATTGGAAAGGATTGGTGAAATAAAATACCACATCATCTGCAAACAAGCTTAATTTATGTTCCTCTTTCCCTACAGAAATACCAGTTATTAATGTCTCATTACGTATAGCAAATGCCAGTGGTTCTATAGACAGGGCAAATAGGATAGGAGATAGGGGGCACCCCTGCCTCGTACCCCTATGCAGATCGAAATCCTCTGATCTATAATTGTTCACATAAATTTGTGCTATTGGTTTGGCGTATAATGCTTCGATGGAGGTTAGAAATTTTTGACCAAATCCCATATACTGTAACAACGTAAGTAGATATGGGACCTCCACCCTATCGAAGGCCTTCTCTGCATCAATGGCCAACAGGATTGATTCTTCCTTTCTTTGTTTTCCCAAAAAAATTAGGTCCAATGTTTTACGAATATTGTCCGTTAAAGTTCTTGTGGGAATAAATCCTGACTGGTCACTATGTACATAGTTTGCAATAATTTTATTCATTCTGTTGGCCATTAAGGCAGAGAAGAGTTTAAAATCATTGTTTAACACAGAAATGGGTCTAAATGATGCCGGATTTTGTTTATCCTTTCCAGGTTTGGGAATTACTGTAATTCTGGCTTCTGACCAGGTAGCAGGCATAACTCCTCTGAGCATAACCGAATTACAGGTCTGCACCAAGGGGCCCAACAATACATGCTCAAATGTCTTATAAAACTCAATGGGAATACCATCCCTACCTGGGGCTTTATTATTTTTAATATGTTTTAAGGTATCAGATAGTTCAACTGGTGTTACATCTTGTTCTAAATAAGCCTCATGTTCAGGAGTTATTTTAATATTATAATTTATAGAGGTTAAATACTCTTTAATTTTGCCGGGCTCTGGGTTCTCTGATTTATATAGTTGCTGGTAAAATTTATGAAATATTTGGGTTATTTCACTAGATTTAGTGACTAGAGATCCTTGATGATTTCGCATGTTATGAATAAGATGGGATACCTTTCTTTGTGTGGTCCTTTGTTTGAGTAATTTTATCGATTTTGGTGTTTTAGTAAAATATTTTTGATTAAGTATCAGCAGGTTTTTTTGTATTTGGGATGTTTCCAACAAATCTAACTTTTTACGTTCCTGTTCTAATGTCCTCAGCAGTTTTTTCCCACCCTTTTTAGCATATTGCAGTTCCAAATGCTTAATATTGGTTGTAATTTCTAGTATTAGTGATTGTCTTTCCTTTTTATAGTTGGATGCTATTGCAATTAGTTGCCCTCTTATAACTGCCTTGAAGGCGTCCCACAACGTTCCCTGTGAAACATCTTTAGTGGTATTGAATTTAAAGTACTCCTGTATTGCTGCTGTAATTTTTTTACAAATCGATTCATCTTGTAACAATAATTTATTTAATTTCCAATGGTAGCCTTGTTTATCTCCATTTTGAGCGAAGAGTGTCCCCATAACCCAGGAGTGATCCAAAATTATCCGTGGGCCTATGTCTGCTTCTTGAATTTGATTAGCTATTTTTTTGCTTACTAAGAGATAGTCAATTCTTGTGTGAATTTGGTGTACCGTCGAATAATAAGTGTATTGTTTTACTCCGGGATTTAATGAACGCCAGACATCCACCAAATTAAATGTATCTAATATATTCAATAAACCTGTTGATTTTATTGCTTTTTTCCCTGGTTTATGTGTCCTGTCCAATTTGGGATCAATTATAAGATTTAAATCCGCACCAATTATAGTTTCCCCTATCTGAAATTCTGATAATAGTTGTAGAGCTGTCCTGAGAAAATCTTTCTGATTTACATTTGGGGCATATAAAGATGCTATTGTTAATGGCTGGCCGTCTAATTCTCCTCTAACAAAGATATAATGACCTCTAGGGTCAGCTTTTATTTTTTGGCAGTTAAAAGGTACTGATTTTGAAAGTAAAATTGCCACTCCTCTAGATTTTGATGTCCCTGCTGCCAAAAAACTTTGGTTAAACCAATTAGAGGACAATAGTTTTCCATTTATATTCTTTAGATGTGTCTCCTGTAGACATACAATATTTGCTCTATCTCTCTGCATAGTAGTAAGAAGCCTTTTACGTTTTACAATATTGTTGAGGCCTCTGCAATTCCAACTGAGGAGCTTATACGAGCGTGTCATCTTTCAAATAAAATAATAGTAAAAAAAAATTAAAACTAAGTGGTGCTACAACACAACACCACTTTTCAAACTTACAACCAAATTCAAAAACCTTAAACCTAATTTCCCTATTAGGGAAGCTTTTCAGAAACTCTTCCCCTAAAGGATAACAACAAGAGTGAAGAAAGCTATTACAATGCTTTCTTTTCTGAAAAGACTAGATAGTCCCACTCCCACCACTCGGGGGCGTTGTTCATATATCACAACACTCTTATGTAAGTAACAATACAAAACAAAACCTTCCCTCCCTCCCTCTCTTAAGAATTTATGCAGACTAATTTATATTCCACATTTCGAATTGGCATATCATAGGAGCATTCAGTACCTTACAAAAGATTACCGTTGGTTTTATTTCCCACCATGAATTCTTACACACATATACAATCATATATTATTATTTTTTTCCCCTATAACTACCACTAGCTACATGTATATCATCCATAAGAAAATTATAGAAATTAGTAATTAGATATACCTTGCCTGTAAGACACACCAGTAACTGCCTTTGTATGAGCTCTAATCAGTCTATCTGGACATCACTGCCCTCTAGTGGTTTTGTGTGGCAAAACTTCAGGGAAAAAGGCTTATTAACCATACCTATAAGACATAAGATACACTCACAACCAATGGAAATCAGTATTAATAAACGTTTTAAACCACACTCCAAACAACGAACAAGAAAGACAACCCCCCCCCCCTAAAAAACCCTGGTGAACAATTAGTGTTCTTTTTCTTTTCCTTATATTTTATTTTCTTTTTCTTAGCACTCAGTTACATCGTCCGTTCATCATCAGTTCATGTGGCAACAGGGGTTTGTTCTTCTTCTTCTTCTTCTAGCCCCGGGAAAAGAGCTTGTAACTCTTTCTCTTCCCTTTGTGATAATTTAATGTTCAAATTGTTTAAGAGCAGTTTTCCCGTTTCTAAATCCGATGCTTTAAGGAGAGCACCTCCTTTATAAACTATAATGTCAGAAATGGGGCTCCACCGAAATCAAATGTTTTCAGAGTATAGTTTAGTTGCAAAGAACTTTAGATTTCTCCTCTTTTCCAAGGCTTCCACTGGCAAATCCAGCAGCACCAACACTCTTTGCCCATCATGATTTAAGGCACCTTTCTTTCTGGCTTCCTGAAGAATTCTGGCTCTAGTTGTGGGGTAAACGAACTGGACCAGTATATCCCGTGGCTTCCCTTTCCGCGTCGAAGCCAACGGTCCCAGACGCATGGCTTTTGTTATCGCAGGAGCTGTGCCGTTTTCTAGAGCCAATACCTCCGTCAGCCATTTAGTGATAAAGATTGCTGTGCCCAAATTATCTTCCGCCCCCTCCTTAATCCCTCTGAATTTCAAATTGAGGGCCCTCCAACGGTTTTCCAGAGTTATGATTCTGGTAGTAAGCAGTGATTCTTTAGCTTTTATTTTCTTTATTTCGGACTGCATCGCCAGTGAGGCTTCTGCTGTGCGTTCCGCCATTTTGGCGGTTAATTCAAGTTCGTTCGCCATTTCCTCCACTTTTTTATTAACCGGGGCCAGCAAGCTTTCTACCGACTCTTTAAAGTAAGCATGAATGTCTTCTTTTAACTGCAGTATGTCTTTTTTAGTTAAGGGAGCCTCTTCACTATTCAGCTGGTCGTTCCCGGGAGAATTTTGTCCTGGGGCCATAGTAGTTGTTATGGCTAAATGGTCTTCCCGCCCCGGAGAGGAGTTTGGAGAAAAAAAGTTTCTTACTGACGGAGAAGTCTCTGGAGCAGCCTTCACTTTTGATTTTGGCGTTTCCTTAGCCTTCGGTTTTGATTTTAAAGATTTTCCCATTTGGGGCTTAATTCTAAGTCTGCGACTTGGCAATAGGGCCGGGGTTTCGTTGGGAAGGGAGAGGAGCTGTTCTAAGACGCGTCCACCATTGCTCAGCGACGCTCCGCCCCCCCCGCCCTTTCTGTTTATGGATAGGTGCTTCCCATTTCTGTCTGCATTGACCAATGCCAGCCTGGCTACAGTATGACAAAAAAGGAAGGAAATACATTTTGCTGCTATGATTGTACTCTGTGTCCAGAAGGGATGATATCTGAGCAGAAGGGTAGGAGGCACGTTAACATTCTTGTATAACAGACAGAAATAATCAGAGAAGCTCTGTTATTCTGCCATTGGAGATAAGAAAATATATCTTTCCATGACATAAAATTAAACACTGGGCGTTTTCGCACAGAGCTTACCCCGGAGCAACGTCCCTCTTCACCGCGCAGTGTCTGCGCGGATTTCGCACAAACTGCTCTGCAGACTCCTGAAGACTATACATTGTCTGACTGGCTCATCACCAACAGTTCTAGATATAGCATTGCATAACACACACACATACACACACATCTGCCTACATAAATACCTCAAGAGGAAAAAGGAGCCATTGAATTCCTTCTATAGCTTATGTGTACAATTATCATCTAGGCATTTTCTTTAAACATTGATGTCTGGGAGAAATTTCCTGAAAATTACTGTCCCATTCCAAAATGATGCATCAACATCATTATAAACTTCTCCAGGTCGACTCAGCCTTCCATCCTTCCGAGGTTGGTAAAATTAGTATCCAGTTTGCTGGGGGGAAAGTGTAGATGACTGGGGAAGGCAATGGAAAACCACCTCATAACAAGTCTGCCGTGAAAACATTGTAAAGGCAACATCACCCCAGAGTCAAAAACGACTGGTGCTTGCACAGGGGACTACCTTTTTAATGCAGGATCAACATTCCTTTTAAAAATGTAGAACTCAGGACAAGAGGAAAGTTGGCATGAAAGAGAGCCTTTCTGTACTTTGACTGACAGCCTGCATACCTGGTCAGTCACCGAAACCATTAGATATAACATTATCCCAAACGACTGACATGTCTGCAGTGAGGTGGAGGTGAAGGAGAAGGAAGAAGGGAGCAACATTAATTTCTAGCTCATGAATATCATTGTCTCTTAGATACTGGTCACAGCCTTCAAATACTGAAACAGCTCTTTTCATTCCTTCAGATATGGTTGCCTGTGTCAAATATCCAGATGATCACTATCCCAGCGAAGGCCATAATGAATGCATTCCCAAGGTCAAAAGCTACCTTTCCTACAAAGAGAATTTAGGCAGCCTCTTAGTTATGTTGACCATTTTCTTCTCTCTGATCACAGCTTTGGTGCTTGGAATCTTTGTGAAGTACAAGAACACTCCCATTGTTAAAGCCAACAACCGAAGCCTCACCTACATTATCCTTCTCTCCCTCCGACTTTGCTTCCTTAGCTCCTTGCTGTTCATTGGACAGCCAGGGAAGGTGACCTGCCTTCTGCGTCAAACTACTTTTGGCCTCACATTCTGTGTGGCTCTTTCCAGTGTGTTGGCCAAAACCATCACTGTGGTTCTGGCCTTCATGGCCACCAAACCAGGGTCCCATGTGAGGAAATTGGTGGGTAAAAAACCAGCCCATTCCATTGTCCTTTCTGGATCCTTCATTGAAACAGTTATTTGCACTCTTTGGTTCTGTATTTCCCCTCCATTTCCACAAATTAATATGCATTCACTACCCAGGGAAATCATATTAGAATGTAATGAGGGCTCTGCTGCCATGTTTTACTGTGTCCTTGGCTATCTAGGTTTTCTGACCATTGTCAGCTTCACAGTGGCTTTCCTTGCCAGGAAGTTACCAAGCAGTTTTAATGAAACCAAGTTCATCACTTTCAGTATGTTGGTCTTTTGCAGTGTTTGGTTTCCCTTTGTTCCAAGTTACTTGAGCTCCAAGGGGAAATTCATGGTGGCTGTGGAGATCTTCTCCATCTTGTCCTCTGGTGTTGGCTTACTGGGTTGCATCTTTTTCCCTAAATGCTACATCATTTTGAGGCCAGAGATGAACAATCAGGAGCAGATAATTAGGAAAGTGTGAAAATCTCAGCCATCTTCTTCCTGGATACCAACATTTGCGCTGAATGTCAAAGATGGTGAAGAATAAAGGATCTCTTGTTTCTTCCTTACTACCTGGTGTCATGTAGAAATCCTACTTCAGTCACTTGCACAAATTAAACAAAGGAAAAGAGCAGCCTGTTTCAGTGATCATAGTTTTAAAACTTTGAAAGCTTAGCTTTTTAATCAGAGACGAAATCCTTAAGCTTTCCTTAAACTGGGCATGCCGGAACCGGACAGAATGATATTGCCAAGGTCTCAGATTATTTAGTTCCCCCCAAAGGAGACATGTGCTAGCTCCAGCCTCCTATCTCTCAAATCTAGCAATACCATCCCACAGAAGGGCCTTTTCTATGGCCCGTTGCAATATCTTTCCTTCAGCAGTCGTCAAGGGCCGCTTCAAAAAGGTGCCTATGGCTGAGCGGGTCTGCCCTTATGGTGCAGATAATGTGGAAATGACTGACCATGTGTTGCTTGGGTGTGGCCTTTACCTAGGCATACGTGCCAGGTACATCTATTCTTTGTTTGAGGGATGCCTGGGGTTCTCTGATTATAAAATCAGAAATATGCTGTTATCAGATTCTGACCCCCAATTTACATCTAATTGCTAACCAGTGTGGCCATATGTAGCATGTATAACTCCACAGAAAATTAATCTAGTCCAGTTTAGATGGTAATTCTTGTATCTGTGAGAAAAGAGGGAGAGCTTATCTTCTCTGTATAAACCTAGGGCGTTTTTGCACTGACCTTAATCGGCAGCGACGTCCCTCTTCACTGCGCAGGATCTGCGCGGATTTCGCACCAATTGCTGCGGAGCACCCGGAAGAGCCGCAAAGTCCAGTGGCTTTTGCGGCGCAAATGGAAACCGCCAAAAACCAGTTTCCATTTGCACTGCAAAAGCTGCGGGACTTTGCGGCTCTTCCGGGTGCTCCGCAGCAATTGGTGCGAAATCCGCGCAGATCCTGCGCGGTGAAGAGGGACGTCGCTGCCGATTAAGGTCAGTGCGAAAATGCCCCTAATATCTTTAAATGGAAGGAAGTGGAGTGTTAGAAGAGGGGAAAAAACAGTTGAATGGCTGTCCAACTTGAGGGAGACAGTGTTTGAACACAAACACCACTATGATCAGTTTAAAGTCACCACCCTGTGGTACACATATTAGGCCTTTTTAGAAGTTAAATTTCAATATTCTATATCTTTGTCTCACTTCTCCCTCAGTTTGACCCAAACCCAGCATGACCAATGAATTTTTGTGTTATATCAACTGATATAGGCCCCAAAATCATCAATGAAACACCATAACTCAAGGTGTTTTGAGAATGTGGCATTATTTCAAGGCAATGCAGAGAAAGTGTATAATTTGGTACTGGGTGCAGATCCCATCTGACTGAATGCATCTTTTTTTCATATTCTTAAATGTTTCTATCCTTAGGAATGGACACAAACTGAAAATGTGGTTCAGTTCATGGTTTAGTGTGTGTCTGGTTTGTTCATGAATGTCATGAACCTTTAGCTACCAAATGAACAGATTCAATTTGTGAGGTTTGTGATGGGATAGAATACCCCCCTACCAGGGGTCATTTTGTAGAAAAAAAAAGGTAGTGGAGCTCATCCAGGGATTGTTATGCAGCTGCACATACTATTCAATGGACAAGGAGGTGGAACTCTCAGAAGGAAGAGGTGGAACTCTCAGAAAGGGTGTAATTGTGCATTTTAAATCCAGGTTGGAGTCATTGGTAGGTCAGGCCAAATCTCTCATGTGATCACACCAAATGTGTTGTGTAAAGGGAAGGAAGGAGATAGGCAGACTCTTGAAGACTAGTCGGCCCCTCCCAGCCGGGCTGACAATGGCAGCTATAGGCTGGGGGCTGCTGTTGCTGACCCAGAAGGATGGGAGGCTGGCCCGCCATCCCGAGCATCCGGGGAACTGCTGGGGGGTGTGGAGCCGGGGCTATAAAAGCCCCGGCACCACCCAGCTCCACGCAGTTCTTTTTGGCTCTCAGGGAAGAGAGCTGCATATGGGGAGTCCTCTGTTGGCTGGGCCGGAGCCTTGGGCGCACGCACGCAGCGAAAGGAAGGTGCGGTCGAGCAGCTCACCCCGGGCAGGCTTCATGAGCTGCTCACAGCATTTACAGGCAGCTCAGCAGGGGACATTTGGCCGCACACGGCAGCTGCAGGAAGCGGCACGCAGTGGAGGCATTCGGCGGCTGCGCGCGGTGGTGTTCGGGAGCGGCTGGCTGTTGGGGCAGTGAGGAGTGCAGTGACAGGGACTGCTGGACATGGGGCTTGGCTGGATGCGCCCCCCCTTTTTGGGGGGGAGTCCAGGGTGGGCAGCTTGGGGATCATTGGGTTCCCTCCCCCCAAATAGGGAGGTGTACGGCTAGGTTGCTGTGAGTGCCACCCCCCCCACACACTGTTTCTTCTATTTTAGGGCTGGTTAGCCCACAAGTTAGGTAGGACAAGGTTAGCCTCTGGGCTTCTTCAAAGGGGGCTGCCACATAATTGGATATATGGCACCCAAGAAGGGTCAGGGCCCCTCCAAAGGGAAGCGGGGCCAGCAACTTAGTCCCCTGAACGACTCGGATGAGGAGGCCCAGTTAAGGCAGGCCATTATTGGACAATTAGAGGTTTTGGAGCAACAGAGGGGTGCTGCAGGAGCTCCTACATGGGATGGGTGCCGCAGGGTGACTGGCCAGTCAGCTTCGTTAACTTTTGAGAAGGAGGTTCTGGCCCGCCTTTCTGCTTTGCAGGGTGGGGCTGTCGAAGCAGACATGAGGCAGGAACTGTACCAAGAGGCTGGTGCTGATACAAGCAAAGTGCCTGGAGGGGAGCCTGTGGCCCACAGATCAGTGGGGGAAGTCGTGCAGCCGGCCCCGGCTGTAGCAGTGGTAATCACCCCCTCGGTGGAAGTTGGTAAGTCCCCATTGCAACACCAGCCTCAGACTTGGCCTTGGGGTCCTTGGGGCCACTCTCAATCTATGGTGCTACTAAGTACAACGGGTTTGGGGGCGCCAATGCCGGGGCAGTTGGGGCCTTTGGGGCAACAGGGTCAGGCTGGGCTGTCATGGGCATGGGGTGCACCTTACACATCGCCGCAAAGCCAGAGTTTGGTAGGTTCCGCCGCACAGGCCTTTTTGCAATCAGCTGCCATGGCATCTTTGCAAGGCACCTCTGCTTCACAGGCAGCACCTGGCGTGCTGCCGTGGTGGGGGCAACAACAGTTGCCACAACAGGGGGAGTGGCCAGGTTATCAGTGGGGTATGTGGAACTATCCCCCAAATCCTTATGGGTCCATACCTTTCCAAGCTCTTCCATATGGCGACGCTGCATTGCCCTTAGGTGATCATCTTTCAGTGGAGACCCGGGACAAGATTTTGAGGGGTGAATATGTAGACATCTTCAGCCTCCTATTTAGAAAACTTGAAAAGAAGGATAAGGAGGACCTAGATGATAAGGAGAAGCTGAAATGGAGAAAGGCAAACAGGACCTGAGCCAATTGGCTGCCAGGTTTCTTGATCTATGCTGGTGTAATAGCAAGGGCGTAGCCTCTTCAGGCTGCAGCGCTTTTCCAGTATTGCAACATAGTGCACCATGCATATATGGATTTTGTTGGTGCAGCTTGGTTGTAATATGACAAGGCCTTCAGGATGAGGGCTGCAGTCAACCCAGGACTTCCTTGGGACCAGATTAATCAACAGCTCTGGCTGCAGTTGATGTCTCCAGCGAAGCCCAATATGGGTGATAGGGCCAACAGTGGTCATTTGGTACACAAACAACAGAATAGTATAGGTGCCAGCAGTGTGGCGGGCCAGTCGGTTCAACCCTGGCTGCTCAGTTGGGAATTTACATCCAAGGGCGTGTGTTCCAGAAATGACTGTAAATTTAAAAATGAGTGCCCGCTATGCGGGGGGGGGGGGGTCACACGCCTTTTCAGCCTTCAGTAAATCTAAACCCAAGGCAGGTGCCAGATGCCTTGGTGGGGGGAGTAACCAGCAACCACCTGGAAAAGGGACCCAGTCCCATACAACTGAAGGTACTTAGGCAGTTGCTGTGCGATTACCCCCTGGTGGCTAATAGGGCTTATTTACTAGAGGGCTTTACTTATGGATTTTGGATTCCATACCAGGGATCTAGGGTCCCTTGTTTGGACTCCAACCTCCATTCAGTAGTAGGGATGGAACATGTGGTGAGGGCAAAAATAGCCATGGAGTGTGTGGAGGGGCAGGTCCTTGGCCCCTTTGAGGCTCTGCCAGTACCTACTTTGTGGGTATCCCCCTTGGGAGTGGTGCCGAAAAAGGTGCCAGGGGAATACCGTTTGATACACCACCTTTCCTACCCCAGGGGTGGATCAATGAACGATTCCATTCTGGACATTCTCTGTTCTGTCAGGTACACTTCATTTGACCAAACAGTCAAGATAGTTTGAGGCTGCGGTGTGGGGGCTGAAATGGTGAAATGCGACATAAGGTCAGCATTTCGCCTTTTGCCAGTACACCCAGAGGATTTTGATCTTCTGGGGTTTACCTTTGAAAGGAAGTATTATATGGACAGGGCCCTGCTGATGGGATGTTCAGTTTCCTGTGCAGCTTTTGAGCGGTTTAGTTCCTTTTTGGAATGGGCACTCTGGGCCAGGTCGAGGTTAAGTGATATTGTTCACTACTTAGATGACTATCTTTTCATCGACCCTGCAGGGTCTGGCAATGTGCCAGGCTATTGCAGTCATTTGAGGACCTGGTGCGGGAGCTCAGGGTGCCACTGGCACATGAAAAGACGAAGGGCCCCAGCTCAGTGCTTACATTTTTAGGCATTGAAGAAGATAGAAGATTTATATCCTGCCCTCCACTCCGAAGAGTCTCAGAGCAGCTCACAATCTCCTTTACCTTCCTCCCCCACAACAAACACCCTGTGAGGTGGGTAAGGCTGGAGAGGGCTCTCCCAGCAGCTGCTCTTTCAAGGACAACTTCTGCCAAAGCTATGGCTGACCCAAGGCCATTCCAGCAGGTGCAAGTGGAGGAGTGGGGAATCAAACCCGGTTCTCCCAGATAAGAGTCCAGACACTTAACCACTACACCAAACTGGCTCTCGAGCTGGACACCACGCAGCAAGTTTCACGGCTGCCTGCGGATAAGGTGGCAGGTCTTAGAGTTTGATTAGTTTCTCTCAAGAGGCAGCGCAAAGTGTCGCTGCTTGAGCTCCAGCAGTTACTGGGGCATCTCAACTTTGCTTGCAAAGTTGTGGCCCCTGGAAGGGCCTTCTTGAGGCGGCTATGTGACGCCATGGGGCCCCTGTGTCTCTCTCACCATAGAGTGTGAATGACCGCAGGCATGCGACGGGACCTGGAGGTGTGGGAAGAATTTTTTGAATCCTTCAACGGGATTTCATTTTGGTGTGATGACTTAAAAATTGAAGCAGAGCTCCAGATATCTTTGGATGTGGTGAGAGCCACCGGATTTGGAGTATATTTTCGGGGACACTGGTGTGCGGAGCAGTGGCCCACAGAGTGGTTGGTAAGTGGGCTTTGTCGTGACCTTTTTGGAGTTCTTTCCCATTGTGGTAGCCGTTTAGCTATGGGGGGA
This sequence comes from Heteronotia binoei, assembly GCF_032191835.1. Classification (NCBI taxonomy): domain Eukaryota; kingdom Metazoa; phylum Chordata; class Lepidosauria; order Squamata; family Gekkonidae; genus Heteronotia; species Heteronotia binoei. The sequence continues at coordinate 33,025,120 of NC_083237.1, forward strand.
GCAGCTGGCCAACCACGCTGTCCATTTCTGGTGTGATAACATGGCTGTTGTACATGTTATCAACTTCCTATTCTCTAAATCAGCATTGGTGATGAATCTGGTATGAGCATTTACATTATAATGCCTCTGGTTGAACATTCTATTTCTTGCAAAGCATGTTCCTGGAGTGTACAACGGGGTGGCGGACGCTCTATCTCACCAACAAATCGAGCGTTTTCACCAGCTTGCTCCTGAAGCTGACCCTCGGCCAGTGCAAATGCAACAGGAACTCTGGCAGCTTGGAGGGCTGAAGCTGGTAGGAAAATTCGATTAGCATTGGCGCCGAGTACTAGAAAAGCCTATGAAAGGGCAGACCTGCAGTTTCGGGTTTTTAGAAGTTCTGCTGGTCTTCCAGACAGTTGGCCAATCCCTGTGACCCACATCATCCAGTTTTGCATTCACCAGAAAGACAGAGGGTTAGGGCTTAAGTTATTCGGGGACAATTGGCAGCAATTGCCTTTATTAGTAAAGCACAGAGCCTTTCTGAAGGCACTGGGGATTTTAGAATTATAAAGATGCTAGAGGGCTGGGCACGGGAACAGGGGCCGCGGGCGGATGCCCGGCAACCCATATCTCCATCAGTGCTTAAAGGGCTATACCGGGTTTGGCCTGACGTATGTTCATCTTCCTTTGAGGCCACTCTTTCCCACACAGCCTCATTGGTTGTCTTTTTTGGTGCACTTAGGATCAGTGAGTTGGTGGTGCAGTCAAAAAACGACAATTCTGACCGGGCGCTGAACACCAGTGACGTTAAATTCTGGGCAGTGATCGGCAGGGCACTGGCTGAACGGGGACCAGGGGGTGCCAAATTTGGAACACATTCGTTTTGAATCGGAGCCGCATCCACGGCGGCAGCAATGGGCTACACCCCCCCTGCAATTCAGCAGATGGGTCGGTGGCAATCAGCAGCCTACAAATCATATGTGCGCCTGTTGGTCTTCCAGTGATGTGCTTGGGTGCAGGTTAGCAGTTATGTTGCCCATTGGCACGTTTGTTCCGGGTTGCGACTGTTTTCTGTTTTTCAGGTGCTGTGGCTTGTAAGGAGAGATGTCGGATCCTCATCTGTGGGCACAGTATGGTGTTTTGGGCTTCCCACCAGGCCAGGAGATTGCCAGTTGTCATCCAGCTGGATCTCAGCGAGTGGGCGACGGTGGAGTGGCTGGGTCACTGTGACCTGCGTTGGCCTGGGATCATGCCACTGTTGTTCCGTTGGAGGATGGTGCCTCCTCCGCACTTCCTGGTTATCCACCTCGGTGGGAATAACCTTGGATTTATGAAAGGGAAGGCCCTTTTGGTGCAGGCGGATCACCAGGCCATTAAGCAGAGGTGGCCAGGGATTATCTTGGTTTGGTCAGCAATTCTGCCACACAGGGTCTGGTGGTCTGCCCCGTACCCCGCTGGGATAGAGCGCACCAGACGCAAGACCAACCGGGCCCTGCAGAAGGCCATGGAAGGGGGTTTAGGTATATTCCTCCCCCATCCGACTATACGGGTTGAGAATGCTGACCTGTATAGGCCAGATGGGGTTCATTTATCGGAGTTGGGCCTTTTTGTCAGAACTTGGATGAACTTCAGACAAGTCCAATACTTGTTACAAGTTAGGATCTTTATTGAAGAACTACAGTGCTAAGGTAACGAAATAACAGTAATGCCAATTCCTGGCAGTTGGTTACATTTTATGCCATCAGCAAAGCATAATAAAACAATCATTCACACGGTTTCAGACAAGAGTCTCTTCTTCCCAGCCTTCGTTATCAGGGGAGAGGATGCTCCCCCGTTGTGGAGGCCAAACGGCCTGTCTTCAAAGGGCACCTGTGGATGTTAAGCAGAGACTATCTGCCGCCTGCCCTATTGCCCTAAATATTTGGCATAGCACAGGGGCCAGGGTTAATGGCTGTGGTCAAGCACTCTATGTTATTACTAAGTTACAGCATGGAGTCAGTTTGGTCAAGGAACATAAAGCAAAAGTTACAAGTTCTGACATACTGCCCCCCCTAAGCTCTTCGCCTTGGGCTTGTGTGGGTACAGTAGGTGAAACCTTTTGAGCAGTTGCGGAGCAGACACATCGCTAGCCTTTACCCATTCGTCACAGCTCGGGGGGGAAGTATTTCCACCTGATAAGGTAGTACAGCACACCCCGTTGGACTTTAGAGTCCAGGATTTCCTGCACCTCATGGTGAATCTGACCCTTCACTAGGGTCGGAGGCGGCTCCGGGGGGCGAGGATGGAATGACGTAGCTCCAGGATCTTTGCGAAGAAGGCTGCAATGAAAAACAGGGTGGATCTTACTCAAGGATTTAGGTAGCTCTAATTCCATGGTTACTTTGTTGATGACCTTTTTTATTTTGAAAGGACCCAGATATTTCAGAGCGAGTTTGCGACACCCTTGCGGGAGGGGCAGGTTCTTTGTGGACAGAAACACTATCTCTCCCTCTTTCAGTTCCCATTGAGGGGCGTGTTTATTGTCAAAGTGCTTCTTGTACTCTTTTTTCGCTTCCTCCAGGTTTTCTTGAATCACTTTCCACCCCTCCCTTATTCCTTCCCACCACTGTTGACATGAAGTGGGCTCCGGGGATCCGGAAGGCAGAGGGAGATTGGGGAAAGGCTTTCCCTCGTAGCCATTGACTATCTGGAAAGGGGAGGTTTTGGTGGAACTATGGAGGCTGTTGTTGTACCCATATTCTGCGAAGGGGAGGAGTTCCACCCAAGTCGTTTGTTGGTAGTTGATATAGCATCGCAAGTACTGCTCGAGAAGCCCATTCACTCTCTCCGTCTGTCCGTCCGTTTGCGGATGGTACGCGGAGCTAAGCCCCTGCTCAATGCCCGCCAGTTTGCAAAACTCCCGCCAGAAGTTGGCAACAAACTGTGGCCCGCGGTCGCTAATGACCTTCTCTGGGAATGAGTGTAGGCGGACCACGTGGTTAAAGAATAATTGGGCCAAGTTTTTGTTAGTGGGGAGTTTCTTACAGGGGATGAAATGGGCTTGTTTGGAGAATGTGTCTACCACCACTAATATCACTGTTTTCCCCTGGGAAGGAGGGAGTTCCATGATAAAGTCCATTGACACCACTGCCCATGGGTGGCTGGCGGTGGGGAGGGGAACTAGATGGCCCGGTGGCTTCCCCCCCCTCCGTTTGGACATGATGCAAGTGCGGCAGGCGAGCACGAACTCAGAGACGTCCTTCTTTAGTTTGGGCCACCAGAATTGTCGAGTGATTAAATTTAGGGTTTTTACATAGCCAAAGTGGCCCGCCAGGCGGCTAGAGTGGCTTTGCTCCAAGACTTCTTTTCTCAATGATTTGGGCACGTAAATTTTCCCTTTGTAAAACCACAGCCCTTCCTCCCCCTTTTCTAGCCCCTCCGGTCGTTCCGTTCCCTCCAATTCTGCCTCTGCGGCGAAGCGTCCCTTCTGCGGTAGGTCAGGGGCCCCGGTTTGTTTTCCTGAGCGGGTAGTGACCCCCCCCGCGACTGTGGAGGGAGGAATGAGGGAATCGATTACCTCCTCCCTTTGACTCTCGTGCTGAGGCATGCGCGATAGTGCGTCAGCCAAGAAGTTCTTAGTGCCGGGGATATGTTTTAGCACGAAGTTGAATTTAGCAAAGAACCCCGCCCATCGGATTTGTTTTGCAGTCAGTTTGCGGCGGCCGGTGAGGGCCTCCAGGTTTTTGTGATCGGTCCAAATTTCGAAAGGGACTCGGGCTCCTTCCAACCAGGATCTCCATGTTTTGAGGGCAAACATTACTGCAAAAGCCTCCTTGTCCCAGACCGACCAGTTCCTTTGTTCGTTTGAAAATTTGTGTGAGATGTAGGCGCAGGGACGGAGTTCCCCCTCTTCGTTCTTCTGCATCAATATGGCTCCTACAGCGACGTCGGAGGCGTCGCATTGCACCACGAAGGGTTTTAATTCGTTGGGGTGAGCCAATATTGGTTCAGAGGTAAAGAGTTGTTTGAGCTCTTTAAAAGCTTGGTGGCATTCCGGCGTCCACGTTAGGCGCGCGCCGGGTTTTTTCGCCTCATCTCCTTTCCCCTTCGTTTTGAGGAGTTCGGTGAGGGGGAGCATTACACGAACGAACCCCTTGATGAACCCGCGGTAAAAATTTGCGAACCCGAGAAATGATTGTAGCTGCCGTCGGGTTCGAGGTGGTTCCCAATCTAGAACCGCTTGAATTTTAGCGGGATCCATTGCTAGCCCCTCCCCTGACACTCGGAATCCTAGGTAATCTAGTTCCGTCTTGTGGAACTCACATTTGGACAATTTGGCATACAGTTTGTTCTTGCACAGGGTAGTCAACACTTTTCTCACCAGGGGTACATGCGATTCAAGATCTTTAGAATAGATAATGATGTCATCAAGGTACACCACCACCCCCTTATACAAAAATTCTCTCAACACTTCATTTATGAAATTCATGAAAACCCCCGGCGCCCCCTGAAGCCCAAAGGGCATCACCAAATATTCAAACTGTCCCATGGGTGTATTGAATGCCGTTTTCCACTCGTCTCCCTCTTTAATTCGCATGCGGAAGTACGCGTCTCGGAGATCGAGTTTGGTGAAGATTTTTCCCTCGGCCACAGTGTTCAATAAGTCTCTTATCAGCGGGATCGGATAAGCATTGGACATGGAAATCCCGTTTATCCCGCGAAAATCTGTGCAAAGTCTAAGCCCCCCGTCCTTTTTCTTGCGGAATAGGACCGGGGCGGCGTGGGGGGCCGTGGCTGGCCGAATGAAACCCCGCTTCAAATTTTTGTCGATGAATTTTCTCAGTTCGGCTTTCTCTGCCCACCCCATGGAATACAGCTTTGCCTTCGGCAGCGCCTGCCCTGGGATTAATTCGATGGCACAATCTGTAGGGCGGTGTGGAGGGAGCTCATCGGCCTCCCGCTCACTAAAGGCTTTCCTCAAGTCCCTGTATTCTTTGGGGATCGACCCTATTTCCTCAAGGGTGAGGCAGAGTCTCTCGTTCTGGGGAGGTGCCTTCGGGCCCCATTCAGTCCTCCAATGGTGGTGCTCGCACCGCCAGTCCGGGAATCGTACAATCTGCTCGGCCCATCGAATGTCCGGTTGGTGCCTGGCTAGCCACCCGGCTCCTACCACCACGTCAAAAGAGGAGGACGGGGCTATGACAAAAGTTTCTATCCCCCAGTGCTCCTCCGTCCCCACGGGGGTAGCTTGGGTCTCTAGGGTGCAGGGTTCCCCCCTCATGGTTGACCCGTCCATCTGCTCAAATTGGATGGGGTGGGGTAGGGGGGACGTGGCTAGTCCCAGCGCTTCCACCAGGCGCGGGGTGATAATGTCCCTGGTGCACCCGGAGTCAATTAGGGCGCGGGCGTGCATAAATCTCTTAAGGTTGGGGTTCAGGAGGGTGACTGCCATGTATAATAACCCCCCGGTAACTCTCACCGTTAGTAGTGCCGGCTCTTCGTGGACCTGCTTTGCGGCACCGATTAAAGCAGGTCGCTGTCGTTTCCCGCCGACTCCTGGTCTCATGATTCTTTGCTGGACTCCTTTATGGTGGTAACATCCTCGTCAATCGCCAGAGAAGTGGCGACGGCGCCGCGACTGGACTCCTTGGCGCGGCCGCCTTTCTTCTTCTGCGCGGTAGGCGCCGATTTGGGTTGCGTTGGGGTCGGCGTTGGTCTCACAGGGCAATTAGCGGCAAGGTGATTTGGGGCCCCACATCTGAAGCACTTCCGAGCTGTGGCGGTGGGGGTCGAGGTCGCTGGAGCTCGCTTCCCTTCTGTTTTGCCAGGGGAGGGACTCGGTTTTCCTCCTTTCTTGCCTTGTTGCTGACGCCGCATTCCGACATGTTGGAGGTCGGTCTCTACCTCTCCCGCCAGCTGAATCCATCCCACCAGGGTATCAGGTCTGCCCTGGTGATAGCACCGATCTAAGATATTTGCGTTCAGGCCGTTCTTGAAAGCTGTATATTTCATCACTTCATTCCACCCTCTGGCTGCCGCGCAGTGGCCCATGAATTCAGTAGCGTATTCGCGGGTGGTGCGGTTGCCTTGTTTGATTCTTTGTAGGGCCTCGATGGCTTTCTCCTCTCGCAGGGGATCTCCGTACTGTCGGAGCATCGCCAGCAGGAAGTCGGCCACCGTGGCTAACTCGGGTTTCCTCCCAGTGTAAAGCCCCACGTACCATTTCCGAGCCGGCCCTCGCAGCTTGGAGGTGATGTGGTCGACTCGGCTCGCTTCTGTAGGGTAACCCGCTCCCCAGTGCGTGAAAAACGTGTTGCACTGGATCGTGAAGTATTCGACCTCCTCCCCGTCTCCGTCGAATGTAATTTTCAGTTCTCTGGTTCCGCCCCCATCTTCGTTGCGCAGTGTTCGAATCGGGTCCCCTCCGCCGTAAGTGCCGAGCCCCTCGTCTCTGGCCTCTTCCTCCTCTCCCTCTCCGCCGCCCGTGGCAAGCATCCGGTACCGTTGTTCCGCGGCCTCCATGGCTGCCGTGGACTTCTTTGGGCTCCAGGTCCGCGGAGCGAAGGCGTCGACGGAGAAGGGTGCGGGGACTTTAAGTTTCCTCCTCGCTCCGGTTACCTTCGGGTCGAGGGGCTCCTCGTCGGGTGGGATGTTGGGCTCTCCGTTGTCTGGAGCCTTTGCCGCCATCGAGCCAGGTTGCCAGTACAGATAAGTCCAGAGTAGAGGATTACTGTTATAATGTCAGAACTTGGATGAACTTCAGACAAGTCCAATACTTGTTACAAGTTAGGATCTTTATTGAAGAACTACAGTGCTAAGGTAACAAAATAACAGTAATGCCAATTCCTGGCAGTTGGTTACATTTTATGCCGTCAGCAAAGCATAATAAAACAATCATTCACACGGTTTCAGACAAGAGTCTCTTCTTCCCAGCCTTCGTTATCAGGGGAGAGGATGCTCCCCCGTTGTGAAGGCCAAACGGCCTGTCTTCAAAGGGCACCTGTGGATGTTAAGCAGAGACTATCTGCCGCCTGCCCTATTGCCCTAAATATTTGGCATAGCACAGGGGCCAGGGTTAATGGCTGTGGTCAAGCACTCTATGTTATTACTAAGTTACAGCATGGAGTCAGTTTGGTCAAGGAACATAAAGCAAAAGTTACAAGTTCTGATACTTTTTGCCCCTTTACGGCAGGGGCTGTGGTCGACTCTGGGCCATCCGGTGGGCACTAATGCCTAAGCAGAGGCTTGACATTGGCGGTGGCAGGATGAGGTATGGGCTACAGTGTTTTTCAGGGGAGCACCTACGGCTCAGCACCATTTGGTGCAGGTGGTCGATATGAACAGCAGATGGGCTTCATGGCTCAATGATGGGAATGCAGATCACGACAAAGTCATACCGGCGTGAATCTTTCCAGATGGATTGATGCTGGTTTTGTGTTTAAACAATTTATTGGTAGCATATGGTTACAAAACTTAACTATTTCTTAATTTTTTTCCCCGCATTAACCCATATGACATTTCCATCCCCCCTCCCTCCAATGTTGACTTCCCCGAGGTTATAAATTCAAAATCAATATTAAAGGCACTTCTAACTGCTCAAAGTTCAATGTATATATTCTTACTACTAAAAAATTGTCCAATGTTTCTTTACTTTCCAAGTTTTCTCCATATATCCTTTAAATTTTCTCCACTCCCTTTTGAATATCTCTAAATCATAGTCTCTTAGTGTTCTAGTTAGTTTGTCCATTTCACACCACGATAAAACTTTCATGGTCCAGTCCCATTTCTCCGGTACTTTTTCTTGCTTCCAAAGCTGCGCGTATAATGTCCTAGCAGCTGATAGCAGGTACCAAATTAGAGTCCTGTCTTCTTTTGGAAATTTTTCTAATTGTAATCCAAGTAAAAACGTCTCTGCAGTTTTCTTAAAGTCATAGCCCAAAATTTTGGAGATTTCTTGTTGTATCATCTTCCAGAATTCTTTCGCTTTTTCACATGTCCACCACATATGGAAGAAAGAACCTTCATGTTTTTTACATTTCCAACATCTATCCGACATTTTCTTACTTATCTTAGCCAGTTTTTTCGGAGTCATATACCACCTATACATCATCTTAAAACAGTTCTCTTTAATGCTTTGACAAGTTGATATCTTCATTGAGCTCTTCCAAAGGTGCTCCCATGCATCTATTTGTATTTCTCTGTTCACATTGATTGCCCATTTGACCATTTGAGATTTTACTACTTCTTCTTTAGACCATTTCAATAATAACTTATATACTTTTGATATCAATTTTTCATTGTCACCTAGCAGGACCCTTTCCAGTTCTGTTTGTTCTCGTCTAATTCCCTCTGATTTTATGTCATTTTCCATCAAGCTTTTAATTTGTTGCATTTGAAACCAATCATAATTGTTATTTAGCTCTTCTGAGGTTTTTAATTCAATTTTGTCTCCTTGAATCTTAAGCAGTTGATTATATGACATTTCTCTTTTTTCTTCGGATTCAGCTGTTATTTTTATTACTTCTGCTGGCACTATCCATAGCGGTTTTCTCTCGTCCCCGTATTTCTTGTATTTTATCCAAGTACTTAGTAAAGTATTTCTGACATAGTGGTGAGAGAAAAAACCATCCATTTTATTCTTCCCATAGTACATGTACGCGTGCCAGCCGAATTTATTTCTGTGAGCTTCTAACCATAAAGGTTTTTTGTCTAACAGCATTATCCAATCTTTTATCCATGTCAAACAAACTGCATCGTGATACAATCTTAGATCGGGAAGTTGGAAACCTCCTCTCTCTTTGGCATCCGTTAAGATCTTCATCTTTATCCTTGGTTTCTTTCCGGCCCAAATGAAATCAGAAATTTTCCTTTGCCATTTGTTAAATTGTTTTGCATCTTTTACAATCGGGATGGTTTGAAACAAATACATTATCCTTGGCAAAATATTCATTTTAATTGCAGCTATCCTGCCCAGTAAGGACAAGTTAAGCTTGTTCCATTTCATCAAATCTTTGTCCATCTTACACCACAGTTTTTCATAATTGTTTTTAAATAAATCAATGTTCTTCATTGTTATCTCTATTCCAAGATACTTAACTTTGGTTGTGACTTCACAACCCGTCACCTTTTGTAGATCTTTTATTTTATTTGGTTGCATGTTTTTACAAAGGAATTTCGATTTCTCCTTATTTATGTATAATCCTGCTAGTTCTCCGTACTCTTTTATCTTAGCTAACAGCAATGGTGTCACTTGAATCGGATTCTCCATTATGAACACTATATCATCTGCAAAAGCTTTGTATTTATAAGAGAATCTTCTGATTTTTAGACCTTCTATTTCTTCATCTTTTTGAATTTGTTGTAACAGAATTTCAAGGGTCATTATAAATAACAATGGTGATAACAGGCATCCTTGCCTTGTTCCTTTACTCACCTTCAATTCTTTGGTAAGGTCTGCATTTATACACAGTTTTGCATGCTGATCTGTATATATTGCTCTTGTCATTTTTATAAATTGTTCCCCTAGATTAATTTTTTTCCATTACCGCAAACATAAAGTCCCAATTTAAGTTGTCAAAGGCTTTCTCTGCGTCGACAAAAAATAAGGCCGCTTCTTTTTCAGGGTGCTTCTCATAATATTCCACAACATTAACAACAGCTCTTACATTGTCCCTTATTTGTCTTTTAGGAAGAAATCCCGTTTGGTCTTTGTTTATAAAGTTGATCAAGTATTGTTTCAATCACTCTGCTAAAATTCTTGTAGGATTGATGCTGGTTTAGGTGGAGGTGGAGTTTTGGGCCTGGCTGGCCCAGCACCAGACATAATATATTGGGCTCATGCTGGGGGCAAGGTGGCTTGCTCTCCCAGGACAAAAAATATAGCTTCGTGTTCTGGGCTGCCCATAGGGCCAGGAGGACTTTGGCCGGGTCACAGCTGGGGCTCAGCAAGTGGGCTACCATAGAGTGGCATGGATGGCGGGGTCTCCATTGGTCAGGACTGTTGCCCTTGCTTTTTGAAAACATTCATGTTTTGCCACCACATGTTGTGGTGATACATTTGGGAGGAAACGATCTAGGCTTGCTCAAGGGTAAAGCCCTTGTGCTGCAGGCCAAGGATGACTTTTGAGTCATTAGGAGTCATTGGCCTCAGGTTTTGATTGTGTGGTTGGCCATGATCCCGCGCCAGGTATGGCATGGGGCATGGGATCCACAGGCGATAGAGAGAGCTTGCCACAAAACCAATTTAGAAATTTAAAAAGCTTGGGGGGGGGGGGTTGGGCCACTTTCTCCCTCATCCTGGGATCCATGCTGATTGCACGGATTTATAAAGGATTGATAGCGTCCATCTTTCCGATAAGGGAAATGAAGCTTTTTGGGATGACTTAAAACTTGGGCTTCGGGAAGTGCTAGGTGTTTAGTAGGCGCAGCTGCCTAAGCAGAGGCTTGACCTCGTGGTGGCTGGGTTTTTTGCCTAACTTCCGTTATGCAGCTCGGTGAGCACCAACAGCACCCCAGTTTTGGGGCACGGGGTCTAGCTAAATCATTCCTGGCCCGTGCAGACTAGTTGAGTGATGAAGCGGACTGCCTCGGGTTTGCATGGATTGATCCGCCCTTCAGCTGTGTGGATGGGGGCTGGAACTCCAGGGCATAACATTTGCTAGGCCGGCCGGGTACAAGCCATGCATTTTGGGTATACCTAGGGGCAGGGTGGCTCGCCCGTCATGTGGCAGGGGAGGGGTATTTCATCCCCTGGCCCTGCCGTGCTGCCTGTTATGTTTATAGCCCTTGTTGTTAATTTAATAATAAAGAAAGTGGCCCTTAATTACCCAAACCCTTGTGTCCGTCTCTTCCTTCCGTCTGTGGGGGCAAATATGACATAGTGCTCAGAATCACCTTAACTTTCCAGTTTTGCAGTAGTCTCTAAGAAGGTAACTCTGAGTCTGAAGTAAATCAGTCATGTGATTCCCCTCCACCTACAATCTGAAGTTTTAGCATTATGGTTGTCAACTGCAGTTTCGGAAACTTTTGGATATTTGAGGGTAGAAGCTGGTAAGTGCACGGTTGGAGGGTGGGGGTCATCAGCAGGGCAAAGCACCCATTTTATCTGGGAGAACTGATCTCTGCATTCTGGAGATTAGTTATAATTCAGTGGGATCTGCAGAACCATTGGGAGGTTAGCAACCCTCTGAATTACTCATAGACTTATTTACTAACTTTTTGAGGCTTAGTAGTGCAATTGGCCTACTGTCAGATAGTGACAACGGATGCTGCTTTCTTCACATCTTTTTTGCTGTTTGTCAGGTGTGTGGCCCAGAAGTTCTCAGTTAGGAGGTAATTATGTCCCAAGAAATTGTCAAAATTATTGGTTTCTTTCTAGCTTTGATTGAACTTCCTGATTGTACCAGCAAGATCAATAATAAACACATTGGATACATGCTATAAAACTATAATTTTTGATGAGCACTGCATAACATCTGAAACATCTGAGTGCAGCTGATTATATGCATGATTCTTTCCCATTATATTTTATGGTATATATTTTACAGCACATTTACATCATGTTTCCTCAAGAATGTCCTCTGATACTCTTTTAGAAATCTACATCTGTGTATAATATTGAGCCTGGTCCCTTCTTTTGCCTAAATTATTCAATCATTTCTATTTTCTTAATCTGAAAAACCATTCCCATGAAAGTCCTTCAAAAGAACAACCACAGTCACTAGCTTATTGCAATATGAATTACTCTCTTTTGAGTAAGTTTGCAACAATTCTTATTTTCCAGCATCCTCTGTTGTCAAATGTTTCCCTACCCCCTCCTAAATGAAATTATGCTATGACTGAAAATACTAAAAGATTTCTTTCTTTCTGCTTTTATGTATTTATTTGTTTTGAATGCTACAGCACTGCTGTGGGTATTTAGAGTGGATGAGATTTCTTTATGCTCTACAGAGATGCAGATGAGCAAGAAATAAGGATTGGGAACTGTCAGACAGGAGCAGAATGAAGACATCTGTGAACTAACAGAGATATCCTGAATATGAGGAAGGATGTGACACAACTGATGTGCAATAATGTGGTAGATGGAAACATGGGATTCTGTATCTGCACAGGAAGTTTTATCATGAAGATACTGTTAATACTAGTGTTGCTGCTGATGTTTCCATGTTGTATAGTACAGAGAATGTCTTCTATTAATTGTGCCATATACAGTGATCCCTTTCCTATTCCTCATAAATTTCATCAACCAGGAGATTTTATCATTGGTGGAATTACAACTCAAGTCATTAGCATCAGTAATGTTCCCCTTTTCATGGAACATCCAATGCATACAGTGATTGATGAACCTGTGTAAGGATCCCTCTCCCCACCCCCCCACACCGGTAACTTGTTATTGTAACAGAGATGAGGTTACTGAGTTATGTTCAATGTGGGAAAAGTTGTCTGGGAGAAAATGTGTTACTACTACTTTTAGTTGAATTTGTGTGCCATCAGTGAGAGAAACGGGGTAAGGAGAAACCACACTGTGTTGAATGATAGTTTGGAGTTAGGTCTTCTACATGGCCATGGTCTCCTAAAATAACTTATCTCTGCTTTCTGTTTATTGGTATCACCAGTGATAGTTCTTAAAAATATACTCAGCAATTATGTTAGGATGCCAGTAAGAATGAGATGCAATCTTGCAAGCTTCCTAGTTTGATCTGAATATTCACAGTTTGATTTCTGTTATCTGCTGTAAGAAAGTAACTATAAAACTTTCTTTTTGCTCTTTTTTCTTTCTTCACTCTTATTTTCATAAAATAATATTTTTTCAACTTTATTTCTGAATCCACATGATATTAATGGCATAAACTTTGTACGTGTATAGAAATAACATATATCAGTACAGATCTAAATCCATTTGTGGGCTTCAAAGGATGGAACTCCAAATCAGATTGCACACTAAATTATAGATAAATGGGGTAAAAAAATGTCTAGGCACAAATGATCCATAGGACTTTGGTATGTAAAAATGGACTGAAAGATACCAAAGAACTATCTACAGTTGCAGCAAAAATAAGGACCAAATCTGATGATAAAGTATGAAATCAAAAATTAATAATCCAGGTGGGAGGATAAACATTGTGAATGCAGTTTTTTATGTTTTGTTAACTTTTCAGGTCAGTAACAAAAAACTACCAGCACATCTTGGCCTTGGAATTTGCTATAAAAGAGCTGAATGAGAAACCCAACTTCTTACCAAATGTAAGTTTGGGTTTCTACATCCTCAACAATTACAGTCTTGGAAGGATGGCGTACAAGGCCACTCTCAGCCTGCTTTCCACACAGAAGAGGCTGGTTCCCAACTTCAACTGTGATATCCAGGAGAAACTTATAGCTGTTATTGGAGGTCTTTTGTCTGAAACCTCTGCCAATATTGCCACCATTTTCAACATTTACAAGTATTCTCAAGTAAGGTATAAAAATGGGGCATGAAGACTTCTATAATCTGTCATATAATTTAAAATCCTAATGTCATTCTTTTGAAAAAATAATTATGTCTTTTTTCAGCTCACATATGGACCATTTTTCTCAATGCAGGGTGACAAAAGGCAATTTCCTTTCTTGTTCCGGATGGTACCCAATGAAGCCTATCAATATAGAGGTGTTGTACGCTTACTTCAGCATTTTGGGTGGACTTGGATTGGACTCCTGGCTATGGATGATGACAATGGAGAAAAGTTTTTTGAGACAATAATACCAGTACTCTCTGAGAGTAACATCTGTTCTGCTTTCACATTCAGATTGCCAAAACCAAGTTATGTTGATGAGGCGGCAGATTTGTATTTAATGCAGTGGGGAAAATACCCACTTCTCATGGACACAAAAGCCAATGTATGTTATGTACATGGAGAACCTCCTGCCATGATGGCTTTAAGAATGATTCTGTACTTAGCGCCTTTCTTTTTATTACCTCCTTTGAGTAAAGTGTGGGTAGTTACATCACACTGGGATTTTGAGTCCCTCTCTAGCCAAAGGATTTCAGATATAGAAACTCTTCATGGTGCAATATTCTTCACAGTCCACTCCAATCAGCCACCAGGATTCCAAAAATTCCTTCACACTGTAAGACCTTCCGGGACCAGAAGAGATGGCTTTATTCGGCTTTTCTGGGAGCAAGCATTTAACTGTTCATTGAAAATATTTGATCAGGAGGTATATAAGAAAACTTGCACTGGGAGTGAGAAGCTGGCTAGCCTTCCTGAAACTCTGTTTGAAATGCAAATGACTGGCCTCAGCTATAACATCTACAATGCTGTTTATGTTGTGGCACATGCTTTACATGACACCCACATATCTAGATTCAAAGAAAGAAATTTTGTAAAAGAAGGGAGGATGGATTTCCAGAATGTTCAGCCATGGCAGGTATTTTATACAGAAGTTCTTAAAGCAGGTTAACACACTGTATCAGAACCTCCTTACAAGAACACAAGACGCCCATATGCCAGTTAACGAGTTTGTAAATGACTTGTCTACCTCAGTTAAAGTATGCAAATCAGTGCAAACTGGGGCTAACAGTCTATTATGGCTACCTGCCTCTTAAGGCAAATTCACCGTGCCTCAAAAATTAGCCAGAGTTTATTTAGTATGTGAGACAATGCCAAGAGGTGTTGAACATCATTTTCACTTCCCCACATGCCAATTTGGCGATCAATTGATGCTGCTCAGCCGCCAAAGCACTTCCTTGCCCAGCAAACCCAGTTGTTTGACCCTGTGATAAACTAGCTTGGGGTCAACTCTTATCCTTTAGAGCAGGGGTCCTCAACCTTTTTAAATAGGGGGCCAGTTCACTGTCCCTCAGACTGTTGGAGGGCCGGACTGCCGTTACTGTACAAGGCTGCGGGCCGTCAGTTCTCCGTCTTCTGCATCTCTCTCCCTTCCCCACACCACACACCCTGGCCTGGGAACTCACCTCACCTCGGTATCACCTCACACTCTGTCTCCACCGCCTCAGCCCAGTGCCGGAAGTGTGTGTTGCTAACACAAGTTTAGGTTGAACGTCACTTCTGGTCTGATTTTGCCATAACCCGGCGGGCCGCATAAACGTCCTCAGCGGGCCGCATCTGGCCCGCGGGCCGTAGGTTGAGGACCCCTGCTTTAGAGGGCTCAGTTTGCTTGTTAATGAAACATCCCTATACTTTAGTAATTTGTACTATTCCTTGCTAAAGCTTAATAAGTAATAATATCAAAATAACAGTAACCAAAACACTGTGGAGTATGCAAAAAAAAAAAAAAGCCTCCTTCCAGGCTGATTTGAGTTAAGCCCAATAATTTATGTTTGGTGGCTCAGAAGAACTCTCAGCAAAAAAGCCTACTATGATGAGCACCCCTCTCATCAGCTGTCCAACAAGAGGCAGCAAATGGTTCACCAAGAGCTAATAATGCTTTCACACCTTATTTAAAATTGGAACTGGCACAAAGGAGTACTAAAGCCCTAAAGACTAGGAAATAACAATCTAATTGTGGATACAACTCTTCATTATATGTCTAGTACCAAAAATGCTCTATGGTCTTTCAAATACTCTATGCGTTCTTCTATGTGCATGAGCACAATCTGGATGAGGGGGGGGGAGTGAACCCAGATCTGGGTAAGGTGAGACTGTAAGCCTGATGGTTAAGATTTCAAATTCTTAATTGTTTCTTCTATTATATATATTTTTCAATCTAGTTCCACAATTTTTTAGTGAGGACCGTCTTCAATAATAGTGCTGGTGATACTGTACATTTCAATCAAGATGGAGAATTATTTACAGATTTTGATGTTACGAACCAGGTTACTTTCTCAAATGGGTCATTTGCTAGAGTAAAAGTGGGAAGGATTGATCCTCAGGCCCCTTCAAACAATGAGCTAGCACTGAATGATAGTCAAATTGTGTGGCACAGAAGTTTTAACCAGGTGAGACTTCTATTAGATTATTTACAGCAAAAGGCCAGCATCCTAAACAAAAAGAATATCTATACATATCCATACAAACAATCTGTAAAAACATGATAAAAGTAATATGACATTATCAAAATTGATAAATATACAGAAATGGCCATTAAGACAAATGTACTCTGGCATTTTAAACTACTAATACTTTTCTCGTCCTAAAGGCAAACCAGCCAAATTTAGCTATTTTAAGAGTAACTGCAGGATATTTGCTCTCCAGGAGTTCTTTAAGTTGGTGTATTTTTTTGACTGCTGGTTAGGGGGAGTAATTATAGAAGGCAGGAGGGTTCCCCTATGCTTACTGTACACCTTGCATTCATAAAAGACATGAACTAATGACTCTGTGCCATCATTACAGTAAGGACATATACAAACTTCATAGGGGATTTTCCTTTATCTACCCTTTGTAACTGCATCTACCCTCTAACTGTAAATTTATCTACCCTCTGTAACTTCCCTTTATCTACCCTCTGTAACTGTCCCACCTCATAAAGGAGAAAATACTTCTATTAGAAATAAGGCTTAAAAAGACTTTCTGTATGCCAGACATTATTATTATTATTTTAAAATCTATGTAAATTTCCCTTTCCACTTATGGACAGGTACTGCCACTTTCTCTGTGCAATGGAGCATGCCAGCCTGGTTACAGCAAGAAAAAAAAGGAAGGAGAGAAGTTTTGCTGCTATGATTGTGCACTATGTCCAGAAGGGATGATTTCTGAGAGGAAGGGTAGGAGATGTGCTTTAATACATCATCATCATCATCATCATCATCATCACATCTAATACCAAGCCAGTCAAATCTGAGGATATTTGTGTCAAGCATGTGGGTTCAATGACAAGTCGAAGTTGATACAAAGACTACGTTTATTGATAGACCGATACTTCTGTGTAACAGGTTCTTGCGAGTAATGCTGCAAATACATTGATACAATACTTTTAAGGTTTACTTCAAAAGGATTCCAAAGGATGGGGGTGCGGGGTAGCTCTCACACATAAACTATCATAAATGTCTACATTCTCAGTGTTATCAGGACTCTGTCCTTGCTTTCCCCAGATGTATCACACTCCCTACCAGGAATGTATGGGAAGGTGCTGATTACTTCTTCTCAAGTTAGTTTTGTTTCTCACTACTTCTACTTTTCAGGCAATAAATCAAGGAGGGGGGAGGAGGGAAAGAATAACAAAGCTAGCAAAGCTGGGTCCTCCATGATACTTCACAGACCAGTGTTAGGCAGGACCCTATAACAATCAGTTATCAATGGAATCTCACCATGCTTGACAATTTGAGCCATGAACAGGCAAGATAGATATTCCTACAATCTGTAAACTATTCCAGATTTGCAGGAAAATGTGAAATTAAAACCAAAACAAACAAAAAACCCAACAACATTGATTTTTAAATAAAATAAAAATAAAAGAGTGCCTGTGGCCTTAAGAAATAAAATCCCTCAGTGGCCATTGCTAGGCAATCACAGCATTCTAGGTTTGATTTCAGTCAGTAAAAGGTAGGGGGAGGGCAGAGAGCCCTTTCTAGGGCTGTTTTGGCCACTCATTACCAGGCCTTGATATCACATGAATGTATGACTCACCTAGGTCTGGCCGCTTGCTACTTTTCAACATAAGGTATCCTATGAAAGCCAGTGTGTGGTGTAGCAGTTAGAGCTTCAGAGTAGGGTCATGGAAACCCAGGTTCAGCCTTCCTGAAACTAGGTAATGTTGGGCAAGCCAAATATTTTCAGCCTAATGGATCTCACAGAGTTGTTGTGAGGATAAAAGTGAGGTGAGGAGAATAACGTTAGCTGCTTTGGTCACCGTGGTGGAGTTTCCATGAGAGTTTCCAAGGTAAGCAAAAATCTGAGATACTCCCCCCAAGACCTTGTGGGTATTCCACATGTTTTACAATAGCAATGGTGCAGTCATTTCACATACAGAAATCAGGAAGTGAATCAGAATTAAAAACAATCACCTGCTGAAGACCCATTTTTTAAACTATAGCAACAATACCCCATACAAAAATGCAACCTCATCACAGCCTGCAGAACTGGTACAGTTGCAAGTTTAGGAAATACCATTAGTGATGATATCTAAACAGTCCAATTTAAAATCATTCTTGGGAAATTCAACATATGTTTCACACAAAATTTGGCAGGCACTTTGTTTCCTGTGAGTGCAGTTCACTGCTCTGCCTGAAACAAAAAATCATTTCCTTCCACTTTCATCTTCATTATATCTTCCTCAGTTTTTCTTTTGTCATGTTACTATTCTTCGTTTTGATGGCCCCATTGCTGTCTATCAACCAGATGCAGGTATATGATGTGAACAGTATCTACCCTCTCACATAGGGTGTTAGTGCTATGTAGACCTATGGCTGTACTGTGGAATAGGAAGGATGGAGTGCTTTAGCTGTCTGAGAGTCTGCCTATCCAACTGGCCACCAACACCATGAGCTATACCATCATCCAAAAATGATCACCATGTATGTAGTGAAGGGAGGAGGAGAAAGAGGAAGGAAGCAACATTATTTGCTAGCATTGTATATAATTCTCCTTGATACTGATCACAGCCTTGAAATACTTAAACTGCCCTTTTTTATTCCTTTAGATATGAATACCTGTGTCAAATGTCCAGATGACCACTATCCCAGCAAAGACAATAAGCAATGCATCCACAAAGTCACAAGCTATCTTTCCTACAAAGAGACTTTAGGAATCATCTTAGCTATGTTGGCTGCATCTTTCACTCTGATCACAGCTTTGGTTCTTGGAACCTTCCTGAAATACAAGGACACCCCCATTGTCAAAGCCAACAACCAAAGCCTCACCTACATTCTCCTCATCTCCCTCTTGTTTTGCTTCCTCAGCTCCTTGTTCTTTATTGGACAGCCAAGGGAGGTGACTTGCCTTCTGCGCCAAACTACTTTTGGCATCATCTTCAGTGTGTCCCTTTCCAGCTTGTTGGCCAAAACCATTACTGTGGTCATAGCCTTTGTTGCTACCAAACCAGGATCTAGTTTGAAGAATTGGGTGGGCAAAAAATTGGCACATTCTATTGTCCTTTCTGGCTCCTTTATTCAAATACTAATTTGTACTCTTTGGTTAAGTATTTGTCCTCCGTTCCCAAATAAGGATATGTATTCACTGCCAGAGGAAATAATACTAGAATGTAAAGAGGGCTGTGCTACCATGTTTTACTCTGTCCTTGGCTATTTGGGCTTTCTGGCCATTGCCAGCTTCACAGTGGCTTTCCTTGCCAGGAAGTTACCTGGCAGTTTCAATGAAGCCAAGTTCATCACTTTCAGTATTTTGTTCTTTTGCAGTGTTTGGTTTTCCTTTGTTCCAACTTACTTGGGCTCAAAAGGGAAATCCTTGGTGGCTGTGGAGATCTTCTCCATCTTATCCTCTGGGGCAGGCATATTGGGTTGCATCTTTTTCCCTAAATGCTACATTATTTTTCTGAGGCCAGAAATGAACTGTCGGGAGCAGCTATTAAGGAAAGTATGAAAATCTCAGCATCTTTGGTCTTGCAACCAAGATTTGGGCTGAAATTTGATGACCACTTCTGTGAAGAATGAAGGAGTCTTATTTCTTCTTTAATGCCTGAAGTCACCAGTCTTCCTTAATGCCTGAGGTCATAATCCTGGTGGTAGTGCAGATTTAAGAAACTGTGTCAGTAGTAATAGTCTTACCATGTTTTCCTCCAGATAAAGGCAAACATGGAGTTTAATAATCTATATAAACAAAAAAAGAAAAAAAGAAAAAAAGATCTGTCCATTCATTTGGTTTTGTGTGGCATATGTAACTCCCCCAAACATGAAACTAAGAGTGGCTTCAGAATGGTCATGGAGTTGCAGTACCAAATGAGAACATACTGATCAATGTAATCATCAGAACACCCTCCACCCTTTTAGAACTGGAAGTCACGGTTGTCTCTTGAAGCCACAAGTCATCATTAGCTAAGCATTTGAAAATTAGCCATTGAATTCAGGATGATAACTAGAGTGGCCATGCAAAGAAGGAAGGGAATTCAGGAATTGTGGCCTAGGTTATGTACAATGTCCCTCTGATACTATTTACAATTAAAGCTAAGTTTATCTAACTCATCCAGAAATAAAGTTAGGAGCTTCAAAGTTGGCCACAAGCTTCAAGATTGTAATGGGTGTTGCAGTGCTGAACATGAAGGGAACCGGCTTGCACAGTCCCCCTAAACTGCCCCCACCCTAAGGCTGTCTGTGACAGACATAATCCATCTGAAACTAAAGCTTGGAGCCATCTAGCTTCAGGGTGATCATGGATGTTGCTGAATAAAGGGGATAATAAAAGCCTAGACCAGGTTATCTTCAGTCCCATCTCCCCCCACCATATGTAGTGACCTGGCCTGTACAATCCTGCACTGGTTAGAATGTCAGAGCAGGATCAAGTTTGGAATCCACACACTACCATGGACAGTGGTTGGATGGTGGAAATGACATCACACCATCAACATAGCTGCCTTTCCCCATATCTCTTCCCCTACTGTCTGGGTGGTAAGAACCAGAGAGGATTGTGAGGCACTCCAAAGGGATCTGTTGAGGCTGGATGAGTGGGCGTCAACGTGGCAGATCAGGTTCAATGTGGACAAGTGCAAAGTAATGCACATTGGGGCCAAAAATACTAGCTACAAATACAAGTTGATGGGGTGTGAACTGGCAAAGACAGACCAAGAAAGAGATCTTGGGGTTGTTGTAGATAACTCACTGAAAATGTCAAGACAGTGTGCGATTGCAATAAAAAGGTCAATGCCCTGCTGGGAATTATTAGGAAAGGAATTGAAAACAAATCAGCCAGTATCATAATGCCCCTGTATAAATCGATGGTGCGGTCTCATTTGGAATACTGTGTACAATTCTGGTCACCACACCTCAAAAAGGATATTATAGCATTGGAAAAAGTTCAAAAAAGGGCAACTAGAATGATTAAAGGTTTGGAACACTTTCCCTATGAAGAAAGGTTAAAACGCTTGGGGCTCTTTAGCTTGGGGAAACGTCAACTGCAGGGTGACATGATAGAGGTTTACAAGATTATGCATGGGATAGATAAAGTAGAGAAAGAAGTACTTTTCTCCCTTTCTCATAATACTCTTGTGGGCATTCAATTCTCACAATACTCGTGGGCATTCAATGAAATTGCTGAGCAGTCCGGTTAGAACGGATAAAAGGAAGTACTTCTTCACCCAAAGGGTGATTAACATGTGGAATTCACTGTCACAGGACATGGTGGCAGTTACAAGCATAGCCAGCTTCAAGAGGGGTTTGGATAAAAATACGGAGCAGAGGTCCATCAGTGGGTATTAGCCACAGGATATTATTGGAACTGTCTGGGGTAGTGATGCTCTATATTCTTGGTGCTTGGAAGGGGAGCAAAGTGGAAGGGCTTCTAGCCCCACTTGTGAACCTCCTTTTTTTTTTTTTGGCCACTGTGTGACACAGAGTGTTGGACTGATTGGGCCATCAGCCTGATCCAACATGGCTTCTCTTATGTTCTTATGGTAGATAACAGCTGCTGACTGACAACCCTAGTGTAGCCAAACATAGATAATTTATTTATTTATTTATTTATTTATTTATTTATTTATTTATTTATTTATTTATTTATTCCGGGATTTATATCCCGCCCTTCCCACAGGTGGCTCAGGGCGGCTTACAACAAACAATAAAACAGTAAAATCGGAATAAATTAGTTACATTTAAAATCGACATTTAAAAACCTAAAAACCTAAAATTAATATTAACTATACAGTATCACAGATATCTAGAGAGCTACATTTGTCCAGTCAGGCGTAGGCTAACCGGAAGAGGGTCGTCTTACAGGCCCTGCGGAACTGAGTAAGATCCCGCAGGGCCCTCACCTCCTCCGGTAGCTGGTTCCACCACATAGGGGCCATTGTAGAAAAGGCCCTGTCTCGAGTTGTCTTGAGATGCACTTCCTTGGGCCCGGGGATGTTAAGGAGATTTTGGGTCCCAGACCTCAGTACTCTCTGGGGGACATGTGGGGAGAGACGGTCCCTCAGGTAGGCAGGTCCCAGGCCATATAGGGCTTTAAAGGTAATGACCAGCACCTTGTACCGGACCCGGTATGTTATTGGAAGCCAGTGCAGAGCCCGAAGACCCGGCCGAATGTGCCCCCATCTTGGGAGGCCCAATAACAGCCGGGCCGCGGCATTCTGCACCAGCTGCAATTTCCGGGTCCGGCACAGGGGCAGCCCCATGTAGAGGGCATTGCAGTAATCCAACCTCGAGGTGACCGTAGCATGGATCACTGTTGCTAGGTCGTCGGGGTCCAGGAAGGGGGCCAACTGCCTTGCCCGCCTAAGGTGAAAAAACGCGGACTTGGCAGTGGCCGCTATCTGAGCCTCCATCTTTAAGGACGGCTCCAATAGCACCCCCAGACTTTTGACCCTGTCCGCCGGCCTCAGCGGTACACCGCCAAAAGTTGGCAGGGGGATTTCCCCCTCCGGGCCCCGACGGCCCAAACAAAGGACCTCAGTCTTCGCCGGATTCAGTGTCAGTCCACTCAGTCTGAGCCACTCAGCCACGGCCTGTAATGCCTGATCTAGGTTCTCTGGGGCGCAGACCGGTCGGCCGTCCATAAGTAGATAGAGCTGGGTGTCATCAGCATACTGGTGGCACCCCAGCCCATACCTCCGGGCAATCTGGGCAAGTGGTCGCATGTAGATGTTAAATAACATCGGGGAGAGAACCGCTCCCTGGGGCACCCCACAATTAAGTGAGCGCCTCTGGGACAGCTCCCCCCCAACCGCGACCCTTTGTCCCCAACCTTCAAGGAAAGAGGAAAGCCACTGCAAGGCTAGCCCCTGAATCCCCGCGTCGGCGAGGCGGCAAGTCAGCAACCGATGGTCGACCGTATCGAACGCCGCCGATAGGTCCAACAACATCAGTACCGCCGAGCCACCCCGATCCAGATGCCTATGAAGGTCATCCACCAGGGCAACCAACACGGTCTCCGTCCCATGACCCAGGCGGAAGCCGGACTGAAGTGGGTCAAGTCTGCAACTGCCTCGCCACTGCCCTCTCAATAAGTTTGCCCAAAAAGGGCAGGTTTGAGACCGGCCTATAGTGTGCCAATTGGGCCGGGTCTAGGGATGGTTTTTTTAGGAGGGGACGGACCACAGCCTCTTTAAGTGGCGCTGGAAAAAGCCCTTCCGTTAGGGATCTGTTTATGATATCCCGTATAGGATATCTGAGATCCCCCTGGCAAGATTTAATAAGCCAGGAAGGGCATGGGTCCAATTTACAAGTTGTTGGGCGGGCAGATGAGAGGATCCTGTCGACTTCCTCCAGGCTGAGGGGGCTGAAACAGTCCAGGGTGTAATCCGAAGACATGCTCGGGGCCTCGGTTGTGTTAACTGTCTCAAAGTTGACGGGGAGGTCGAGACGGAGTGATGCGATCTTGTCCGCAAAGTAGTTCGCAAAAGCCTCACAGCCTATTTCCAATTCACTAGAATTTGGTCTGCCCTGGGGCAGAGTAGTCAGGTCTCGAATTACCTCAAACAATTGAGCCGGGCGCGAAGTTGCGGACGCAATCTTAGCCGCAAAGAATGTCTTCTTTGCAGATTTGATTGCCATCTCATAGGTCTTCAAATTCTCTCTATAAGATGATCGGGTCACTTCGTCTCGAGTACGCCGCCATAGCCTCTCTAGTCGTCTGAGGTCCCGCTTCAATTGCCGCAATTCCTGGGTGAACCAGGGAGACGGTTTGGGGCGGGGGCGCAGAGGACGCCTAGGCGCGATCTCCTCGATAGCCCCAGAGAGTCCATCGTTCCAGGACTCAACCAGAGCCTCCAGGGAATCGCCAGTGGGCCAGGTATCCCGCAGAGCCGTCAGGAACCGTTCCGGGTCCGTCAGGCTCCGCGGGCGAGCCAAAATATGCTCTCCGCCTAAACGGGTTTGGGGTGGCATATCCACACGAGCCTTGAGGGCAAAGTGATCCGACCATGGCACTGCTTCCATTGCAATGTCGTTCACTTGTACTCCCGCCACGAAGACCAGGTCTAACATGTGTCCTGCCTGATGAGTGGGCGTTGTAACAACCTGGGAGAGTCCTAGTGTCGCCATGGATGACACCAGATCCATCGCCTGGCTGGAGGCCGCGTCGTCGGCATGGACATTGAAGTCGCCCAAGACCAGAAGCCCTGGGTACTCCAACGCCCAGCCCGCCGCGGCCTCCACCAGGGATGGCAAGGCGACGGCTGGTGCGTTAGGCGGTCGGTACACCAGCCAAATCGCCAACCCCTCCCCAACATCCCACATCAGGCCGGCACATTCAATGCCCGGAATCTCCGGGGCCAGGAGAGCCCTAAAGGAGTAAGCCTCTCGTATGAGTAGTGCCACTCCTCCCCCCCGCCTGCTAGTCCGGGACTGGTGGAAGACCGAGTAACCTGGGGGGGTCATCTGGGAGAGAGCCACGGTCTCCCCATCTCGCACCCAGGTCTCGGTCACGCAAGCCAGGTCCACATCCTGCTCCAGCAGGAAGTCCCGAAGGACACCGGTCTTATTATTGATGGACCTGGCGTTGCATAACACCAGTGTCGGAGGCGAGTGGATTCGTCTGGTCCCACTACCTGTCACCGTCGGGATGAGACGCAGGCTGGAAGGAGGTCGAGCCCTCTCATGTCTCAGCCTCCTTCGCTTATAAAACTGCCTGCTCCCACCGTCGTACCTTCCCCTCCCCAGGAGTACCGGAATCCCCATGGTAGTCATCCTCTGTGGTGGAACCTATTCGTCGACTGATGGTGACAAGACTCGGTAAGTAGAGTGCTGCTGTATATAGAGTACGGAGTAGTAGGTGTACTGCAAATTCCCCACTGCAAAATTCCACTCCTTATATCATAGGACTCTGAAAGAGCAAAGTGCAGCGATATCAAAATCCAAAAAAGTACAAGGCGGCTGAGTCCAAAGTGCGGCAGTGCCCAGGAAGGTGCAAGGTGATAGAGTCTAAAGTGCAAGGTGTAAAGTGGCAGAGGAGAGTATTGAATCTCAGTCTTATTCTCTCTTAGATGGTATTGCATAGTTCTTATAATTGATGGTGTTGACGCTCTCATTGAGGTTCCTGTTGGGGGGAGGAGTGGGACTTTCCCTAACAATTCCTTGTTTTCAATATCTTTGTAGCTTCTAGGTTGGTAAGTGGGCAAAACTAGGGATTGGCATAGAATGCAAAAAATGGCGGTTTGTTTTGTAGTTCATTGGGTTACCCGATTCAGTAGTTCAGTTCAGTTTGTGGGATTTTTTTAAATTTCCCAAACAATTCATGGCTCATCGTTTCATTTAGTTTGGGAAGGCATGGAATAGCCCCCAAGAGGGCTAGAAAGTGCAGGTGTGCCATGACATACCCATTGTGATGATGTCACCTGGAAGTGATGTTATCATGCCAGACACATTGCTGGGGAGGGGGGGGGGGTCTTGGAGAAGAAAATTATGATACTCACTGTCAACCTACAGAACAGCTGATAATCACTGTGGCAGAATTTCAGAAACACAATATTGTTATATGCTATTTTTGGTGATGTACATCAATCCCACAGCAAACACAGGTATAAGAAGTTACTGCCTTCCTTCCTGCTCCCTAGTAAATTTCCAGAGTTAGCACAATCAATAATATATATACGTTTCCTTGAAGTCTGCTTTTTAGCCTTGACATAAACTCCAGGCAGTTCTGCAATGATACTGTGAAGACACAGAAGAAGAGCCTTTTGAGAAAAGCTGCAGGAAAATTATTGCTATCAGATAATATGTAAAGGGGGGAAAGTATGGAACTCTACATCTGGAAGAGAAATTTTGCCATTAGAATTGTACTGGTGCTCATGCTCTTATTAGTACTGCTGAGGCATACTGTGTGCAAGATACATACAATTAATTGCATGATATATGATGACCCCCTTCCTATTTTTCATGAATTTTATCAACCAAGGAACCTTTTTATTGGTGAGATTATCTCTCAAGTCTTTTTCTTGCATGAAACTTTCTCCTTCAAGGAACAGCCCAGACGGACACTGAGTGACGAACCTGTGTAAGAAATTCTTCCTCTCCCTTTCTGTAATGTCTTCAGAACATGATTGAAAATTATAATTAAGCAAGACTGTACTCAAGTAACTTTTAGCTTAACAAAAGTGGTGGTGTAGGAAATGTTTGGCAATCAATCATTCTGTTAAGCTATGGTGGTATGCAAAGTGCTACCAAGTTGCAACTGACTTGTGGTGCTCCTGTAAAGTTTTCAAGGCAAGAGATATTCAGAGGTGGTTTACCATTGTTTGCCTCCATGTAGCAACTGTGGACTTTCTTGATGATCTCTCATCCAAGTACTAATCAAGAGCTCCTTTTTCCCTTTCCCTTTCTGACTGAGCCATCTTAATATTGTGTTTTCTTCTTTCTTGAAGAACTCCAGCTGTCCCACCCTGTCATATTATGATATTTTGGCTGTTGGCTCAGTCCTGGAACCTGAGAGAAGAATCAGGAGCCCCTTTTAATTTAAATGGAACTTAAGACATTTTAAAATTAAAAATATAATAAAAAGTTTTATTTAGCATTGAGGAGGGAGGTCAGGTGAAATCAGGGGCTGAAAATTTCTGAGGCAACTCAGTATAGATAACTCTGAGGTAAAATTAGGACATGCACAGACTTTAGTTCTTATGTTTCAGGCTAATTAGAGTTTCTTAAGCTATTCACAGTTACTTAAATCTTTATGTTGAGAGGCTTTTGTTCCAGAGTCCAGTAGTACACTTTCTTTTAGTATTCTGCGACTCTTTTGTTTTCCAGAAGTCTGGTACACTCTTTCCAATAGCCAAACTCCTTCTCTTGAAACACAAGTAATCCTTTCAAGTTCTTCACTCACTCTTAAGATGTCTATAGGCAGTTTCTAACCACACCAGTCCAAGAATCTCTAGTCTTCAGAACTCCTGTTTGACTGGGTAGGGAATTTTCTTTTTTCTCTAGAAGATCTATCCTCTTTTCATGGTCCTAATGGGAGTCTTTGCCTACTTCCCAAAATTCCTTGCCAACTTTCAGCCAGTTTATCTTTCTGTGTTAAACTTTTTTGAGACAAGGCTGAAATCAGACTCCATACTCCTCAACATTCAGTTCAAACATCTTTCTCTGCTCAACTGATGCTAACTGGTCAGATCATTTGGAGCAGCCTGTCACTGAAAGCTTCTGACTCTGTGAAGAATTAACCCCTCACGGTCCATCTGTTTTCAAAAATGCAGTCTGTCACAGCAGCCAAGATCAGACAACACTGGCCTAGCCTGGATCATCCAGGTCAGGGCATTTCCTCAGCAATTTATATGTTTGGAAAGTTTTGGATGTTTTTGTGAATAACTCCATTGAACTGAAGGGTATCTCAGCATTTCAATTAGTAAAGTGTATAACATGCACATGGAGAAGTATGCCCATAATAGTAGCTCATGTAACTTTTTCATTCCCTCTCACCTTTTACTAGATTATTTCTTAAAATATTTAGATCCCATCTTTCCCTTGTGGCTCAAGAGAGTTTAGAATTCTAAATTAAACTCATACATAATACAATTCCATTCACCACTCCAAAAAAAGTTAAAATGTTTGCATTTCAAACCCCATCAAATAAGTCTTATGGTGCCTCCTTAAAACTTCCAAGCACCTCCTCACATCCTCAGGGATCACATTCTACAAGATAGGAATGTTACGGGGAGGGGGAGATACAAAAGTGAGCAAAATGAAAAGACTAGAAAAATTATAATAGAGGACTCCCCTAAAAAAAAATCTTGTTTTTAGCATAAGTTCTATTGGTAGCTTTTACAGAAATATGGGACATATATTTTAAAATAAATTAATACTAAATAATGGGTTGGATCCAACCAGTTTTTCCTGATAGTTGAAAAACAAAGCTATGTTAGGGACCATGGGCCATACATGGATAAGAGGTATGTGTGAGGTTGAATAAGGAGATGAATTAGGCAAGACTGGTGGGGGAATGCTGGTTGGATCCAACCTCATAATTAATAAATTAGAAATCTTTGAAGGGGCTGTCTTTGTTCAATTCTCACAGTTCCACTGAGTTCAGGAAATAATCATAAAGTACAACTATGGATCCAATCAGTTTAAAGCATTTTTCTATCTTTTATTTCTTTTCTTGGGAACTGAAGGAGCAGATATTGTCTTCTGAAATGATTACATACTGATTTTATATGTGTAGAGGTGGTGTTGCAGATGGGTTTGCTTTTTCTTCTGTTTGATCATACAGCATGGAAGATAGATGCTGTGAAGAACAACGTACCTGAAGATTGTCAAGTCGGCAGATTCAATAATGAGTCGTTGTTGATACAAAGAAACTACTTTATTGATACTGATACTTGAGGCTAGACCAGCATTGAAAAGACTAAAGAATAAACTGTAGATGCATTGCATTTAAGGGACACTTCAAAGGGATTCCTAAGGGGGGAGATTATGCAGGGAACATTCACACATTGATGTTACCAATTCGTTCTCAGGCTTGCATGGCCTTGATCATAGTGGGCTCCTTCTGAGAGCCAGGCCTGAGAAGGCACAGATAAGACTTTCACATCTTTCCATTTCAAAGCAAGGCCACTCACTACAGGAAGGGAGGGGTAGGAAAGGTATGAGCTAGCAGCATTTGTATATACTTTGGTTCTACCCAGAGTGCTCTTGGACTGAGCCAGAGTTACAGACAGACTTGACATACTGCCCCCCCTAAGCCGCCTCCACACCCCCATTGGAACATTTTTGGTGGAATCTTTTGATACAGACAGACTTGACATAGATCCTCTTTCTATTCCGCATCAATTTTCTCAGCCAGGTGACCTTGTCATTGGAGCAATTGCCGTACACATTGTCTTCTTTCATGAAACTTTCTCTTTTAAGGAGCAGCCCTCACTAGGATTGATGGATGAACTCTGGTAAGAACACTGCCTTCTCTTTGAAACATGTTCTAGCTATAGGGACTGGGAACACACTAATACACTTAAAAAACTCAAATTTCATTCATGCCCACTGTAAAAAGTTGTATCCCACATGGGCTTGTTAATTATGCTGTTTGTCCTGCTGAAATGTTGGTGTAATGCTATTCTGCGAAGTGTGCGCAGTAGAAATCATATTTTGGATTGTGATCTTAGTTGTTGTTGTTGCACCACCACCGCTCATTCAGTCTTCAATTTTCCTTGATCTCGTATCAAGTATATTGAACCTTCAGTTCTTTTGCATTTTTGACAATATTGCAAATGTGAGTATGCTCTGTTCTAATTATAATTTTCACTCCTGTAATTTTTGAGTTCAAGGGATTCTAGCAAACATTGGTCAAATCCACACCCAAAGAAATAACACTTTGAAGTAAGGCACAACTAATTCTGATTTTATAATGATCTTAAGAGTAATGCTATCTAGAACATGTTCTCTCCATTATCTTTTTGCTATTCCTATCAGCATATGAGTTTGCCATTTATTGAAAAAAAAAGAGGAAAAGGGGCTTTGAAAAATGTGTAGTAACTGAGGTGCAGGCAAGTATTTGGAAGATAAGATCTATAATCAATGGCCATAATTCTGCTTAACATTACACTGGAGGCTAATAATGAACACTTCCTTCTTCAAAGAAAGTATATCAACTGCAAAGGAGAATATTGCCCAGTGACTGTCCAGTACTATATTGTACATTAGTCTCTGTTCCAGAAATACTGGGTGACATTAAGAACCTACAAAACAAAGAAGCCACCAAACCTACAATCCTAAGAATGATTTCCTGAGATAAAGTCTAATTGAGTAGATTTCTGAGTAGACTTATTTAGAATTGCACGCTGCATATAAAAGAAAATATTGTAATTGAAATCACCAAACAGAAAATATATCAATGGCAGCAAGTCTATTCCTAGGCATTTCTAAAAGGTTTCCAAACTTCTAAAAATATGTCACTTTGTAATTGTCATCTATTGAAATGTTGACCAGATTAATAAAGATTGCCCTGTACAGGTGCAAAATTGCTTCCTTTCATACCATGATATGCCGGAGTTACAATACTTATATTAGACATGGATATATTTTATCTTTCTTCCAAAATAATGTAATTGATAACTAATTATTTCCTTTAAAGTGGGTATATAACAGGGGTGGCCAACGGTAGCTCCCCAGATTTTTTTTTGCCTACAACTCCCATCAGCCCCAGCCATCAGCCATGCTGGCTAGGGCTAATGGGAGTTGTAGGCAAAAACATCTGGAGAGCTGCTGTTGGCCACCCCTGGTATATGAATAATGAACTTCTGCCCAAACTCTTTTCAAAATCATTTTTGTAAACTAAAGCAATTTTGAAACCCTAATAAAAGATCCAGATTGGCTTAAATATGACCTACAGGTTTTTTTTTTTTCCTTTTAAGTAACTACCCAAGACAAAATATCTCCTGAGCTTCATTCTGGGTGTACAAAAGTCCATAATAAAAGTATTGTGTATGTATTCAGAAATGTTGCTTCTAACTGGGAATTAAGAGACAGAGAGTTCGCTTATAACTCAAAATAATTATTTTCATAATGTAAGGTGCTTTTGGACGTACACTTCAGTAAATCAAGATAAAAAAAATCTGGTGCAGAGTGAAGAGAAAAAAATAGCCCGGCTTCCTATTTTTGTCAAGTCAGCTGGATTCAATAACGAGTCCTTGGTTGAAAACAAGCTTCTAGTTTATTGAAAGCCGAAAAGTAGACCATGATAACAATTGAAGGACTAAGGTACCAAACATGAACCAAGCATTTTTAAGGTGTAGATCAAAGGATTCCTACGGGCGGGGTACACTAAACAACAGGTTTTCACACTAGGATGTTAATCTCTCATTCTCACACCAAAGCCGCGGCGCTCTGTACTCCCACAGCCCTTTTGGTCTGAGAAGGCTCCAACATCTCATTCCCATATCAGCATTTCAAAGTAAACTACCCAACAAAGGCATAGCTAGGAGGAGGGGGGGGGGAAGGAGAGTTAGCTAGCAGCATTCGGTGTTCAGTATGGACCCAGAATCCCTTGCTTCTGAACCAGAGTTAGAAAATATATTCCCAAAAATACAGCAGACTTGACATACTGCCCCCCCTAAGCCCCCCCTACGGTGCGGGCTCGAGGTTGTTCTTGATCATGCTTTCGTGCTTTGAAGCCTGGGGGGGGCTCTGCACTCCCCCGACCCGAGAGGGGCGTTGATTCCGTTTGATGCCAATTGGTCGAGGTTGGGCTTCGACGCAGCAGGCTGCAATGAAACACAGGGTGAACTTTACCAAGGGCCGGAGGCAAATCTAACTCCACAGTTACTGGGTTAATCACTCGTTTGATCTTGAAAGGCCCTATGAACTTAAAGGCCAACTTTCTGGATGGTTGGGAGAGAGGTAGATTTTTCGTTGACAGGTACACTGAGTCCCCAACCTTTAGTTCCCAGACTGGCACATGAGACTTATCATATTGCTTCTTGTAAGCCTCCTTTGCTGCTTTTAAGTTCTCCTGGATGGAGGGCCAGTATTGGCTAGGTCCTTGCCACCATTGCTCAAACGCAGAACCCGTTTCTGGGCTCTCCCCCCCCGGCAGCAGCGGGATTGGCTTTCCCTCATATCCCAACACCGTGGCGAAGGGGGAGGCTTTGGTGGAACTGTGGGCGCTGTTGTTGTAGGCGTACTCTGCAAACGGGAGGAGGTCTACCCAGTCTGCCTGGCGTTGGCCCACAAAGCATCGTAAATACTGTTCTAGCACCCCGTTCACTCTCTCCGTCTGTCCATCTGTCTGGGGGTGGTATGCTGAACTTAACCCCTGCTCCATCCCTAATAGTTTGCAGAACTCCCGCCAGAAGGTGGCAACGAACTGAGGCCCCCTGTCACTAATTACTTTGTCTGGGATTGTATGGTGTTTGGCCACGTGATCGAAGAATAGGATGGCCAGCTTCCTGGCTGTGGGTAGTTGGGCACAGGGAATGAAATGGGCTTGCTTGGAAAACGTGTCCACTACCACCAAAATGACCGTCTTCCCCCGTGAAGAGGGGAGCTCTACTATAAAATCCATCGACACAATGGCCCAGGGGCGTTTGGCTGTTTCTAGCGGCTGCAGGAGACCGGGGGGCTTCCCCCCTCTCTTCTTCGCCATTATGCACACTGGGCAGCTGGTCGCGAATTCCGACACGTCCCTTCGGAGGGACGGCCACCAGAACTGCCGGTTTACTAGGTGCAGCGTCTTTACATAGCCAAAGTGGCCCGCCAATTTAGATGAGTGGCAAAGCTGCAAGATTTCTTTTCTCAGATTCATCGGGATGTACAGTTTCTCCCCTTTATACCACAGTCCATCCTTCCCCTTCTGCACCCCCTCAGGCCGCCCGCCTCCCTCCCTCTCGGCCTCTAGAGCGATGCGTTCCCGACTGATTCCGCCCAGCTCCCTCCTCTTTTGCGAGCGGGTGGTGACCATGGCTGCCACTTGTGTGGGGGAAATTAAGGAGTCGACCACCTCTTCCCTCTGGCTTTCGTGCTGCGGGAGCCTGGACAGGGCATCAGCCAAGAAGTTACGTGTCCCCGGGATGTGTTTCAGAATGAAATCGAACTTGGAAAAGAACCCCGCCCATCTGATCCTTCAAAATGTCAAGTCAGCTGGATTCAATAACGAGTCCTTGGTTGAAAACAAGCTTCTAGTTTATTGAAAGCCGAAAAGTAGACCATGATAACAATTGAAGGACTAAGGTACCAAACATGAACCAAGCATTTTTAAGGTGTAGATCAAAGGATTCCTACGGGCGGGGTACACTAAACAACAGGTTTTCACACTAGGATGTTAATCTCTCATTCTCACACCAAAGCCGCGGCGCTCTGTACTCCCACAGCCCTTTTGGTCTGAGAAGGCTCCAACATCTCATTCCCATATCAGCATTTCAAAGTAAACTACCCAACAAAGGCATAGCTAGGAGGAGGGGGGGGGGAAGGAGAGTTAGCTAGCAGCATTCGGTGTTCAGTATGGACCCAGAATCCCTTGCTTCTGAACCAGAGTTAGAAAATATATTCCCAAAAATACAGCAGACTTGACAATTTTGCCAAGTCAAAATTCAAACAAACCTTTTGCAAATTATGGTCTTCCATTAGGATGAATGACAAAAGCACATGTTATTTGTGTATTAAATCACCTGTCATTCTCCTTGTAGGTCAATTCCAAAGTACTACCAATACCTCTTGGCCTTGGCATTTGCTGTGAGAACTCCAACCTCTCAACAAACATCTCTCTGGGTTTCCTTGTCCTCAATGATTATTACTTGCCAAAGATGAATTACAAAGCTACCCTGAGCCTCTTTTCAACAAAGGAAAGGTTCCTCCCCAATTTCAAATGTGACACCC
This sequence comes from Heteronotia binoei, assembly GCF_032191835.1. NCBI lineage: Eukaryota > Metazoa > Chordata > Lepidosauria > Squamata > Gekkonidae > Heteronotia > Heteronotia binoei. The sequence goes on from NC_083237.1 coordinate 33,058,415, forward strand.
AAAACAATCAAATCCCCATTGTTGCAGGATTTTCTTCTGAAGCAATGAGTAATGTGGCCACCATATTAGCAGTATACAAAGTACCACAGGTAGGCTACATACAAGTTTGGGAATATAAATACCTTTACCACATAATTGAACCCTTCGTTGTATAAAATCTTTAAACATTTTCTTTCATTTTACTTTTGGATCATTCTCCCCAGAACAGGGTAACAAAGTGTTCTTTCCATATGTGTATCACATGGTCCCAAATGAAGCTTATGAGTACATGGGAGCTGTTCATTTATTTCACCATTTTGGATGGACTTGGATCGGGCTTGTGACTATGGAGGATGACAATGGGGATAGATTTTTTCAGGCAGTGTTTCCTTTGCTTTCACAGAATGGCCTCTGTTTTGCCTTCATAGTAAGGGCATTCAAAATGACTTATAAGGATGAAGCATTCATGTTGCTTTTTAGACTTCAGAAACAATAGCCAGTATTTGTGGAAAGAAAAGTGAATGTAATTTCCATATATGGTGAGCCTCCTGCCCTACAAATTTTGGGATGATTGTTCTATGTAGCAGAAACATCTTCTCCTCAACGTTTAGGGAAAGTGTGGGTTGTTACATCTCAATGGAATTTTGAAACATTTACTATTGGACCAACTTGGGATATACAAACATTCCATGGAGTCATATCTTTCACAGCACATGCAAATCAGCCACCTGGTTTTGAACAGTTCCTTCAGATCATTAGACCCTCCTGGATGAAAGAAGTTGGTTTCATTCAAGAATTTTGGGAACAGTCATTTGGTTGTTCATTGAAATCTTCCTATCTAGAAGAGGAGAGCAAAGGACTCTGTTCTGGGGAGGAGAAGCTGGAGAATCTTTCTGGGATTTTCTTTGAAATGAGCATGACTGGGCACAGTTACTATGTCTACAATGCTGCCTATGCTGTGGCGCATGCTTTTCATGCTATGTACATGTCCAGATCCAAATATAGAAGAATAAAAGTGCGGGAAACACAAGGATTTCACAATTTCCAACCCTGGCAGGTAATAACATCATGAGCAGGAGTCATTTTATAGAAAAATAGGTGGTGGCGGTCATCCAGGGAATGTTATGCAGCTGCACCTACAAGGAAGGTAGATGGGGAGGAAGAGGGGGAATCCTCAGAAATGTTCAGTAGCTGTGCTCCTGTGAGCTCCTGCTGAATTCAAGGCCTGATCATGAGATAGGGACATGTTCCTTGTCCAAAGATGATTTTTTGTTTGTTTCCCATAAGGGGACAAAAAGTGAGTAGCAATTTTTTATTATTATTTTTTAAAAAATCTGACAACCATATGGAATAGAACTTTGCCCAGTATCCTTTTCTGTTGTTGCCAAGCAGTGTAATAAGCCTGTAATTGCAGTAAAAATGAAGATGTGGTTGTCCATATATCCTATAGGTTGGACTAAAATTGATGGTGCCAATACAAAAGGGTGAATGGGAGGAATCAAGACAGTTTCTTGCACCATCCTTTTCATTCAGTGCAATACACAATGTTAAATAGTTTAAAAACCAATATAATGAAGCCAAAGTAATATTCAATTTGTCTTTAATATTTTGACTATATAACAATAAAAAATTAGTCTACCTGTTTGTTTTTGGTATGCATAAGTGATAGGGAAACTTAGCTTGGAACCTCTAATAAATAGCATGTGGTGAGGGAAAACATCACCACATGCAATTTTAATTGGAAGCTACGGGTCTTTGTTTGTGGGTGGGATAACTTTTCATAAAATTTGAAAAAAATGGCCACTATATTCAAGATGATGGTGGGAAGTTCAGTTTTTTGGGGGGTGCGGTGGAGTAGGAAGTACAGTATCAAAAAGGAAGGGAATCAGGATATCCTGGCCCATGTTCTCTCCAGAATATCACTCTGCTATTTGCAACGGAGTAGAACATTACTCATGAGATGTCAAGAAGGTGAAGGCAACACAGTCAGGTTGGGTAGAAATTATTCTCTCTGTTTCAATATTTTCCATATAACGACTTCCATAAATTACCAGAGACAATGTAGTTTAGTGATCAGATAATCTGACTAGAATCTAGAAGATCCAATTTCAGATCCTACTCTGACATGGAAATTTGCATGGTGACCATGGGCCACATATGGACTCTCAGAGGTTTGAGGTTGTGATGATGAAGTGAAAGAGTATAAAACAATGTAGACCATTTTTGGTCATCATATGGATAATGGGAGAGTATTTTTTTTTAAAAAAATTATAATAAGAAATGGATATGCATGTATGTCTGTTTTAATTTCCAAAAACCTTGTTCTGCAATGTACAACTTGATATAAGATGTTCTTTGGTAGGAGAAGGTGTGTGTGTGGGGGACTCTCTATATTTAGTTTTTCATCGGAGTATATTCAGTTATTATAAAAATCCTTACTACCTGTCACAACATGGTGTAATTGGTCCTGGAGGAGTAGGAGACTAGCTTGGGGGGAGCAAACCTATCAGACCACTGACCCTAAAGGAGAAGAGGGTGAACAGGTCTGGCATAATCCAGGATTCCTTCATTTGATGGAAGAAGGCAGAAGAGCTGAGGTACAGCCCTAATGGAGGCAGCGGTATAGCTGTAGGGCAGACAGAAAAGCAAGGTAGATTTGTAGCATTGTTATTATTGTTGTTATTTACCAGACTGTTATCCCACCTTTTTGTGCTTATAATGGCCCCCGGGTGAAAGGGGTCTGGGGTTGTGAGCTAGTTGATGACATCATTTCTGACAAAAATGGGAACTGGCATCTTGGCATTAAGGACAAAGGAGTAGAAATTATTGGAAATTCTATGGTTCTAAGTAAATGTTGAAGTAAATTTCTACACCTTTCTATTGTAACATGCTGCCATTGTGGCTGGACCAAAAAAGGGTTAGACAATAATTTGGGATATTTCACTTTTGCTGGTACATTCATCTAATGGATTTGAGATGGACAGGTTGTAGTCCCATAATTTCATGCTCAAGGTAGACCCATTTTATTCTTCTTCAAATATATGTCCAGCCTTTGTGAGCTCCCTTATTTATTGACAATTGCAGCAAATTAAAGAACGGAACAAATCCCAAGGGAAAAAAAATCTTCTCCCACTGTCAAATATCATGCTATGATATGTCACTGAGGATAGATATGGCATTGCTAACAACCACAAACAGAAGAATGGCCATCTTCATCTGAGTGCTTTAAAAACACAAAACATGGGGAAAGGAACATATGACATACATTAACTCGAAAACATAGACATTAGGTCACTCTCTGTGCCCTATCTACTGCACTGCTTAGTACTTTGATTTATTTAATTGATGCATTAAATAAAAGCATTATATAACAGATGAAATCTGAACATTCATCTACTGTATGCATGCAGCAAGAGCTTAACACTTCTACATTATGCTCATCACTCTTCTGTATAAATGTGTTTGGATGAAGAGTGTCACTGTAATACAGTAGTAGAGTTTTGCTAATATTTTGCAATAAGAAATCCAAAGGAGGGAAATGACACAACTTCAGCAGAATAAATTAGTGCAATACAATTTGATAACATCATTTCTGACAAAAACAGGAACTGTTCTAGATAAATCCAGAGACTGTAATGCTCCTTGCAATGATTTCAGTGGCTGCCTCCATTTTAATTAATTTTTCTTACAACGTAGCTTCATCGCTTCCTAAGGAACATCTCATTCAACAACACAGCCAGAGAAATTGTACATTTCGATGAAAATGGAGCTTTAGTTACCAGTTTTGATGTAACCAACCGGGTTACTTTCTCAAATGGCTCTTTTGTAAGAGTAAAAGTTGGAAGACTGAACCCTCAGGTTCCTCAAGGCCAAGAATTAACCCTGAATTATGATCATATTGTGTAGCATAGAAACTTTAACCAGGTAACAGGTTAGACCATATGATTCTATAAAATAGAAGGAAAAGACCACTTTTAGACATTTCAAGTAGGGCTGAGATAGAACACCCTTGACCGATTCCTCACTAGCAGTTGCTCCATCCCTGGGCTTCTGCTTTCCTTGGAGCAAGCCATCAGTTCCCTATAAGATAAAATGGACATGGGTCCATTTAGTTTGTAGAACCTTCCAATTTTCCTCACAGCTTCCATCTGTTTTCTTTTCTTTTCTTTTTTGAGATCTGTTAGCTCTGAGGGAAATTGGAGGGAGCTGTGAGTCAAAATGTGGCTGCACAGCAAGTAGTGGGGAATTGAACACTTGCTCCAATGAAAGCAGAAGCCTGGAGGTAGAGCAACAGCTACTGAGGAATCAGTCTTCCAGTAAATTGCACTGCAGGTGAAGCAGGGCTGAAATAAAAATCTATTAAATATGGTAAATTGAAGGCCATTAATTAGGCACAAGGACAAGAAAGCAAAAGGGCAAAGAGATTTTAAAGTGCTTGCTAGGTGTCTCTGTGAAATAATCATTCTAGATTGCGAAAGTAGGGAAAGCGACGTTTGTAGAAGCATAAGACAGCAAAAGAAGAAGTTAATCTTTGACCCACTGGCCCACCGCAACTGCCGAAAAGAGCAACTAGAAACTTGCTGGAATAAGCATTGAGTCATATACCTTGGAAAATCTTGGGATCAGGTCAAAGGGGCAAATGTATTTTTTTATGAAGGATATTGCTGCAAGAGTGTTAGCAACATCAATGCTATGTATGGAAAGACCCTCCCTGTCTCCTCCTTGTTCCTTCAGTAATATAACGCTTGTAATGATGTGAGGTTGTCCTTTCCTGTAATTGGGCGAGTGTTTACTGGAAATGATTGTCTGTGACTATAAAACTGTAGACCTTCCTGTAATCAGGGCTCCCAGATGTGTTCAGACATGAGTCTGGTCTGGGGTCCGTGTACACGTTAAATAAACCGCTGTTTCTTCCTGATTTCGCCTGTGGCCTTATTTCTGCCTGACCACCAGCAGCTAAGGTTGCTGCTACACAGGTAGTGTTTTGAACATGGGTCTCCCCACATTGTACTCCACCATTGACCAAATAAAGGTAGGCACCAGAGGTAACCTGATAGATGTAAATAATAATAATAAATAATAATAATAATAATAATAAATAATAAAAATTCAACAAAAAGAGAGGGAATTGCTCTCACAGAGCAGCATGTAGTCTAATCCCAAGGGGAAAGCTGACAGGACATGGCGAGCCTCCAGTTTGGGACAAATAATTAGAGTATAGGGATGACAAAGTGATGATTTGAAGAGGAATACAATAGAACTTGGAAGTGAGAATACAATGGCAGAGGAAGGCCATGTGTAGAGACAAAGAGGATGAAGGAAACAAGGTTTGTGGGAGAGAGAAACCTATTATAGGTGCCTACTTGCCAATGATAAAAGCCTCCAAAGCGAAGTGGAGGAGCTGGAGTTCTTGGTGCTAAATGACAATTTACACATTAGGTATCTCAGAAACATGATGGACCAAGAAAAATCAATGGGACACAGTCACGCCTGAGTGTAAGTTCTGTAGGGTGGAAAAGGAGCAATGGAGTGAGGGATATGTTGCATTATATAACAAAGAGCATAGAATCAAGTAGGTTAGAAAACATCGAAGGAATTACTTCCTCAGCAGAAGCAGTACAAGTGGAAACACTGGGCCGTAAAGGTTTCCTACAAGAGGGTGGTACAATCACTCACCTGATCAAAACCTTGAGGCTGATCTTGGGATAGAGCAGGATATGGGATTTGACAATTAGTGAAGATAATGTTGTGATATAGACAGACTTCAACTACCTTCATGTTGACTGGGTAAACATATGCTCAAGTCATGCTATATGAAAAAGAAAGATTTCTGGGCATCAAAACTGACTGCACACTGGAACAGCTAGTCACAGAACAACCAGCAAGGTACTGATCTCAAACTTGGTTCTGAGTGAGGCTTGAGTCAAGACCTGTTTGGTGCACTCACTGTTTTAACAGTTGGAAACAGTGACAACAATACTATTAAGTTCAGCTTTTAGGGCAATGGGTAGTTAACCCTGATGTCTGAAATATTAATGTTTGATATAAAAAAGGAACTTTACAAAAATGAGAATCGTTAAAAGGAAGTTGAAAAGGAAACCCAACAAACTCAAAACCCTAGAGGATGCTTGGAAGCTATTTGCAACCAGACTAAATGAAGCCCAGATCAAATGTATTCTTTCAATTAGGAAATTTAGCAGTATTGAAAAGAATGCCTGCATAGTTAACAATGCAAGTCAAGGAAGCTGTAAAAAGTTAAAGGCTTCTTTTGAAAATTGGAAGGTCTGTCCCCTTGACGTGAATAGAAGGGAACATGGGCTCTGGCAAAAGAAGTGAAAGTGAGAAATTAGGCATGTGAAAATTGCCAGAAGCATCAAGACAAACAATAAATATACCTTTAAATATATTTAGAGCAGCCAGAGAAGCAGCTGGGACTTTGGATGACCAAGGAATAAAGGGATTGCCAAAGGAAAATGGGGAGTGGGCAGAGAAATGCAATGATTTTTTTTGCATCTGTGTTTATTGTGGAAAGTGGGGGGCAAGTGTCCATGCCTCCCCTGCTGCTATTTTCAGGAAGGGATACTGAAGGATTGAGACAAATTGAAGTCACAAGATATGACATTCTATGGTGAATGATGAAATAATTTTTTTAAAAAATCCCAGTGAGGTCCTGATGGCATACACTCAAGAATTCTTAGGGAACTCGCATGAGAGATGGTTTACCTACTAACCCATATATATGTAATTTATCATTAAATACAGCTCCTGTGAGTAGCAAATATTACACCATTTTTTCTGTTCATTATGATCACCTATACATGTAGTTGTTCACTGGCTCTACAAGCTGAGCAGAAGTGAGCTTTCTGTACAGGTATGGGTGAGGGGCAAGAACCTCCACATTCAGAGGTGGTCAACCTCTGAATCTTAGTGCCAGGAGGCAAAATCAGGGGAAGGGCTTGGCCCTCCAGACAGTGTAACCGGCTGTCCACTCTGTGAGGCAAGATGTTGAATTAGATAGACCTCTGGCCTGATCCAGCAGGGCTCTTCTTATGTTCTTATGAATGTTTTTGCTTAAAAACAAAGAAGGGTGATTATCCTGAATGTGGGTGTTACCGCGCTATAGACATTATGCAGTGTAACATTATGCAGTATAAAATGCAACCAAACAATTTAAGTCAGGTTGTTTTGCTTTTGCCATGATGCAAACCTTCAAGACTGGCTGTGAATCTTATGTCCGGCCATCAAATCTGGCCATGCCACCGTGTTACCCTGGTACTACTGAGCAATTAGAGAGAAGGACTGGGAGAAAGAGCTGATCCCTTCCTCAACATGGGATGTTTCTGACACCGAAGATATTTCCTCGGGCATGGTGTGTGCCTTCTGTGCTGCCACCTACCCCAAGTTCTCCATCTGAGTCACTTCCTCTGCAACCTGCCTCAAATGGAGCCAGCATGGATGGCAGAGAAGGGCAAACATCCTCTACTGTCACTTGGGAGGAAAATGTAAATGTCCTCTTATGCTATTCAGGCAAGATCCAAGGTGTGGTGTAGAAGTCTCTGCTTCTTGCTTTGGACCCTTAACACAGCAGCTCTCTGAGGAAAGGGCAGCAGGGACGCCACACATGTCACCTTTTTCCATTGTCAGCATCCTCCACCTGTTAGCACTCCAAGGAGCTGTCTGGGGGTTACTGGGGCAATGAACAGGCCCCGGCAGTAGGAGGTTGCCTAGGGTTCTAAAAAAAGAAGAAGAAGAGTTTATCGTTGCTGCTTTAGGGAGAAGAGGAGGTTGTGGGCCATGGTCAGCCTAGGAACTGATCTCCTTGATGAACCAAGGGTGCAGGCAGAGGAGTGAATTCCACATTTTAATCACTCTCTGTGTAAAATAGTATTTTCTTTTGTCGACCTGAATATGCTATCAGCCTCGTTGTATTGAGTTCTAGTATTTTGAAAGGGAGAAAAGTTCTGTTTGTCAACTCTCTCCACCCCTTGCATAATTTTATAAACTTCTATCTTGACCCCCCCTCCCCCACTTAGCCATCTTTTTTCTAAAGCCTTTCCTCATAGGGAAGGTGCTCCACCCCCCCTAATCAACTTTGTTGCCCTTCTCTGTACTTTTTTCTAGCTCTGCAATGTCCTTTTGGAGATACGGTGACCAGAATTGTACACACTATTCCAAACAAGGCTGCGATATAGATCTATACAGGGGCATTACAATATCGGCTGTTTTATTTTCAATCCCGTTCCCAAGAATACCTACCACAGACTTTGCCTTTTTCATTGCTGCAGCACACCGGGTTGACACTTTCACCGAACTATCCAGAACACTCTTGGGATTTCCCCCCTCTCAGTCACAGCAAGTTCTATCCCTATTAGCTTATACTCGAAGTGGGGATTTTTTGTCCCTCTGTGCCATCACCTTACACTTACCAGCACCGAACTTCATTTGCCACACACCTCACCCCTAGTTCCTAATCATTTATGAATAAATGAAATAGTCTTGCCCCCATACCAATCCTTGTCGGACCCCGCTGCTTACCTCCCTCCATTGTGAGAATTGTCCACCAATCCCTACTCTTTACTACCTGTCATTTAACCAGTTTTTTAATCAGAAAGAGAACCCATCCTCTTATCCCATGACTGCTAAGTTTACTCAGGAATCTCTGGCGAGTCTTTCTCAATGAACTCCAAAAGGTTGATGAGGCAGGACTTCCCTTTGCAGAAGCCATGCAGGTAAAGATTAAAAAAAAATCTGGCAAGATTGTGATCTGAGGGTGGATAAATGTTTTTGTTTCAAACAATTTTATTAGTAACATATGGTAATAAATTTCAATTTCTTACATCATTAATTACTTTTTATCTATCCCCTATATTACTTTCTACCCACTCCTCCCCCCCGTTACTTGACCCCTGCCGGTGTTATATACTTAAAATCTTAATATTAAAGGTACCCTTAATTAATATGAACCAAAATTAATATCCTCCTCCCTTTTGTACTTAGTCATTATCAACAATTGTCCAATGTCCTTTTATTTTCCACTCATTTTCTACATATCTTCTGAACTTTTTCCACACCATCTTAAATACTTCTAAATCATAGTCTCTTAAGGTTCTTGTTAACTTGTCCATTTCACCTCGTGTCATAACTTTTACAATCCAATCCCATTTCTCTGGTATTTTTCTTGCTTCCACAACTGTGCATACAACGTCCTAACTTTTTCCACTCCATCTTAAATACTTCTAAATCATAGTCTCTTAAGGTTCTTGTTAACTTGTTCATTTCACCCCATGTCATAACTTTTACAATCCATCCCATTTCTCTGGTATTTTTTCTTGCTTCCACAACTGCGCATACAATGTCCTAACTTTTCCCACTCCATCTTAAATACTTCTAAATCATAGTCATAGTCATGGGATTGGATTGTAAAAGTTATGACATGGAGTGAAATGGACAAGTTAATAAGAACCTTAAGAGACTATGATTTAGAAGTATTTAAGATGGAGTGGGAAAAGTTAGGACATTGTATGCGCAGTTGTGGAAGCAAGAAAAAACCTCAACCTTGCTAACCACCCCCTGTAGGTCCTGGTACTCATGAGGGATGGTGCGGACCTCTTTGACCGAGACGCACAGCCTCTCATTCTTCGGTGGAGCTTTGGGGCCCCATTGCTCCCGCCAGAGGTGGGAGGTGCAGTGTCTATCGGTAAAGTCTATGGTTTGCTCCCCCCACTGAATGTCTGTTTGGTGCCTGGCCAGCCACCCTACCCTGAGCACCAGGTCGAAGGAGGAGGAGGGGGCGATCACAAAGATTTCCAAGTCCCAGTGATTGTCGATCCACACGGGGATGCTTTGGGTCTCTTCCACACAGGGCTTGCCCTTCATTACGGTCCTGTCCATTTGTTCGAACTGGATCGGGCGTGGGATGGGTTCCCGGGGCAATTCTAGCATCTCTACCAGTCTGGGGGTGATGATTTCCCTCGTACACCCCGAGTCTATAAGGGCCCTGGCATGCACGAACCTCTTCAGTTTCACATTCAATGAAGTCAGTGGAACAAATAAAAGGGAGCCGGATATGCTCACCCTTAATGGTGCCGATACTTCAATGACCTGCCGCCCGGCACCCATCAGTGCAGGTCGTTCCCGTTTCCCGCCAGCTCGGTTTCCCAGGGGTCTTCCCTCAGGTCTTCCAGCATTATAGAATCCTTGTCTAGCACCATCAATAGGGCGGTGCTGCTCCGACTCGGCTCTTTGGGTCTGGCTGGTTTCTTGGCCCCCATCGGACTTGGCTTAGGGGTTAAGGGGGGCCCACGGGGAGGAGGCTCAGGGCAGTTGGCCGCCAGGTGATTCGGGTCTCCACATCGGTAGCATTTGTGGGTCGAAGGAGGGGGTTTGGCTGCCCCCCCTCCCCCTTGGGTCTTCTTAGCCTCTGGCTTTGCACTCTGCTTGGATTCCCGCCCAGCTCTGCCCCCTTGCTGCTGCTGGCATTGGAGGGCCACCATCTTCATGTTGGTTTCAACTTCACCGGCCAGCTGTATCCACCCGACCAACATGGTGGGTCTCGCTTGCCCCAGGGCCCGGTCCAGTAGACTGGCGTTCAGGCCCCGTCAGTACGCCATTATTTTCATCATCTCGCTCCACCCCCGGGTCCGGAATTCAGTGGTGTATTCCCGGATGGTCATCGTTCCCTGCTGCAAATTCTGGAGCGTAGCAATGGCCCTTGTTTCTTGCAGAGGGTCCTCATACTGAGATAATAGGGGTTGGAGGAAGCCCCCCACCGTATCTAGTTCGGGGCCTCGGGTCTCGTACATGCTCATGTACCATCTTTGGGCGGCCCCCTTCATCTTCGACTCCAAGTAGTCAACGCGACTGAACTCGTCTGGGAAGGTATCCCCCCAATAGTGCATGTAGCTATTGGCTTGAATTATGAAGTACTCCACTCCTTCGGGGTTCCCGTCGAATGTGGCGTCTAGTTCTCAGGACTTCGCTCGCCTCCCTGGTCCAGCTGGGGCCTCTGGGGTGGCCAGAGCTGCTGGCTCCGCCGGGGCGGCCGGAGCTGCTGGGGCCGCCGGAGCGGCCGGGGCCGCCGGAGCAGCCGGGGGTGCGGTGGGCGGTGGCTGAGCTAGCCTCCCTACTCCCCCCGTCAGGGCCCGGTCAATCTGCTTCTGGACTTCTTGCAGCGTTAGGGCCATATTCTCTTTCATCTCGTGCCACAGGTCTCGGGCTAGGGAGGACACCTCTCCTCGCAGCACCTCCACGGGTTCCGGGTCTTTTGGGGAGGGCCCGTCATCCTCGTCCTCCGAGTCCGACCCCTGCTGCCGGTCGTTGGGGTTGGGGGACCGTTCCCCTTTGTACGTGCCCAGTGGCAAGTCGCTGCCACCCCCCGGGTTCCCCCTCTGGCCCGGTCTGTTGAGGATGGCCTCGTGCCGGATCGTGGCCTCGTCCATTAGGGTGGTCGAGGTGCGGGGGTACCACGCTCTCAGTGTGATAAAGAGTTCCTGTATATGCGTCGTCCCCCCGAGCTTGGCCGGTCTCCTCTCGGTAACGTGCCGCACCAGAGATGCCGGGATGTCAATCGGTTTTGAAGTCTCTCGGTCGCCGGGTGCCTTTTCAGCCATCCGCTACAAAGTTACCCGCGCTGATAAACCTTCACAAGGGATCAGTTCCAAAATGTCAGGCGGAGGTTCATTGAAGCTCACAAATAAGCAGGCTTGTCATTTGAAGCAAAGTTGCGTTTATTGGATACTCCAAAGTTACTTCAGCTTGATAGGCATTGGAACTGATGGAGAGCAGTTCAAATCATTGGTATTTAACATTCTACATCAAAGCAATTGCTTCTACCCCCAATTCCCAAAACAAAGGCTGCTTTTGCATGTGAGAGTTTTCACAACCTTCTCCCCTTATCTTTTCAGTTGGTGGTTACATTTTCCCGGTGGCAATGTCCTTGCCGCCTCTAGGGAGGAGGTGAGAACCTGGCACATACTTCTTACTTCAAAGAAGACTTGGCAATCTTTGATATTCTTGGGAAGCTACTCTCTATGTTCCCCCCTACCTCTTCACTATTTCACCCCCTTGTGTTAGTAAGCATATCTAGGCATTGATTACTATGGTTAGTAGTCAGCATTTGGCAATAGTGTTAATGAACAGAGCCTGACACTTTCTCCCCGTCCTTCTCTCTAATTGCTCAGTAGTACCAGAGTAACACGGTGGCATGGCCAGATTTGATGGCCGGACATAAGATTCACAGCCAGTCTTGAAAGTTTGCATCATGGCAAAAACAAAACAGCCTGTCTTAAATTGTTTGGTTGCATTTTATACTGCATAATGTTACACTGCATAATGTCTAGAGCGCGGTAACACCCACATTCAGAATAATCACCCTTCTTTGTTTTTAAGCAAAAACATTCATAAGAACATAAGAAGAGCCCTGCTGGATCAGGCCAGAGGTCTATCTAATTCAACATCTTGCCTCACAGAGTGGACAGCCGGTTACACTGTCTGGAGGGCAAAGCCCTTCCCCTGATTTTGCCTCCTGGCACTAAGATTCAGAGGTTGACCACCTCTGAATGTGGAGGTTCTTGCCCCTCACCCATACCTGTACAGAAAGCTCACTTCTGCTCAGCTTGTAGAGCCAGTGAACAACTACATGTATAGGTGATCATAATGAACAGTCACTTGGGATCTGTGGCATCAAGGGTGGAAGAGAACCAGTCCTCAATGTGGTATAACTTGCATGGGAACTTCCCCTCTTCCCCGCATTTTTTTCCCCAGCCGAATTTCAGAAGCTTCTATGCAGAAGCTTTATATGTTTTATCCATCCATGCTTTTTTTTTTTTTTTTTACTCTGCAGGTAAAATGGTTCTTTGGTGCAGAAATCTCAGTTTACATTTGTTCTAAAGCATTTTTCTAGTCCTTGTAATCACTGAGAAAAGCTGTTGTTTGTGTGCAGTACTTATTGAAGTCTTGGGGACCCAAGAGTGCTCAGGCAGGGCTTCTCAAAGACCTGGGGCAAAGAGGTATATGGCTATACCCCGATGGGGCCTGTGAAAACTCTTGTTTTGATAGGCAGAGCTAAAGTGTAAACTGTATATATAATGATCACTCTCTGAGTCCTTTTGCAAAGAGGGTTTCTTAGCAGTGTGTTGTTTCAAATTTGGGTCTCTCAGATTCCTGTCTAACACCTTGACAACTATGCCAGTGGATTTCTCTGTTTAGGGCATTGTGCAGAAATCTTTTTGTAATTTGGCAATGTTGAGCATGCTGCTAGCTTATGTTTGTTTGGGTCAGCTTGACTCTGAAAATATATTGTGTGAGAACCTAATCTCCACACCTCTCTTGGCCACCCTATCTAAGCTGTGTCAGCTTTTAAAAACCGTCGTGATTCTGGTAAGGTTTTTTGTCGATGAGAGTCTAACACCCGAAGTGCCCCCAGCAACATTGTACAATATTTACAACTTCTCACCGTAAAAATCAGTGACCTAGAGTTCTGACCCTTTTAGGGTTTGCAGGTCAAATGCTGTTTACCGGTGGATCAGGAGGTCAGGACCCCTATCAGGACAGTTGCCTCAGTGCCTATAGGAAAACATCTGGTATTCCTTTGGGGGACCTGTCACTTTTTGATTGCTGTTGCTGAAGAAAGGGGGTCACTCTATTCTTCTGATGAGTAGTATTTAATTTGTTCATAAATGATCTGGCATTAGGGGTGAGCAATTATTCTAGACAGTAAAAACCAAGGCTGACTTTGAACAGCTCCCCGAAGATCTCTTTAAATTGGGGGAGTAGGCAACAATGTTGCAAATGAAGTTTAATGTTGGTAAGGGCAAGGTGATAGACACATTAGAACTAAAAACTTCAACATCAGATGTGTGCTAATAGAGTCTGAACTTGCTGAGACTAGGAAGGAAAGTAGGTCATAGTGAATAGCTCAACTGAAGTGTCAATCCAAGAAGCTGCAGCTATGAAAAAGGCAAACTCTACACTGAGGATTATTAGGCAAGGAACTGAAATTAAAACAACCAATGTTATAATGTGCCCATGCAGGACCTCTTTTGGAATACTGTGGCCTCTTTTGGAATACTCTTTTGGAATACTGTGTGTAATTCTGATCAACATAGTATCTCAAAAGGGTCATCACAGAACTAGAAAAAAGTCCAGAAGAGAGCAGCCAAGAGGATGAAGGAGTTTGAAAACTTTCCTATGAGGAAAGCCTGAATGGGCTGGGGCTTTTCAGTTTACAGAAGAGATGACTACAGGGGAATGTGGCAGAGGTTTATAACATTTTGAATGGGGGAGGGCAAGAGTGTGGAGAAAAATAACTTTTACTCCCGCTCCCCAAATTCTAGAACTCAAGGGCATCCAATGAAGTTGATGGGCTGTATACTTAGAAAAATACAAAAGGACACACTCTTTCATGCAATGATTAAGATATGTAATTCACTACCAGATAATATGGTAATAGCTACAAGCATGGACAGCTTTAAAAGGGGTTAGACAGAATGAAGGAGGATAGGTCTATCAGAGGCTACTAGTCAGGGTGACTAAAAAGAACCTCTACATGCAGAAGCAATAAACCTCTGAATATGAGTGCTATGAGGTAACTCCAGGGGAAGGTCTCAGACTATTTGCCCCATTGTTGGACCTCCAGAGAACTATTTGGCCACTCTATGTCACAAGATGCTGGACTAGATGGACCACTAGTATGATCCAGTGAGGCTGTTTTTATTCTTACTGTTTATGCAGATCAGTCTTAAAATATAGCCTAATCCCATCTGTTGGTATCTTCTGGCTTCACTGAAGAGTGCAATGACATTTTCTGTTCATGGACAGGTGCTGCCCCTTTCTATGTGCAATGACTGCTGCCAGCCTGGCTACAGCAAGCAGAAGAAAGAAGGAGAGAAATTTTGCTGCTATTCTTGTGATCTATGTCCAGAAGGAATGTTATTTGATCAGCAAGGTAGGAGATATCTCTCTCTCTCGGCTTGACTTCGCAAACGAAGATTTAAGAAAGGTGCAGTAGTCCACGTCTGTTGAAGGCTCGCTGGTGGCTGACAAGACCAATGCGGGACAGGCAGGTCCGGCCACAGTGGCTGCAGGGAAAAGTCTGATTTGGGGTTGGTGCTGTAGCAGTACGATTCTTTCTCAATCTCCTTTTGTCCTCAAGACCAGCTATGCGTGCGTTCTCAAAGGAAGAGACAGCCTGGTGGATGGTGTGCCTCCATGCTTTGCGATCTGAGGCTAGGTCAGACCACTGGTGATGGTTGATGCGACAGGTGCCAAGGGATTTCTTCAAGGAGTCCTTGTACCTCTTCTTTGGTGCCCCTCTATTTCGATGGCCGGTGGAGAGTTCGCCGTACAGGGCAATCTTGGGAAGGCGGTGGTTTTCCATCCTGGAGAAATGCCCTGCCCAGCTCAGCTGCGTCTTCAACAGCAATGCCTCGATGCTTGTAACCTCCGCCCGCTTGAGGACTTCAGTGGAACACTCCAGTAGATGAAGTCACTCCAGTAGATGTTGAGGATGGTGCGAAGACAGCGCTGATGAAAGCGCTCAAGGAGTCGCAGGTGATGACGGTATAAAACCCATGATTCGGAGCCATAGATGAGGGTTGTCATCACAACTGCTTTGAAAACATTGATCTTTGTGCCTTTTTTCAGATGCTTGTTGCTCCACACTCTTTTATGCAGTCGGCCAAATGCACAGTTTGCCTTTGCCAGCCTATTGTCAATCTCCTTGTTGATCTTGGCGACTGAGGAGATGATGCACCCCAGGTAGCTGAACTGCTGGACTGTCTTCAAAACTGATTCGCCCACAGTAATACAAGGAGGGTGATAATCTTCCTGGGGTGCAGGCTGGTGGAGAACTTCTGTCTTCTTCAGACTAACTTCTAGGCCAAATAGCTTGGCAGCCTCTGCAAAGCAGGACATCATATGCTGCAGAGCTGATACCGAGTGGGAGACGAGTGCAGCATCATCAGCAAACAGTAGCTCTTGGATAAGTTTTTCCATTGTCTTGGAGTGGGCCTTTAGTCACCTCAGGTTGAACAGGCTGCCATCGGTGCGATAGCGGATGTAGACACCATCGTCATCATCTAGATCTACTGCGGCTCTTTGAAGCATCATGCTAAAAAAGATCGTAAAGAGAGTTGGCGTGAGAACGCAGCCTTGCTTTACACCTGTGCCTATTGGGAAGGGCTCCGAGAGATCGTTGCAATGTCTGACTTGGCCTCGCTGGTCTTTATGTAGCTGGATGACCATACTGAGGAACCTTGGGGGACATCCTAAACGTTCCAAGATTTGCCACAGGCCATTCCTGCTAACGGTATCAAAAGCTTTGGTAAGGTCGACAAAAGTCACATATAGACCCTTGTTCTGTTCCCTGAATTTCTCTTGGAGCTGCCTGAGAACAAATACCATGTCGGTGGTGCTCCTGTTAGCTCTGAAGCCACACTGGCTCTCTGGGAGGAGTTCTTCTGCAATGGTGGGCACCAGTCTGTTCAGGAGTATTCTGGAAAGGATTTTGCCTGCGATGGAGAGCAGGGTTATCCCCCGGTAGTTGGAGCAGTCTGACTTTTCCCCTTTGTTCTTGTGTAGAGTAATGATGATTGCATCACAAAAGTCCCGTGGTAGTTTGCCTTGTTCCCAGCAGGTGACAAGTACTTTGTGAAGTGTACTATGTAGTTCCAAGCCCCCATGCTTCCAGATCTCTGGTGGAATTCCATCAACTCCCGCTGCCTTGCCACTTTTCAGTTGCTTGATGGCTTTAACAGTCTCTTCTAGTGTGGGGATCACATCCAACTCTGTTTTCACTGGTTGAAGTGGAGTGACGTAGATTGCTGAATCTTGAACTACGTGATTGGCACTGAAGAGAACCTGAAAATACTCCGACCATCGTTTCAGTATGGTTGCCTTGTCTGTGAGGAGCACTTGGCAGTCTGCACTACGCAAGGGACTCTGAGCCTGATATGATGGACCATATACTGCCTTCAGGGCTTCGTAGAACCCTCTTAAATCACCAGTGTCTGCACACACCTGGGTTCTCTCTGCAAGCTTGGTCCACCACTCGTTCTGAATGTCTCGAAGCTTGCGCTGGAGGTTGCTACATGCAGCGCGAAAGGTTGCTTTTTTCCCGGGACAGGAGGGCTGAGCAACATGTGCTTGGTAGGCAGATCTCTTTTTCGCCAGTAGTTCTTGGATCTCTTGATTGTTCTTGTCAAACCAGTCCTTGTTTTTCCTTGTGGAGAACCCGAGGATTTCTTCAGAGGTCAACAGGATGGTAGTTTTTAGGTGTTCCCAGAGTGCTTCTGGAGAAGGATCTGTGAGGCAACTGGGGTCCTCAATTCTTGTCTGGAATTTTGCCTGGAAGGCAGCTTTAACTTTGGCTGACTGAAGGCTGCCAACCTGAAACTTCCTCCGGGGGATACCGCCTCTCCTGGGTGTAGATTTAAAGTTAAGACGGAGATTGCAGTGTACTAGACGATGATCCGTATGACATTCCGCACTGGGCATTACTCGGGTGTGTAAGACATCTCGAAGGTCTCTCTGGCGCACCAGAATGTAATCAATAAGGTGCCAATGCTTGGACCGTGGGTGCATCCAGGTTGTCTTCAGACTGTTCTTCTGCTGAAAGATAGTGTTGCTGATGGTGAGCTGATGCTCCATGCAGAATTCTAGCAGGAGGCGCCCGTTGTCATTGCAGTTGCCAATGCCATGTTTGCCAAGTACTCCTTTCCAGGCTTCCGAGTCTTTACCTACTCTGGCATTAAAGTCGCCAAGGATGATCACCTTGTCCTCTATAGGGGTCTTCCGTACGAGGTTGCATAGATCAGCATAGAACTTGTTCTTTTCTGCAGGATCTGCTTGAAGGGTTGGAGCATACACACTAAAGAGTGTTGCATGCTGCTTGTTTTGAAGTGGGAGGCGCATAGACATGATGCGATCTGAGTGACCTGTTGGCAGGTTTTCGAGTTTAGAGGCAATGGAGTTCCTGACCATGAAGCCAACGCCAGAAAGGTGGCTCTCAGCCTTTGACTTACCCGACCAGTAGAGGGTATAGCCAGCACCGTGTTCTTGAAGACTACCTTCCTCAGGGAAACGGACCTCACTGAGAGCTGTTATGTCGATATTCAACCTGAGAAGTTCGTGGGCAACTAGAGCCGAGCGTCGTTCAGGGCGATCACTGTCTACTGTGTCAAGCATGGTTCTGATGTTCCAACACGCAAGCTTTAGTCTTTGCACACTTAGTGAGGCAGGTGCATGCCTTTTCTTTGTTGTTATTTTTCGACCACAAGTAATGATGCCCGTTGACCGCGGCTAGCCAACTGGGGTGGGGGAGACGAGCTTTGTTTAGGCCACCTTTTCTAGGCCCCTCTCCATACGGAGCAAGCAGTGCTGTCCCTAAATAAGGCTGCTTGGTCGTTCAGGGTGCTGCCGAAAAATGCTTTCGTCTCTGGGTCAGCATCAGGCGACCAATACCCTGAACCGCCTACATGCAGGATCGGGACTGCGGCTTCCAGTGGCATCTTCCACCTGCCGTTTTGCCCCTTGCCAATCGCTGTAGGACTTGGTATGTTGTGGGTTGTGGATGTGGATACCCTTCAGGCCTGCGCAGAGGAATTTTTAGGTGAAGCACAGTGTGCGCAGTACTTGCTCCACCCTTTCACCATGGGGTCATCTGCCATGGCCCAGTAAGCCGGGACGCTGGCAGCGAGTCCTCCAGGTGGTAGATGTTACATTAACGAGCTCTGTCTGCCTGTGCTTGATGTTAGAGCTTTCCTTCTCTTGGCTGGCGAGGTTGGTGAGCCCAGCCTGCCCATCTGGTTATACCGCCGGACATTCGGTCGCACCATAACGTGGCAAACTCTGTGAAAACGGGGGGCGGGGGGGACCAGCGAGAAGGTGTTGCCACAGATGCAGTAATGTAGGAGAGGCCATTGCAATGACCATCTGCCAGGCATAGCCAGACAGTGACCACGCAGCGTTCACTACACCGGGAAAGGAGAGGCAATGTATTGCGCATGCACTTTCCCTGGGGGGGGGGGCAGGACTCCCAGAGGGAGCCCTGCCCCCCCACCCCCAAGATATAGGAGATATAGCTGTAGGAGATGTAGTTGGAAGAAAAATGTATTGTATCCTTTGTTACATTACATTCAGCAAAAGTAATAAAAATTACCTGTGGTGGAGAGGGTTCCACGATAATCTGCTTTCAGTGGTTCCCAGTTTTGGTTAATGAGATTCCAAAGTATAACGGAGGTGGACGTGAATTTCAGTGAGCCCTTGTGCATACAAGCAGAAGAGGATGCAAATTCTGTGGCAGAGGTTATTAGATGCCCAATCCTCAATTGTGGGAAATGAGAGATTTCCATTGCTTACAGTTCAATGCTATTCATGAGCTCATTTCAAGTATGAAGCTCTGGTAGAGAAATTTCTAGGGTTGCTGCAAAAGATGGAAGTAAGAAGATGGAAGTAAAAGATGGAAGCATTCAGAAGTAGGCATGTTGAAGCATTTCTCAGATTTTCTTTTCTTTAGATATGGATTCCTGTGCTAACTGCTGAGAAGAGTTTCATCCCAACAAGGATCAAAATACATGCATTCCCAAGATTCTAAACTACCTCTCCCACCAAGAACCCTTAGGGATTGTCTTACATCTTCTGGCCATAACCTTATTTCTAATCACCATTTTCATTCTTACAATCTTTGTGCAACACAAGGACACTCCAATAGTCAAAGCCAACAACCTGACCCTCACCTACATTCTCCTCATCTCCCTCCAGCTTTGCTTCCTTTGCTCCTTGCTCTTCATTGGACAACCTGAAAGCGTCACCTGCCTTCTCCGACAGACTGTTTTTGGCATTGTCTTCTCTGTGGCCATTTCTAGTGTGTTGGCCAAAACCATCACTGTGGTTCTGGCATTCATGGTTACCAAACCAGGATCCAGCATGAGGAAATGGGTAGGGAGAAATATGGCAAATGCAATTATATTTTCCTGTACTTTTATGCAGGCAGTTATTTGTAGTATTTGGTAAAGTATTTCACCTCCATACCCAGATACATATATGCATTCACTGAATGGGGAAATCATACTGAAGTGTAACAAGGGCTCAGCTGCCATGTTTTACTGTGTCCTGGGCTATATGGGCTTCCTGGCCATTGTCAGCTTCATGGTGGCTTTTCTGGCCAGGAAGTTGCCTGACAGTTTCAATGAAGCCAAATTTATCACTTTCAGCATGTTGGTCTTTTGCAGTGTTTGGTTGGCATTTGTGCCAACTTACTTAAGCACCAAAGGTAAATCCATGGTGGCTGTGGAGATTTTCTCCATCTTAGCTTCAAGTGCTGGTTTACTGGGGTGCATTTTCCCCCCAAATGCTACATCATTATTCTGAAGCCTGAAATGAACAGTAGGGACCAGTTGATAAAGAAAAGTAATGAAACTATATAGATTTACCTGATGCTCTTAGACATTATATAGCCTCGATATGTTGATCTGGAAAAGTATAATTACTGTCAGAACTTGAAGAACTTCAAACGAAACTCATTACTTTGTTTCAAAAGTATAAGACGTTTATTGATGTTCAGGGAAAGCACACGTTGACTCTGATAACGGGTTCAGCTATCGATACATTCTTTATGCAGTTGTAACAGAAACAATAAAACCATTTCTCACACTCTGGGAGACAGTTGTCTGTTCTCAGGGTCCCTTATCTCCATGGAGGAGGAAGGAGCCCTGCTGTGATGCTCTGGCCGGCCAGCTTCAAAGGACACCTGCAGATGTTTTCCAGAGGCTGTCACCCTTCAGTGGTTACAGTTTGTTTGAAAAGCAAAGCATTTGGTTAGTAGGCCTGACTACAAGGACATAGGATTAGTAGGCAGTTACAATATGGAGTCAGTTAGGCTAATATTCTCAAGCTCAGCATACATAACAGATACAAGTTCTGACAATTACACCATCATCAAACTGTTTACTCTAACACCCCATGTTAGAAAATACCATAATCAAAACTCAAAACTCTTCTGGACATGCACATATGGGTTCATCTGCATTAAGAAGGTTGATATGTACATCCAACCAAATTTGCCTGCTATCCACAAGAGCTCTGCAAGCACAGAATACTTCTGCTTATTGATCTCCTATGCTGGATCAGGATTTATGATGAAAGACATGCCAAGTTTTATTGTAATGATGGACATGCCTATTCAAACCTAAACAAGTAGAACATTGTGTGTTACATTTCTTCTTGGTATGTTTAAGCATTCTGGCTTAGACCATCCTTTGACACATAAACTTTCCAGCTCTTTGTGGCAGTTCAAAAACAGATTACATTTCCAGACAGAATGTCTCAGCTAAGTCTAAATGTTTGCCCAAATTCAGAGCAGAGGGGACACGGAGGGCATGTAGAAGAGCACCCAGAATGGTTCTCTTTCACTTTAATGTGACAGGGGACCACCCATGGACCTGTTCGGTACAGTCCTGAAACAGAACTACACAGGATCTGTTCTATACACTCCTGAACAGGTGGCCATTTTGACAGGTGCAGGTTCAGGAGTGTATAGAATGGATCCTGTGCAAACTAAAGACACCAAATTCAGAGGGAAACTCTGGCTGACTCTCCTCTACCTGCCACCCATATTTGGTGATGGTTTGATTTATGATGTCTGAGTTACAGCCCTCCAGAGAAAGTGTCCCCAACAAAGTGCTTTCCAGAGAAATGATAGGTGGTATGCAACAGAAGACAGCCAACCCCCATCAACCCAATTGCTGCCAAATATTGTAAAAATAGTAGCAATTGGCTTTGTGGCTTAGGAACATATTGTCCTTTCCCAAATATGAAAATTGCTGTGAGGGCTGCCCAGAGTCTTTCTTAAACCTCCAGGGCTCAATCCAGACCTCACCCAACATTTTCATCTTTGAAATGAGGTTTGTGTGTGAGTTTCCTTAATCAAAAGAGTAGCAGGCTCTCCCATATCAAACGCTGCCCTGGATGCTTGTCCTGTTGCAAAAGATGCAGCAACATGTTCTGCTGAAGTTCCCAGCTGATTCTTGCCATTGTGTTCCAAACCTGGAAGCCAGTCTGAAATCAGAAAGCCATTGAGATGTAGCAGCATTGTTGGTAATCTTGATGGAATAGCCTGATAGTCTGAAGGGTTTTGCTTGGGCATTTTTGCTTGGGCATTAATTTTCCTCCTCTGAGTCTGAATCTGGACTAGTTGGGTTTGGGAGGGCTACTTTTAGAGGTTAACCTTTTTAAGAGGCATTGTATCAACTGGCCTAATCTGAAGAAGTCGCTAGTTCAGATAAACCTAATAGGTTCAGTTCCAAAACGTCAAGGTAGGGAGTTCATGAGATTCAAAAGTAACCAGTCCTTGATTTAATGAAACAAAGTTGGCTTTATTGATATCCAAGTAACCCATCCAAGCGAGGTATTGGAACTGATACATTCTAGCAGTGAAACGCATGCTTAAAGGTGGCACATCAAAGATTCTATAAACAAAGCTACATTCTCAAAACATCTTAGTGTTCACATGTGAATCTTCACACCGTGGTTACTTCCTTATCTCTATAGCATCCGGAGTGGCCTTGCTGACATGAGAATATGTCCCCGGAGGTTTCTACTTCAAAGGGCGCATTCCTGCATTTGTTAGTTGAAGCTAGAGAGGGGAGGAGGGAGCCCTACTACTTTGATGTGCATAACTCAATTCAGAATTCAGGGTTAGTAACATTTCTACATTCTGATAACTATAAGAAAGAAACATTAATCATTCAGATCATAATGAACATAGCTTGACACCACAGTCCTCATACAATATAAAACCCTTTGTCACCAACTGATGTTCACAATCTGTAATCCTTTCAAGAGGAAATAAATTCAAGCTACTTCTTCCTGCAATGATTACTTCAAGGAACTTGACAGGATCCAGAGAAACAATGGTGGTTGTTTTTCCTGTCTGCTCCGGTGCTCCCACCGCCAAGATTGCCATGACAGCAGTAAGAGGTGATTGCCTGACTGCTCTTCTCTTTCAATAAGCTTCTGGTGCATCATTCTTCACCTTAATCACTGGAATTCTACTACAAAAGTAAGTCAGGTTTCTAACAATACTGGTTAATGGATCATTTAATATAACAACAATTGGAACTGTTCCAAAAGAAAGGTAAAGAGGAGGGAAATTCCTGTCAGTGACTGTATAGTTTACAAGTTAAGCATATTAGATCATCTACTGTCAGAGTACTGAAGTCATGTGATAAGGATCAGAAGACAGGCTGATGCAATGCCTGGAGTCACTGGAGTCACAATGAGTCAGCATATTCACCGATAGGTGGGCTGAACTATAAAAGGAGCTGAGTGCCAGTCTTTTTCCTCTCTATATTATTGATGGTCTGGCGAAGCACTTTGAAGCTCTAAACTGTAAATATTTTATATATACTACACTTCTGTGTGAATATCTGTAAATACACTAATACTTCTGGAAGAACTGGTGTGGAGACTCTTCTTGTCGGCGTGTCTATTCTTATCAGCCTATTTGGACGGCTCTCTGCTAACACTCGCTATCCATCAATTCCCCCCCCCCTTTTTTTTTCAAGCAAGAAAGGCTTCAGAAAGCAAAGAACAAATGGGAAACTTTCAGCAATTTAAACTGGACTGAGCAAAGATATTTGAATTGATTTGGTTTATAAATAAATAAGCGTCAATGAGATCACCTTCTGGTTACAATATGGTCCGAACAAAAATGGGATATGCTTACAAGAGGATATGGGATGGGATATGTGATGCTTAATTAGGACTGAAATGGTTATAACTGAAATGTAGGAGGAGAATTTGAAGCTGAAGGAAACAGGTTAACTGTGTCTTTGAACTATTCTCTAACTTTGATTAACAGACTGAGGGTTTTTTATGTCAACTCAAATCAAAGCACGTGATATTATGATTAACATAACCTCCTTAAAGCAAGAACTTGGCCGTTTAGCAGAGTTGGTGCAACAACAGACAGGGACTTTTATTTTGAAATACAGCGAAAACAAAAATCTACATGAGCAAAGTAATAAAGAGTCCCCAGTGATTTCTGTCAAGCTGAGAAAAAAAGCTAAAGATTTGTTGGGAAAGGTCTGAAAGAAAAGCAAAATGGAGACATATAACTGCATAGTTATGAAGTTGAAACGGAAATCAACATCGACTATAGCCTGCACAGGAGGATGTGACAAAGCGGTGATCGTACCACTTTCAGCAAAATGAATAGAGATATCAAGAGGAGAAAAGGCAAATTTCAGCAAGATTATCAAATTTTGGAAAGCGTTCAAAAAGAAGAGATTTTAAACTGTTTTTGGGTTGGTTTTTTGCTCTGCCTTTTTTTTACATTTGCTGGTTAATACTGAATCAATGAAAGGGACTAATAAGTGATTCCGTAATGGCGAATGGGACTTTAAGATTGGGATGCCTTTCTTCAGTTTGTTATAATTATCTATGGAAGTTAAATAGAATAATGTAATTAAGAGTGGGCTAAGGAGATTGCATGGGGTTTTATTTATCTAAAAATAATCAAGTATGGGAGATGAGGTAACTATTGCATATTAACTTGTGTTTTTCAGAGCATTCTGAAAAAAGGATTTACAGTCTCCAAAATTTTTAAAGAATTCTAAATGTTTAAAGTAGATAAAAAGTCAATCTGGGTACATTTGTAATAAAACAGGCTATACAAATATTTTGTAATCCTAAATCTGCTGTTGATATTTCTGACAAGAGAAACTGTCTATAACGAAACAGATAAACTACTGTGTTTTCTGTTTTTGATTTCTCTCTCTGCTGTAAATAAATAAATTAAAATTAAGGAACTATATTTACCTTTTATGCTTATGTTAACTGCTAATATTGTTAAACCAACTAGTTAGCTTTTATTTTAAATGTTAAATTTAAACAGTCAGCTCTGTTTCAGGGTTGTTTCTTCTGCTGTTCTCATTTGTATGTAGTGAAGATGAAAAGTTTAGTTTTACATTATAAGCTACAGAGTATCTAAAAGTATATAACAAAATAAGAAGACTGTAGAATTAAAGGGTTATAATGGGCAAAACTTTAAGGTTTTCAGGTAGAAAGAATCTGGTATTTTGTCTTGAGGTAGAAATGTAACAGGTATATATGCTGCTTCTCTTTCTATTTTTGTTTAGTGAAGATGAAGATATTGGATTTATATCCCGCCCTCCACTCCGAAGAGTCTCAGAGCGGCTCACAATCTCCTTTATCTCCCTCCCCCACAACAGACACCCTGTGAGGTGTTTATGTTTTTCTATCTTGAATCCCCTTTCCTTTTTTGCTTCTGTAACCCTGCATTTCCTACCCTTTTTATATTCAAACTTAATAGAAAAAATTTAAAAACAAATGCAATGATTACTTCAAGAGCTGTCATAAAAATTTGTGGATTTCAAAGGAAGGCACTTCAAGAGCCAATTTGGTGTAGTGGTTAAGTGCGCAGACTCTTATTTGGGAGAACCGGGTTTGATTCCCCACTCCTCCACTTGCAGCTGTTGGAATGGCCATCCTGGCTCAAGGAGCCATCATCATCATCATCAGTTATCTTGCAAGCTTATGTATTTCAAAGGAAGGCATCACGAATCTTCAGTCCCAGCCTTTTCAATGAACCCATTAACATGTAGTTTGTTTCCCATGGCTTTATCCAGGATGGGACCAACTCTGAAGCCACAGGTTAACACCCCTGCATCAGCTTAAAATTTACTGCATGAGTCTCTAGAATTTAGTATTGGAATGAAGTTGTAATGTTGTGTTTTATCTCTTTGTTGTAACCTGTCCTGAGCCCTGCAATTCAGGGGAGGGTGGGATAGAAGTTCAATAAATAAATACAGGGCAATATTCTCTTTACAAAATTGTTCCTTTTTTTAAATAGATAAATATGCATGTGTCAATTGCCCAGAAGATTGCTATCCTAACAAGGAACAAAGTCAGTGCATTCCCAAGACAATAAGCCACCTGTTTTATGAGGAACCATTAGGAATCAACTTAGTCATACTGGCTATATCTTTCTCTCTCATCACAGCTTTGGTGCTGGAACCTTCATAAAGCACTAGGAAACACCCATCATGAAAGCCAACAACCGGAGCCTCACCTACCTTCTCCTGATCTCCCTCCTGCTTTGCTTTCTCTGCTCCTTGCTTTTCATTGGACCGCTCGGAAAAGTGACTTGTGTTCTTCGACAGACTACTTTTATCTTCTCTGTGGCTCTTTCTAGTGTGTTGGCCAAAACAATCACTGTAGTTCTGGCATTCAAAGCAACCAAACCTAGCTTCCAGGTGAATAAATGGATGGGGGAAAAACTGACCAATTCTATAGTCTTTTCCTGCTCCCTTGCTCAAGGAGCCATTTGTATATTTTGGTTATGCACCCCCCCCCTCCATTTCCAGCTAGGGACATCCATTCAGTGAATGGGGAAATCATTTTTGAATGTAATGAAGGATCAGTCACCATGTTTTATTTTGTTCTGGGCTATATGGGCATCCTGGCCTTTGCCAGCTTCTCAGTCACATTCCTTGCAAGGAAATTACCGGACAAGCCAAATTTATCACTTTCAGTATGCTGATCTTTTGCAGTGTTTGGCTTTCCTTTATTCTAACCTACCTGAGCACCAGGGGGAAATTCATGGTGGCTGTGGAGATCATCTCCATTTTAGCCTCCAGTGCTGGTTTGCTTGTTGACATCCCCCCCCTCCCCAAATGGTACATTGTTATTTTGAAGCCTGAACGGAACAACAGGGAACAATTAATAAGGAGAAATAATAAACAGCCATAAGTTTCTCTTGTGCTCTTAGACATTTATTACACTGCCTCTTTTTTTTTTCCTGCTGTGATGCATTTTTTAATCATTTTGCTTTTTCCCACTCTTTGACTGGAAGTTCTTTGGCTCCCAATGACTTGAACCTGTGCCTGGGGAAAGAAATGGCCACCCACTTGGCAAAATGACTGTAGGAAGAATGCCCTGACCCCCAGCTTTGTCACTGGATCAAGGAATAGAAGACCAGTGTTGTGGGTAAAATGAAGGCTGGGCTGACCATTTCATAAGAGCAGGATCTCTTAGATTAGCTCAGGACTCTTCCAAATGCATGCATAGCTTGTTCCATGCATTGAGCTAACTGTGTGGCTAGAGATGCAGAGGCAATCCTCCAAGTACAAGTGGGGTGAAAAGCAGAAAGAGTGAGTGGATGAGGCCATGGGGGGGGGGTTGCAAAGCCTAACTGGTGGTCACAGCATGAGGTGGGGGACATATATCATTATAAAACTACACCACTGTGCCAGACGATGGAACTTCAAATCAACCAGACTCCATTTGATACAAAGTTTAAGGCTTTATTTGAGAGTTCATAGTTTCTGAGCGTGGAAAGATTAGAACTGATACATTCTCTCCGGTGAGGAGTTACTTTAAAGAATTGTACATCAAAGGTTTTCTAAACAAAACTACATTCCCAAGCATTCCTAGTATGAAGTGATACTTTTCACACAGTAACTTTCTCTTATCTCTATGTGGTCCTTGATCTCACAGGGATGGCTAAACTGCCATCCCCGGAGGCATTTTATCTTCAAAGGAGAATTGCCTTTGTTAGTTCCAGGGACAGGAATTCACACCAGTGTTAGTAAATACTATGCTCCTGCTTTGATATGCAAGGTCTCTTCCCAGGGTTAGTAATATAGGTTAGAAAATGGAGTCAGTTGAGCTAAGCATTTCATTACATTCATTTAAGCTAAGCATTTCATCACAGTAATTTTCCAGTGTCTGGCACACTGCCCCCTTTAAGCTCTTGCTCGGGGTTTGTCTGGGTGCAGTAGGTAAAATCTTTTGAGAAGGAGGGGGCCCCACAGGTCTGATGACTTGACCCATTCATCACAGCTTGGCGGGAAATATTTCCAATGGACTAGGTAGTACAATACCCCCTTTTTAATTTTGAGTCTAGCACCTGCACCTCATGGTGACTTTGACCCTTCACTTGAATAGGTGTGGGCTCTTGAGGGCGGGGGTGCCATGACGTAATTCCAGGATCTTTGCGAAGAAGGCTGCAATGGAAAACAGGGTGAATTTTGCTAAAACATTTTAGGCAGTTCCAGTTCTACAGTCACTTTATTTATCACTTGTTTTACTTTGAAGGAGCCCAGAAATTTGTATGCCAGCTTTTGGCAAGTCTGTGGTAAAGGCAGATTTTTGGTGGACAAGAATACACTCTCCCCTACTTTGAAGTCCCATTCCGGGGAGTGCTTTTTATCAAAATAGGTCTTATAGTCTTTTTTGGCCACCTCCAAATTTTCTTGAATGGCTGCCCAGCATTTCTTAATGTCCTCCCACCATTGTTGACAAGAGGTAGGTTGCACTGTTTCCTCACGGCTAGGCAGCAATGGGAAGGGCTTCCCTCGTAACCATTCATTATCAGAAATGGCGACGCTTTGGTGGAGCTGTGCAGGCTGTTGTATCCATATTCTGCAAACGGGAGCAACTCCACCCAATTCGACTGCTGATAATTTACATAACACCTTACATACTGTTCAAGAAGCCTGTTTACACGTTCTGTCTGTCCGTCTGTCTGTGGGTGGTAGGCGGAACTCAGCCGCTGCTCTATGCCTGCCACCTTGCAAAACTCCCGCCAGAAGTTGGCAACGAACTGCGGCCCACGGTCGCTAATGACCTTGTCTGGAAATGAGTGTAGCCTAACTACACTAACAATATGCTTGAAGAATAAATAAGCCAATTTCTTAGAGGTGGGGAGTTGCTTGCAAGGAATGAAATGCACCTGTTTTGAAAAAGTGTCCACCACCACCAGAATCACTGTCTTCCCTTGTGAAGCCGAAAGCTCCACTATAAAATCCATCGACACCACCGACCAAGGCCTTGTGGCCGTGGGAATCGGTTGGAGAAGCTCCGGCGGTTCCCCCCCACCTCTGTTTTGCCATGATGCAGATGGGGCACGATCCTACGAACTCGGAAATGTCTCTCTTCATTTGTGGCCACCAGAACTGGCGATTCACTAGGTGTAACGTTTTTACATAGCCGAAGTGGCCAGCCAGCTTGGTACAGTGACAGTGCTGCAGAACTTCTTGGTGGAGGGCTTTGGGCCCTACAATTTCCCCTCGTAGTACCAAAAGCCTCCCTCCCCATTCACAATTCCATCCGGTCTCTCCTCCCCTTCTTTTTCAATTTCCTCAATTAGTCTATTGCCCCCCCAGGGCTCCGCTCATCCTGTTTTCTTCCCGGAACGAGTGGTCACCCCCCCCCCCCGGCAGCAGCTGAAGGAGGAATGATAGAGTCTATGACTTCCTCTCTCTGACTTTTATGTTGGGGCTGTCAAGTCTGCTTTAACTCTGGTCAAGCCTGCACTCAATCTTTGGTTCAGGAAAGAAGCATCCTGGGTAAAGCCATACTGTATGCCAATGCTGCTAGCTTGAACTCTCCTCACCCCCCTCCTTTCCTTTGTTATGTAGCTGTGCTTTGAAATGGGGATATGTGAAAGAGATTATAGAGCCTTCTCAGGCTGGGCATCGGAGGAGGAGACGCTCAAGGCCAAAGTAGGCCTGGGAACGAAATGGTAACATCAATGTGTGAATGTGCCCTGCATAGTACCCCTCCCTCAAGAATCCCTTTGAAGTTTACCTTATATGATTGCATTCTACTGTATGATCTTTAGTCTTTCAATCTCCTTGTAGTCGAGAACTATGATATCAATAAACTAGCAACTTTGTTTCAACAAAGCCTCGTTATTGAATCTACCGACTTGACAGGGGCAGCCATGATAGGGCATCAGCCAAGAAGTTTTTGGAACCGGGGATGTGCCGGAGAGTGAAATCGAACTTTGCAAAGAACCTGGCCCACCGAATTGGTTTAGCGGTCAGTTTCCGACGCCCCGTGAGTGCCTCTAAATTTTTATGGTCAGTCCAGATCTCGAATTGCACTCTCGCCACCTCCAGCCAAGACCGCCAGGTCTTTAAGGCGAACGTTACTGTGAACATCTCTTTGTCCCAGACCGACCAGTTGCGCTACTCTTGTGAGAATTTTCGAGAGATATAAGCACACGGTTTTAACCTCCCCTCCTTGTCCCTCTGCATCAATATGGCTCTGACGGCTACATCGGAGGCGTCGCACTGGACCACGAAGGGCTTTAATTCATTCGGGCGGGCGAGCACTGGTTCACTAGTGAAAATTCTTTTTAGTTCATCAAAGGCCGCCTGGCATTCGGGTGACCACTGCAGCCGGGCCCAGGGTTTTTTTGCTTCCGGCCTCTTCCCCTTAATCTTAAGCAAGTCTGTCAGGGGCAACATTACCTTTGCAAACCCCTGAATAAATCCCCTGTAAAAATTTGCGAATCCGAGGAAAGATTGGAGCTGTCTACGTGTTCTCAGGGGTTCCCAGTCTAACACCACTTGTATTTTAGCTGGGTCCATCGCCAACCCCCTCCCAGACACCTTGAACCCTAGGTAATCCAGTTCCATCTGGTGGAATTCACATTTGGACAGTTTCGCATACAGTTTGTGCTGATACAGGGTGGAAAGCACCTTCCTGACTAGCTACACATGGGATGGTAGATCTTTTGAATAGATAATGATGTCATCCAGGTACACCACTACTCCCTTGTACAGGTATTCCCTGAGTACTTTATTTATAAAGTTCATAAAGACCCCAGGGGCCCCTTGTAGCCCAAAAGGCATCACCAAGTACTCGAACTGTCCCATGGGTGTGTTGAACGCCGTCTTGCACTCATCCCCCTCCTTGATTCTTACTCTGAAGTAGGCATCTCTCAGATCCAGTTTCGTGAAAATGGACCCTTTTTTAAATTTTAATATTTTATTTTCGTCCTTTGAATCATACAAACAGAACATATTTAACAAAACGAAAGAAATTAGAGATAACATTGTCCTAAAATAATAATAATAAACATATAAAAAATAGGATTAACATCATCCTATAACAGATATTACATACAGGCTAAGATGGCACTGTGGTAATAAAATCCCCGAGTCTACAGTTACTGTCTTGCCTCTCTTTCTTATTTTTCCAGCCATAAGTATACTTTTTCCCATCTTTTTTTTTGCTTCTTCCTTCGAGTTTCCTTTTATCACATTAGCTAAAATGTCCATTTCCGCCACTTGTAAAATTTTCTGAGTAACTACTTCCCTCTGTGGGAGCACTTTAGACTTCCAATTCTGGGCAAATAAAATTCTGGCTGCTGTTATAATATATACTGTTATGTGTTCGTCTTCACGGGGAACCATCTCTCTGACTAACGAAAGTAACATAAATTCTGGCTTAAAAGGAAAATTTACTTTAAGTATATCTACCAACATTCTATGAATGTCTTTCCAGAATCTTTTGGAGACTCTGCACGTCCACCATAAATGGTAGTAAGTACCTACCATAGATTCACACTTCCAACAATTGGGTGGAATAGACTGATTAATTTTGTTTAGTTGCACTGGCGTGATGTGCCATCTATGGAAGAGCTTAAAAAGTTTTCTCGAAAGTTAACAGGCTTTATAATCTTATAGTTGTTTCGCCATAACATCTCCCATTGTTCCAAAGTAATATTAAACTTTAAATTATTAGACCATTTTAACATCACATTTTTAACAATTTCTTCCTCAAGTTTTATTTGTAGTGGATAATTGTAAACCTTCTTAATCAGTTGTCCATTTCTTGCCGTTATTATCCTATCGAAATGAAAGTCCTTCTTGGTAAAACCTACTATTTTGTTTTTATTATACTTTGCCAAAATTTGTGTCATTACCCACCAGTCCAATGTAATCCCTCTTGCTTCTAAATCATCCTTCTTTCTTATTTTATTACTTTCATCTAATAGATCTACGTATCTTATTACCCTTCCATAAGGCCACAGCTGCGGCCGAATTGATGCCTCCAGTGGGGATAACCACCTAGGTGTTTTGTCATATATTTTCTTCTTTATTTTTATCCAAACTTGCAATAAAGATTTGCGTATTAAATGATTTTTTAAATAATTTTGTGGCTTTTGAGTGTACCACATATTTGCGTGCCATCCAGCTTGTAGATCAGCTCCCTCTAGTGTTAGTATCCGGGTATCTTCCAAAATTACCCAATCTTTGAGCCATAAAGTTGAGCAGGCTGTTTGATATATCTTGAAGTTGGGGAGGCCAAGGCCTCCATTCTCCTTTTTATCTGTTAAAGTTTTCCAGCTAACTCTGGGTTTCTTTCCCTGCCAAATAAATTTTCTGGACAGCTGATTTAATTTAATAAAAAAAGAATCCTTGACGGCAAAATTTGCCATCTGAAACAAAAATAAAACCTTGGGAAGTATGCTCATTTTAAGTAATGACACTCTCCCCATGAATGAGAGTCTCATATTAACCCATTTTTTGAGTGATCAAACAGGGTTTTTACCAAAAAGATATATGCGAACAAATACTCGGATGTTGTTTAACGTTCTGGAATATTTTGAGTTTAATAGAGATAAACAATTAGCACTTTTATTTCTCGATGCGGAAAAAGCGTTCGACAATTTAGATTGGAATTTTATGTTGGAACTTTTAGAGAAGTCAAATTTTGGGGAAAAATTTGTAAATAATATTACAGCAATATATGATAACCAATTTGCTAAGATAATCATTAATGGAGATCTGACTGAGGAAATTGCTCTCAGCAAAGGCACAAGGCAAGGTTGCCCTTTATCTCCTTTATTGTTTATTTTTTCTTTGGAATTATTAAGTGAAACAATAAGGAACGATAACAAAGTTGGGGGTTTAAAAGTTAAAGGCCAAGAATATAAATTGTTAGCCTATGCAGATGATATGGTTCTTATCCTTCAAAATCCTTTGGATTCAGCGGAGGCGGTCTTCAAACACTTAGAGGAATATGGAAAGGCTGCTGGTTTAAAAATAAATAAAAACAAGTCGAAATTGTTAACTAAAAATATGACAGTTCAAGCAATATGTGATCTCCAAAGGAAAACAGGTTTTAAAAGGGATAGAAAAATAAGATATTTGGGTCTAACGATCTCTGACAAATGTAGTACCATATATGAAGATAATTACAACCCTTTACTAAAGGAAATAGATGAAAATGGACCCTTCTGATACTGTGCTAAGTAAGCCTTTTATCAGCGGGATGGGGTAGGCATTAGACATTGAAATCCCGTTTATCCCGCGAAAATCTGTGCAAAGTCGGAGGCTCCTGTCCTTCTTCTTCTGGAAGAGGACCGGGGCGGCATGCGGCGCGGTGGCGGGCCTAATAAAACCCCTTTTCAAGTTCTTATCGATAAACTTCCTTAACTCAGTGTTTTCGGCCCATCCCATTGAGTATAGTTTTGTTTTGGTAGCTCTTGCCCCGGGATCAATTCTAT
Source organism: Heteronotia binoei (assembly GCF_032191835.1). Lineage (NCBI taxonomy): Eukaryota > Metazoa > Chordata > Lepidosauria > Squamata > Gekkonidae > Heteronotia > Heteronotia binoei. The sequence continues at coordinate 33,091,719 of NC_083237.1, forward strand.
CGCACAGTCAGTGCTATGGTGGGGTGGCAGCTCATTCACTTCCTCCTCGCTAAACACACTATGCAAGTCCCGATACTCCTTTGGGATCAATTGGACTTCCTCCACCGACACACACATCTTTTCATTCTTAGGGGGTGGGGTCGGCCCCCACTTCTCTTGCCAATGGTGATGGGTCGGTGAAGTTTATGGTCCGCTCCCCCCACTATATGTCCGGCTGATGTCGAGCAAGCCAGCCCACCCCCAGTACCACATTGAAAGAGGAGGAAGGGGCGATGATGAAAACTTCCACCTCCCAGTGTTCCTCTATCCCCACGGGCAACCCCTGGGTCTCTTCCATGCACGGCTCCCTCCTCATGGCTGACCCGTCCATTTGCTTGAATTGAATCGGGTGAGGCAGGGGAGTTCTAGATAACCCTAGTGCATCTACCAGTCTTGGGGTTATGATTTTGCGGGTGCACCCCAAATCGATCAGGGCCTGGGCATGCATAAACCGCTTGAGTTTCAGGTTCAACAGAGTCAAAGGTACAAAGAGTAGGGCCCCAGTTATTCTCACCCGTAATGGTGCCGTTAGATCCATGACCTGCCGTCCAGCACCTTTCAGTGCAGGTCGTTCTCGTTTCCCGCTGGCTCTGGCTCCCATGACTCCTCGCCTGAGTTGTCGATAATTATAGTATCCTCGTCAAGCGCCAACAACATGGTGACGCTGCCCCGACTGGGCTCCTTGGGCTTCCCCTGAGTCTTCTTTGGTCCCGCTACTGTCAGTTTCGGGTTCAGGGGGGGGGCTCTCTGGGCAGTTGGCTGCTAGGTGCCCCGGATCACCACACCGGAAACACTTTCGCCTCTTGTATCAGTTCCAAAATGTCAGACAATGGAATTTCAAATCATCCAGACTCCATTTGATACAAAGTTTAAGGCTTTATTTGAGAGTTCATAGTTTCTGAGCATGGAAAGATTGGAACTGATACATTCTCCCCGGTGAGGAGTTACTTTAAAGAATTGCACATCAAAGGTTTTCTAAACAAAACTACATTCCCAAGCATTCCTAGTATGAAGTGATACTTTTCACACAGTAACTTTCTCTTATCTCTATGTGGTCCTTGATCTCACAGGGATGGCTAAACTGCCATCCCCGGAGGCATTTTATCTTCAAAGGAGAATTGCCTTTGTTAGTTCCAGGGACAGGAATTCACACCAGTGTTAGTAAATACTATGCTCCTACTTTGATATGCAAGGTCTCTTCCCAGGGTTAGTAATATAGGTTAGAAAATGGAGTCAGTTGAGCTAAGCATTTCATTACATTCATTTAAACTAAGCATTTCATCACAGTAATTTTCCACACTGAATTCTGGAAGAAGGAGGAGGAGGAGATTTGATTTATAGCCCACCCTTCACTACTCAAAGGAGTCTCAGAGTGGCTTACAATCTCCACCTTGTGAGGTAGGTGAAGTTAAGAAAACTCTGACAGAAACTGCTCTTGAAAGGAACAACTCTGTGAGAACCAGGATCTTTATTGGCATAACAACAGTAGCATTATGACTGACTCAAGGTCACATCAGCAGGTGCATGTGAAGGAGTGGGGAATCAAACTTGGTTCTCCCAAATAAGAGTCCATGCACTTAACTACTACACCAAATTCCTAGCTTAAAGACACAACCAGAAACACTCAGAGACCTTAAATGAGTATTGAGGAAGGGATATGCATACTCATTCAACTTTGCATTGTCTCTCTAGGAGATGTGGAATCTAGACTGGGTTGGCTACCTACAAAATTATTGCGATGAATCCCCTTTCTACCATGGAACCATGCTCGGTGTCCTTACCCTAACCTACCTCATATGGTAGTTGTGAGGATAAAGTGGAGGGATGGGGAAGAGTGTAAGCTGCTTTGGGTCTCCATCTTGGAGAAAGCCATAGGTACATGAAGTCAATTTTAAAAAACAAAAACAAAAAACTTCTGTTGCATTCTTCTCTGTTGTGTAAAGGTGTAGAAAAAGTAAATTTCAAAAAAGTAGTCTGGAAAAAGAAAATATTCCCTCCTATTCTTCTGTGTAAAATATATGAATGTGGTTGAAGACATGAAGACTTTTCATGGAAGTTTACCCTTACATTCCGCATTTTTTAGGGGATTAACTTCTAGGGGAACTAAAAATTGCAGAGGAAAATAAAGGTATTAGGCAAACTAAAAAAAAAAGTGAATAAGAGGAATGTGTCACACAGCATTATATCTAGGAGATCAGATTTCATGGCAAATTTCATGATGTCTATAATGTATTTGTATATTTCTATTCACCAACAATAAAGTACGAGGGCGTAGAGGACGCCGGGGTGCAATTTCGTCGATAGCCCTGGACAACTGGCCCTGCCAGATTTCCACCAGGTCATCGAGGGAATTGCCAGTGGGCCAGGGATCCCTCAGGGCCGTTTGGAACCGTTCCGGGTCCATCAGGCCCCGAGGGTGAGCCAAAATAGGCTCTCCGCCCATACAGGGTTGGGGCAGCGTCCCCATATGGGCCTTAAGGGCTAGGTGATCCGACCATGGTACCGCTTCTACGGCGATATCGTTCACCAAAATCCCGGACTCAAAGATCAGGTCTAATGTGTGCCCGGCCTGATGCGTGGGAGTCGTGACAAATTGAGAGAGTCCCAGTGTCGCCATGGACGACACTAGGTCCATCGCCTGAGTGGAGGCCATGTCATCGGCGTGGACGTTGAAGTCACCGAGGACCATAAGCCTCGGGTACTCCAACGCCCAGCCCGCCACTGCCTCCAATAGTGATGGTAAGGCGTTAGCTGGTGCGTTAGGCGGACGGTACACCAGCCAAACTGCCAACCCCTCTCCAACATCCCACGCCAGACCGGTGCATTCAATCCCATCAATCTTTGGGTCCGGGAGAGCCCGAAAGGAGTAATCCTCCCATATGAGTAACGCTACCCCTCCCCCCCGCCCGCTAATCCGTGATTGGTGAAAGACCGAGTATCCCGGGGGGGACATCTGGGAGAGAGCTACTGTCTCCCCGTCCCTCACCCAGGTCTCGGTCACGCAAGCCAGGTCCTCGTTCTGCTGTAGCAGAAACTCCCTAAGGGTCGCAGTCTTGTTATTTATGGACCTGGCATTACATAACACCAATGACAGAGGCGAGCATTTCCTCTTGGCCCCACTACCTGCCACCATTGGGATGGGAAGTAGACTGGAAGGTGGCCGAGCACCATTTTGTCTCTGTCTCCTTCCATTATATTTCTGTCTATTCCCACCGTCATATCTTCCCCTCCCCAGGAGCACTGGGATCCCCTGGCCGAACATCTGCACCAACTCAAGATAAACTCACCGGTGTCACTCCCCCGATTTGTCTCCACCTGCCGTTCCAATTTACCCTCCTCACCAACCCCTCCGATTCCCGGCTGATAAACCCACTACTTATGTCTTAAATTAATTTATTTAGTTAGCCCTCCCTATCCACCTTACAATCAATTAGTTTAAATTTCTATAAGTTCATTGGTTCCTAAACTTATTAATAAATAATCCCTCCCACCCCGTCCTAATTAATAAGTTAAGAATTTTTTTTAAACTAGATATTAATTTAGTCGCTAATTGATTGATAAAATAATCAATAATTAATTAACAATAATAATAATTAGTTCTATTAGTGGGCTAGCCGTCGTTCATCCGTGGGGTGTGAGTCCAGATAGTCTGTTGGGTAATTATTGCACACTGCCCGTAGATGTTCTTCATTGGTAACGTTTGCAAAATTAGTCCCGGTGATGGTCTCGGTGGTATTAAAGTACAGGTGCCGGTGGTGTCAAGATGTTAGATTAGTCCTGATGATGTTAAAGTGCAAGTGCAGGTGGTGACCACTTCGGGTTTGATTCAGCCGCTCGGACATCTGTAGCCTGGCAATCGGGGGGGGGGGAGGCGAGGTCCTTCTTGTGATCTCTTGGCTGGTCCGGCCGAGAAGCACAGCTTCTGTCCGCGTCGCCTCAGGTCTTCTCTGGCTCAGCGCGCGACCTGGGCTCCCCTGAGCCCCATATAGGGCTTCTCTAATTGGGGATGCCCAGGCTGTTGAGTCAGCCGTGTTATTCAGCACTTGCAGACAGAAGGAGTGGATGGGTGGGTCGGTGGGCGCAAGATGACAAAAAAGGGGGGGAGCAGGGGCGGGGCCAGAAGACGCCCGCCAAAGCCCTCGTCCTGGGGTTCACTCGCCACTCGTTTCTCCTCAGCTCCTCCACTCCCCAGGGCTCCGTCACTACTACCCGGCCCTCCTAGCCAACGCCCGCAGTTCGTCTGCGGCGCCCTCGGCTGGCTCCCACTCCGCGCCGGTTCGTCTGCGGCGCCCTCGGCTGGTTCCCACTCCGCGCTCCCGGCCGTCCTCACGGGCTACGTCTCACAACGGGCCGTGGTTGCGCCTCACCTCCGTCACAGCACCAGGCCAGGCAGGTCTCCGGCTGCTGCCTCCGTTTTTACCGGTGAGATTTCCCCGTTTAGCACTCTGTTGATGTTCCGTTGCTGTTTCTTCGTTACTGCTACTGTCGGGTCAGTTATCGCCTATTGTTATTTCAGTCTTATTTTGTTGTTATTAACTGCCCAGGCAGGAGCCCTAGCGTCTAAGCTTCAACCGCCGCCGCCGCCAATGAAGACTATTCTTGTACGAAGCTGGCTCCATGGTATACCTTGGAGCTGCGCCAGCTGAAACAAGGGCTCAGACGACTAGAGAGGCAGTGGAGGCATACTCGGGACGAAGCAACGAGAACATCCTACAGAACGTTTATGAAGTCTTATGAGATGGCAGTCAAGGCTGCAAAGAAAGATTACTTTGCAACCAAGATTGCATCTGCAAACTCGCGCCCAGCACAATTATTTAGAATAATTGGGGATCTTATAACGCTGCCACAAGGCAAACCAAATGTTAGAGAATTAGAAATAGGCTGTGAGGCATTTGCGAGATATTTTGCAGATAAAATCTCGTTGCTCCGCCAAGACCTGCCTTCCGCTTTGGATACAGTGAGTGAAATTGAGGCTCCGTGCCTGTCTTCGGGTTTAGTGCTGGACCACTTCGACCCGCTCAGCCTGGAGGAAGTCAACAGAATCCTCTCTGCTGCTCGCCCGACAACATGCGATCTGGACCCTTGCCCCTCTTGGCTGATTAAATCTTGCCAGGGGGAGCTTAGATGTCCTTTAAGGAACATCATAAACAGGTCCCTCCTAGAGGGACATTTTCCAACACCTCTGAAAGAGGCCTTGGTCCGCCCTCTCTTGAAAAAAGCTACAGCAGACCCGGTCGAATTGGCGAATTACCGTCCGGTGTCTAATTTACCGTTTTTAGGTAAAATTATTGAGAGGGCCGTGGCGTTGCAGCTACAGAGGTTTCTGGATGACGCTTCTATCCTAGACCCATGTCAGTCTGGCTTCCGGCCGGGCCATGGGACAGAGACGGTGTTGGTCACCTTGGTAGATGACCTCCAATGGCAACTGGATCGAGGCGGCGTTGCGGTGCTGATGCTGTTAGACCTGTCGGCTGCATTTGATACAGTCGACCATCGGCTACTGACGCGCTGCCTCACCGACATTGGGGTTGAGGGGTCGGCCTTGCAATGGCTTTCCTCCTTTCTCCTGGGTCGGGGACAGAGGGTGGCTATTGGGGGTGAGCGGTCCCGGAGGCGCACACTGGATTGTGGGGTGCCTCAGGGAGCAGTGCTCTCCCTGATGTTGTTCAACATCTATATGCGCCCCCTTGCCCAGATTGCCCGGCGGTTTGGGCTGGGTTGCCGTCAATATGCAGATGACACCCAGCTCTATCTACTAATGGACGGCTGGCCCGACCCCGCTCCAGGGAATCTCGACCGGACCTTACAGGCTGTTGCGACATGGCTCAGGCTGAGTGGGCTGAAGCTGAACCCAGCGAAGACAGAGGTCCTTTGCGTGGGTCGCGGTGCTCTGGGAAGGGAAATAGCTCTCCCGGCCTTTGATGGTGCGCTATTGAAAGCAGCGCACCAGGTAAAGAGCCTGGGTGTTTTACTGGAGCCTTCATTATCGATGGAGGCCCAGATAGCAGCCACTGCCAAGTCAGCATTCTTCCATCTGAAGCGGGCAAGGCAGTTGGCCCCTTTCCTTGAATGCCGGGACCTCGCAACAGTGATCCACGCTACGGTCACCTCAAGACTAGACTACTGTAACGCCCTCTACTTGGGGCTACCTCTGTGCCGGACTCGGAGACTGCAGCTAGTGCAGAACGCGGCGGCCAGGCTGTTGTTGGGACTCGCAAAACGGGAACATATACGGCCGGGGCTACGTGAACTGCACTGGCTGCCGAATATATACCGGGTCCAGTACAAAGTGTTGGTCATTACCTTTAAAGCCTTATATGGCCGAGGACCTGCCTACCTGAGGGACCGTCTTTCCCCATATGAACCCCAGAGAGCACTGAGGTCAGCCGGGAAAAACCTAATGACCATCCCTGGGCCGAAGGAGATTAAATACGAGAATACTAGAGCACGGGCATTTTCAATCGCGGCCCCTACCCTATGGAACCGACTCCCCGAGGAGGTGCGGGCCCTGTGGAACCTTGATCAGTTCCGCAGGGCCTGCAAGACCACCCTTTTTAAACTTGCACACTTGGACTGCTAAGAAGATCGGTAATTAAAGATCCACCAATGCGGTTTGAAGACCTATACCGCTGAATAACTGTACTTATTGGATTGGTTTTAATGTTATTAAGTTTAATGTTTTAATGTTTTATATTGTTAAATCTAAAGGTTTTTATCTACTATTGTACGTTTTTATAAAATGTTGTTAGCCGCCCTGAGCCTGCCGAGGTGGGGAGGGCGGGATATAAATAAAATTTATTATTATTATTATTATTATTATTAATTCATTTTAGAGCTGACTTTGTGATTCTGATGAAATAAATATTAAGTATTCATTTTTGCACACATCAAGCATCCATTTTTATTGGACCTTTGCAGAAGCCAAGGACCTCATATTAATGTCAACAGGTCTACCATGACGCACAAATGTTCACCCCAAAGATGTGCTGAAATAAGGAAGCATCAATTCACCCTATGTCAGCTGGCTGACTGCAATCACCTTGGCAGTTGACCAGAGTGCGCCATGGCTACAGGGTGCCCGAGAAGGCACCCAGCTTGCTAGGGCTCCTCAAGAGTTAGCCCAGGGAACCAAAAAGACTGTTTCCCAGGGAACCTGCCAGAAGGAAAGGGATGAAGGAGGAAGGGGCTTTATGTATTTCTTGTTTACTTCATAGTAAGTGAAAAAAAATTCATTTATTTACATTATTTGCATTTTGTATTATTCACCTTTCTCACTGGGATTCAAGAAGGATTACAGAGAGTCAATACAATCAATAGGATGGGGCAGTCAATAAACAATTAAATAGGATTTGGACTATAGAACAAACCAGAAATCTTTTTTTAATGGAACTGCAGTAAAACTTAAGTGTCAACATGATGTATGCAAAATTTTGGGTTGATGCAAAATTACAGCAAAGAAGCCTCCTGAAGCCCGCTGCATCGCAGCCTGGCTGAAGGGGAAGTTTTGCCCCCCCTTGGAGGGAGAGCGGAATCTTCAGCGCGCTTTTGAGCGCGTCCTGAGGGGGCGGGGCTTCAACGCTGTTGCTGAAGCCCCGCTCGGCGCCGCGGCAGTCTTCCCGGCGTTTTCGGAGGGCTCGCAGCATGTTTGCAAGCTCTTGACGCGTCGGGGCTGCCTGGGCCGTGGAGCCTGTGGAGCGTCTTGTGGAGCGGCTGAGAGGAGCGGAGCGCGTTGCGGGAGCATTTTTCTTGAACAGTTTGATTGCCGGGGCTTGCTGTGTGCCCTGGAGCATTTTTGTCTTGGGGGCTGTTATAGGGTGTTCTTTTGGGTTGTTCTTTTGCAGGGGCTCTAGGAACGTCGCCTTTTGGGGTAAAGAGTAGTCCATTTGGATCCCCCCCCTTTTCCTTGCTTGCTACTGGACTGCCCAGTCTTGGAAGCTAAGCAGGGACGGCCCTGTTTAGCTCTTGGATGGGAAGAAAGGAGAGGTCCCCTGTGCAAGCGCCAGTCGTTTCTGACTCTGCGGGGACGTTGCTTTCACATTTTCATGGCAGAGTTTTTATGGGGTGGTTTCCCCTTGCCTTCCCCAGTCATCTGCACTTTCCCCTTAGCAAGCTGGGGACTAGTTTGGCCGACCTCAAAAGGATGGAGGGTTGAGTCGACCTTGAGCCGGCTGCCTGGGCCCAGCTTCCGCGGGGATTGGGTCGTGGGCGGAGGGCTCAGACTGCAGTGCTGTGGCTCTGCCGCTCTGTGCCACGGGGCTGCTGCTTTAGCATAGGAAAGGAAAGGTCCCCTGTGCAAGCACCAGTCGTTTCTGACTCTGCGGGGACGTTGCTTTCACATTTTCATGGCAGAGTTTTTGTGGGGTGGTTTCCCATTGCCTTCCCCAGTCAGCTGCACTTTCCCCTTAGCAAACTGGGGACTAGTTTGGCCGACCTCGAAAGGATGGAGGGTTGAGTCGACCTTGGGCCGGCTGCCTGGGCCCAGCTTCCGCCGGGATCGGGTCGTGGGCGGAGGGCTCAGACTGCAGTGCTGCGGCTCTGCCGCTCTGTGCCACGGGACTGCTGCTTTAGCACCAGTCGTTTCTGACTCTGCGGGGACGTTGCTTTCACATTTTCATGGCAGAGTTTTTTATGGGGTGGTTTCCCATTGCCTTCCCCAGTCATCTGCACCTTCCCCTTAGCAAGCTGGGGACTGGTTTGGCTGACCTCAAAAGGATGGAGGGTTGAGTCGACCTTGAGCCGGCTGCCTGGGCCCAGCTTCCGCCGGGATCGGGTCGCGGGCAGAGGGCTCAGACTGCAGTGCTGCGGCTCTGCCGCTCTGTGCCACGGGGCTGCTGCTTTAGCATAGGAAAGGAAAGGTCCCCTGTGCAAGCACCAGTCGTTTCCGCCTCTGGGGTGACGTTGTTGTCACAGCGTTTTCATAGCAGACTTTTTTAGGTGCCTTATTCAGGACTGTGGTGCTGTCAGGGGATTGGGTAGCCATTTGACCAGGACTGTGGGGAACGGCAGGGCTGGGCGGCTGTTTTGAGAGGCTGAAATTCGGGGGTGCTGGTAAGAGTACTTCTCCCTGAGGCTGGGTGGCCATTTTTAGCCTTTCTTCTTCTCCCTCACACCTTGTGCTTGGGGCGGCCATTTTGAGGTGCTGTACTTCTCCCTGGTGCTTGGCAGCCATTTTGGCCTTGCTTCTTCTTCATCACACCCTTGCTCTTGGGGCGGCCATTTTACGAGGTGTTTAGGCAGCGGCCATTTTAGAGTCACTGGGGTGGTGGCCATTTTGAGGGCTGTTTTCCTCCTTTTATTCCTTTGCTGGCCTCAGGCTTGGCTAAGCTAGTTAAAGAAAGTCTGCTGTTTGCTGTGCTCTTTGGCAAACATGTCGGGTCGCAAAGGCAGTGGAAAATCAAAAGGGAAACAGCCTGCCCCTAAGGCTCCTAAGCCTCCTTTTAAGCCCCCCCCCCCTTCGTCTTCGGACACTGAAGGGGACGATGAAGTTAATGCAGCCATTTTTCAGAGGCTGCGGGCACTTGAGCAGGCATCGGGGTTTCCACCTTCTCAGTTGCCCAAGATGGGTCGGTTGTCCAAGCGTGCTTTGCAGGCAGATGTATTGACCCGCTTATCTCTTTTGGAGGGCAGATCTGCTTTAGTTGCTGCTGGAGGAGCTGTGGGGCCTGCTTGCTCTGATGTTGGTGCGGGCACGTCGTCCGGTGCGGGAGGTACTGGATCAGCTTTGGTGCCTGCTTTATCAGCTGGTAAGTCGGGGGAAGGCTCTTTGCCTCATCCTGGGCCTGTGTGGCCTTGGGGGGCTTGGGGGTCTGCTGGTCCTGGTGGGGTGGGTGCTCCATTGGGCAGTGCTGGGGGCTCCTTCTACTCCGGGCTTAGAGCAGCAGAGCAACCGGATGTAACCACAGGGTCAGTTGGTCCTTTGGGTAATTGGCCCGTGGTTGGTCAGCAGGGATCGGCAGCGACTTGGCCTGGAGGTTGGGGTTTCCCATCTCCATACGGGGCGGTCCCCTTTAGTGCTATGCCTTTTGGGGAGGTGGCTCTGCCGCTGGGTGATCACCTGCTGCCTGCCACAAGACAGAAAATCTTATAATGGGAATATGTGGTCGTATTCCCCCTTTTAATTAGGGAAGTGGAGAAGGGGGACAAGGAGGAGTTGGACGATAAAGAGAAGAAGAAGCTCTGGAAGAGGAAGGTTTATCTGACCTTGGCCAATTGGCTCCCGGGGTTTTTCATATATGCGGGAGTGATAGCTCGTGCGCAGCCCTGGCGGGCCGCCGCGTTAATTCAATATATGGACATCATATACAAGGGGTATACGATGTTCAGCGGCCTGGCCTGGATCCAATATGACCAGGAGTTCAGGATGAGGGCCGCTTTGTACCCTTCACTCCCTTGGGATCGGATTCACCAACAGTGTGGCTGCAGGTGATGTCACCTCAGCTGGCCACAGACGCTGATCTGGAAGCGGCGCCAATGCCCCAGGAGCTATGGCTGATTGGAGAGCCAAGGCCTGCAGAGTGTATAGGCTTAGCCATTGTACCTAGCACCAGGAAGTCTTATGAGCGTGCTGTGTGGCAGTTTGAGGACTTTAGGGCTGAGGTAGGGTATCGCATTGTTGGCCCCTCCCAGTGGAGCAGTTGCTCCATTATTGTCTTTCCTTGAGAGGTAAGGGATTGGCCATGCAATCAATTCGGGGACGCATGTCTGCGCTGGCCTTCGCTAGCAAGGCCTTGGGGTTTAAGAGGAATCAGCAGATTTTCGTATTCGAAAGATGCTGGAAGGGTGGTCCTAGGGAGGCTAGGCCTATGCCTGATACTAGGGTCCCTTTGTCTCCTGATATTCTTCGGGGTTTGAAAGGGGGTTTGGAGCGCAGTGTGTGCGTCTCATTTCGAGGCAGTTTTGTTCCATGCAGCCTCTTTGGTACCCCTTTGGGGCTCCGAGGGTTAGTGAACTGGTGGCAAGCTCCAAGAATGATGTTTCGGGTAGGGCGTTGTTATTGAAGGATATTACGTTGCCCAAGAGGGCACGGGGACTGTGCTAGAGTTAGGTCCGTGTTCGGAGGCGGAGCTTTGCCCAGTTTCCGCATTAGCTGACTATTTGGCTTTGCGGGAGGGCTGCGAAGGATCGCTGTATTGTCACGCTGGGGGCAGTCCGTTGGCAAAGCATCAATTTTGGACTGTGATATCAAAGGCTTTAGCCCTGTTGGGTTTGTCTGGATTGAGGTTTGGTACCCATTCCTTCAGAATCGGTGCAGCCTCGACGGCTGCTGCCCTGGGTTATCCTACTTCGTCCGTTCACGCCCTGGGTTATCCTACTTCGTCCATTCAACGCCTGGGCCGTTGGCGTTCTCCAGCTTACAAAGGTTATATTCGCCCTTTGCTCCGCTAATAAGTTTTGGTTAGGAGCTGGGGGTATTTTGAGGTTTGGGTTGTATAACTTGTCTGTTTCTTCCTTTTAGATGCTGTTGTTCCTGGCCGGAGGAGCAGAGTTCTCATCTGCGGGCGCAGTTATGTGTTTTGGGAGGCACATCAAGCTCGGAGAACTGCTGTTGGCTCTCAGCTGGGGCTCAGCAAACATGTCACGATAGAATGGAGGGGGCGCCTGGGTCTTCAGTGGCCTGGCTTGCTTCCCCTTTTGTTTCATGGGTCTGGGGGCCCTCCTCCGCAGGTATTGATTTTTCACCTGGGAGGGAATGATCTCGGGCTGATTAAGGGCAAGGCATTGATCTTGCAGGCTCGAGACGATTTCAGGTACATAAGGAACAGATGGCCTGGTACCATTATAGTTTGGTCGGCCATGATTCCGCGCTTGGTGTGGCGCTGTGCCTGGGGGTTTATGGCACCATGCGGCCTGGGGAGGACCGGTTAGCCTCCCCCTTTTGGGGAGTTAGGGGTCTGTCAGGATCAACCTTGGGTGTGGCTCGAGGTTTGTGAATGCAGACTGTCCTGGAGACTCGATTGGATGGGTGCCTTTCGCTGAGACTCGCGTCTGGTGTTTGGGCCCTCCGGTGCGAGCCTCCCTGCTGGGCCTGCCTAACGGGAGCTGTGGCTCACAGCTCCGGCTGGGGGGCCGGGTCTCTCGCCCGCTGAAAAAGGCAGGGGAGCGGTCTGATGAGACCCCTGGCCCTGACCTGGCCGCAGTTCTGTTGCCCACCGAGCGAATAAGGAAATTTGCAAGTTTATGGAGGGTGGTTTGGGCCACTATTTGCCCCATCCGGATATTTCTAAAGACCTCTACAGAGGGGATGGTGTGCATCTCTCGGAAAAGGGTAATGTGCTTTTTCTGAGTGATTTGCGGCAAGGGCTTTTGTTGGGTTTTGGGTCTTTTTGTGGGTGCTAAGCCCTAAGTAGAGACTTGGCCTTAGTTGTGGCAGGTTCTACGGGGTTATGGCACCATGCGGCCTGGGGAGGACCGGTTAGCCTCCCCCTTTTGGGGAGTTAGGGGTCTGTCAGGATCAACCTTGGGTGTGGCTCGAGGTTTGTGAATGCAGACTGTCCTGGAGACTCGATTGGATGGGTGCCTTTCGCTGAGACTCGCGTCTGGTGTTTGGGCCCTCCGGTGCGAGCCTCCCTGCTGGGCCTGCCTAACGGGAGCTGTGGCTCACAGCTCCGGCTGGGGGGCCGGGTCTCTCGCCCGCTGAAAAAGGCAGGGGAGCGGTCTGAGGAGACCCCTGGCCCTGACCTGGCCGCAGTTCGGTTGCCCTTGCCGTTGCTAGTTATTTTAATAAAAGTGGCCCATATTTTCACCAATTTAATTGTGTCCGTCTCTTTATTCCGACTTGGGGGGCAAAGAAGCCTCCTGAAGCCCGCTGCATCGCAGCCTGGCTGAAGGGGAAGTTTTGCCCCCCCTTGGAGGGAGAGCGGAATCTTCAGCGCGCTTTTGAGCGCGTCCTGAGGGGGCGGGGCTTCAACGCTGTTGCTGAAGCCCCGCTCGGCGCCGCGGCAGTCTTCCCGGCGTTTTCGGCCCACCCGCCCGCCCTGTTTGTTATGCAGGCAATTGCTGGTCGCTTCCGTTTGGAGGGGCCGGGTAGGAATTTTTTCACTCCCCGGCGTTTTGGCATGTGACTGGGGGGTGTTTTTTGCCTACCTTGCATAACATTTCAGTGGATTGAGGAATTGGCTTAGGGTTGGTGCCTTGGTAGAGTTTGGTCACTTTTTAGGGCAGGTTCTACGGGGTTATGGCACCATGCGGCCTGGGGAGGACCGGTTAGCCTCCCCCTTTTGGGGAGTTAGGGGTCTGTCAGGATCAACCTTGGGTGTGGCTCGAGGTTTGTGAATGCAGACTGTCCTGGAGACTCGATTGGATGGGTGCCTTTCGCTGAGACTCGCGTCTGGTGTTTGGGCCCTCCGGTGCGAGCCTCCCTGCTGGGCCTGCCTAACGGGAGCTGTGGCTCACAGCTCCGGCTGGGGGGCCGGGTCTCTCGCCCGCTGAAAAAGGCAGGGGAGCGGTCTGAGGAGACCCCTGGCCCTGACCTGGCCGCAGTTCGGTTGCCCTTGCCGTTGCTAGTTATTTTAATAAAAGTGGCCCATATTTTCACCAATTTAATTGTGTCCGTCTCTTTATTCCGACTTGGGGGGCAAACTACACAACAGTAGTATAAACCATATCCCTAATATTCTGTCCAAGTTGCTTTGTGAATAATTTTGTACAGTGCTATGCTCTTGCCCATGTAGAATATCCTTTGTGAATAATTCAGCTTTGCATAGTTTGCAGAAAGTTAGAAAAGTGGGAGTCTTCTCAACCTCAAGGAAGCCAATTCACAAGTTGTGATCCATGTATATGCGTAGTTGTAGGTTTCGCCCATTTACAGGTTGGTATCTGCAGAAGACCTTGTTCAGATGAATGAAACTGTTGTGGTGGAGGATAGAAAAAGAGATATGAGGCCATGAAGAGCTTTTTAAATAATTTATCCTATTTTATTTTTATCTTAATTATGTTATTACAAAATAACCATAATTAAATGTTGTAAAAATCTGATTATTTCACTCAAAGCAAAATGAAAACAAACTAGCCATACTAAAGTCTTTTTTATGCTTAAGACCTCTTCCAGCCTGTTGAAACATTCTTCCAGATTAGATCTGACTGGGCTTGTAAAACCAAAATGTTCCACCAGGCAACAATAGCTTTTAGGTTGGCCCCCTCCTTTCTTTTTGGCCAACCTTTCTTTCTCTCCGCCTTAATATTAGTTGTAACTATGGTTGCCGGGTCTTTCTCATTCCTGGTGGGGGACTTTTGAAGGGGCATTCCTAGAGGTTTGCCATCTGTTGGACTATTAACTGTACTGGAATGGATTTTAATTGATATTGTATTTATTGTTTTAACTATTGTTAATGAGCTGTGATGTGCAGGGGAGGAAGGGCTAGAAATCAAATAAATAAATACATTTACTCCCTTCAAAAAACCCTCATAATCAGGTATTTATTTTTCAGCACAATCAGAAAACCTGGATAAACAAGACAAGAGGAAAGAATAGGCCAGACTAGAAGGAGATGAAGGATAGGTTTTCTTTGATTTTTTTACAGGCAGCAGTTTTGGTAAACCTCAATAGATTTTTAACTATCCTCATGCAATGCTCTGGCACTGTGATTTCATTTTAAGTTCAAAGTATTACACAAAATGACAGAAAAGCAATATGCAAAAATACTGGAATGAGGTGGCAAATTGCCTTCTAGCTCACTAGTAGGCTTACATTTAAAATTATACAATTTATATCAGTGACAGATTCAATATTTCAAGTAGAACAAACTTGTGGTACAGCTCAGGACTTAGGGTCCATTATATTGAAATGCATTTATCATCTTGCCTTGACTGGGGTAACTGAGGCTAGCCTGATCTCATAAGATCTTCAATACTAAGCAGGGTCAGCTTTGGTTGATATTTGGATGAGAGACTACCTAGGAGGCAAGGGTTGCTATGCAGAGACAAGCAATAGGATGCAATCTCTGAACATCTCTTGTCTTGAAAAAACAATAGAATCTCCATAAATAAGCTGCAACATGACAGCAAAAAAAAAAAGCATAACTGGACCATGTAGGTGCAACTTTATTGTTTCTTCTTTTCTCCTTCTGCCACTTTAATTACATAGACAGCTGAATTTCAGAAAATAATATTTGCTGAACCTATCTCATTAACTCCCATGGCACCGACCAATCCAACTGGGGAACTAGAGGGGTTTTTTTTTTTTTTGTCTCCCCTTCCATTATCACACTTAGTGTTTTCCCTCTCAATACTTATTTCATTTCTGTGGGCTACCAGGAAGATTAACAATATTTGTGCCTGAAAAATGCTATAAAAGCCTCACATATTGGATTGTATTTTCAAAAGTGGGTATAGTCTCTGACAAGGCCCTGTTAGTCTTTTGTAGCCATGATTCCACCAAGTAATTTTTTCACATTTTAAAGAAAAAGATTTAAGTAAACGTCACTTAATTTGTACCTGGCTAGCTCTTCAAAACTACACCTCTTAGAGGGTCCAGTGATACATCATAAAACAGGTATTATTAATCTGTCTCTCTTTCTCTTTTATGTGTACATATATCTTGTTTCAGCAATTCTTCTGGGCCAAAATGTACCATAAGATACATACTGTGTTCCTTCTCCCTCTCTTATCAGCAGGTAGTGAAACAAAATAGACAGTCCATTAATGCTGAGAGGATAAAAGTAGTTCCTAGAGGAAGTCATCATTAAGTTGATTCTGAAGAAGAAACAGCAACAAAATGAACCAATATTCACAGGGAGAGTGATTTCCTTGTATGGCAAGTTTTATCTCAAAGAACCAAGGCAAGTTTTTGCTGCCAAGAAAAAGCAACAAAACTAATGCAGGGCAGATAATACTGCAAATGGAAACATGAGAATCTGTACCTGGAAAGGAAGTTTTGTCCTCTAGATGGAGCTGGTAGTGGAGCTGATACTTCTACTATTGTGCAATACAGTATGCAACAAAAATTCTATGAATTTAATTTTACCCGAAGATCTTTTTCTCATTCCTCATGGATTTTATCAGCCAGGTGACCTGATCATTGGTGGGATTGCTTCTCATATATTTTTCTTTCACAACACTCCCTCTTTCACCGAACAACCCACAGAAGTTGACTGATGAACCCACGTAAGAAATTATCATGTTTTTGTAACATTAACTGACTTCAGTAATAAATAATTGTCATGCTTCCTCCATTATCAATGTGACAATTATGTGTGTACGTTTGCATGTACATGATAAACTCTTGATTCTTGAATTGATATATAGAAGCCGTAGCAGTGAACACATGCATACCTGTGTTCACTGCTACGGCTTCTATATATCAATTCAAGCATCAGTTTATCTCTCAGAAAGAATTCTTGCCATATTGTTGCATATCTTGGAAGATATGTTTAAGTAATCTCATATGCCAGCGACAAGATGATGCAGTGGTTAGACAAATAAAACAGCCTCATATCTTGCTTTGCAAACTTAAAAGGGAGGCAAATGTTTTGAAGATTATGCTTTGAATTAAATTATCTCTCACTTTCATTGCAGTTTAGTGCCCAAACACTACCAGTATATCTTGGCCTTGGCGTTTGCTATAAAAGAGATCAACGAGAATCCCAACCTCTTGCCAAACATCACACTGGGTTTCCATTTCCTCTGTGGCTACTTCTTTGCAAAGACAAACTATAAGGCCACCCTGAGCCTCCTCTCCACACAGCATAGGTTTCTCTCCAATTTCAAATGTGATATCCAAGGCAGTCTTGTGTCTGTGACTGGAGGATTTTGTTTTGAAACAACAGCTAATGTGGCCACCATATTAACAATATACAACATTCCACAGGTAGACCATCTAAGAGAGAGTACTGGGATTCCAGCATTGGCACATCACTTGGCATTCTATTGTCACCCATCTGTAACTATCTCCCCATTTTCTTTCAGTTTACTTTTGCATCGCTTCCCTCAGTGCACGGTGACAAAATGTTATTCCCTTCTATGTATCAGATGGTTCCAAAGGAAGCTTATCAGTACAGGCGAGTTGTCCATTTATTTCACCATTTTGGATGGACATGGATTGGGCTTGTGGCAATGGATGATGACAATGGGGACAGGTTTTTGCAGACCGTAGTGCCTTTGCTATAACAGAACAGGATTTGTTTTTCTTTCATACTCAAAACACCAAAAAAGATATATAAGGATGAAGCATTAATGTTGGTATTACAACTGCAGGAACAATATCCAGTTCTTATGGAAAGCAAAGCCAATGTATATTTTGTATATGGAGAGCCTCCAGCTCTTCATATTTCGAGAATGTTGCTCTTTGCAGCAGAAATGGTTTCATTACCACCTCTAGGGAAAGTGTGGATTGTTACATCTCAATGGAATTTTGAATTACTATCCATCCAAACATCTGGGGATATACAAACCTTCCATGGTGCCTTGTCTTTCACAGTACACTCTAGTCAGCCTCCCGGTTTCCATGAGTTCCTTCAGAATATAAAACCTTCCTGGGCACAAGAAGATGGTTATATACAAGAATTCTGGCAACAGGCATTCAATTGTTCATTGAAATCTTCCTCTCAGCAAGAGGAGATCAAGGAACCTTGTACAGGGGAGGAGAACCTGGAGAGCCTCCCTGGAGTTTTGTTTGAAATGAGTATGACTGGCCACAGCTATAATGTCTACAATGCTGTCTATGCTGTGGCTCATTCATTGCATGCCATGCAGGTATTGAGAGCCAAACACAAAAGATTAGGAGGGAAGAGGCAACCAGTTCACAATGTTCATCCCTGGAAGGTAAAATTACTTCACTGCAAAAGCTTGATTTTGTAAAGTAGGCAAACTACTCATTCGTAGATGGACAGGTGTCTTTCCGAATACACAACTACAATGGATATGGAGACAGGGCATGAACAGCAGCATTCAGTACATCCTGCATTTGTCATGTAACTGGTTCAAGACACACAATTAAACTGTGGTTGTGCACAGAGTTGCTAGGACCAAAAGTGAATTAGAAAAACCTTGTATTGACATACTGTAATACTTCTGGATGACTGTAAAAATGGATGTAGTCATAGTTCCCCTGAGACCATGGAAATTACCTCCTTTTCAAGGGTTTGGTGCGAATCTTAAAAGTGGTGAATCTTAACTGCGGTGATTTGGCATGGGAGATGAAGACTGTTTCTTTTGCATGCATATAAGTGGGGTTGCAGCCCTACCATTTTGTCTTGTTCCTGAGTTATCAACAAAGTATATTCCTGTTTGAACATCAACGTATCGAACCCAGTATTCTACAGTTAGCAAATTATGTAAAACAGAGGGGGGAACATTGATACATGGGGTTCATGCAACATTGTCCACAAGATGTCTGCTTCTAACCATTGCATCAAAACATCATAATTACTCTGCTTTGTGAATGCATTTGGACACCAAGCATTCCTTAAATATAAGTTTTTCTTGCTTATATTTGCTCTCTATCAGGAGTTAAAAGAACAGAAATTATATCATTTGAACATAAACCATGTAATACAAAAGTTATTCAGGTCTAGAAAAACTGATGTATTGTTAGGCACTATATTCACAGACTGTTCTTTTCTTCACCAGCTTCACCCCTTCCTGTTGGGCCTCTCATTCAACAACAGTGCTGGAGACATTGTGCAGTTCGATGAAAGAGGAGAAATACTTTCAGGGTTTGATGTTACAAACTGGGCAACTTTTCCCAATGGCTCTTTTGTAAGAGTAATGGTTGGAAGGTTGGATCCTCAGGCTCCTCAAGGCCAAAAGTTAACCCTGAATGATGATCAGATTGTGTGGCATAGAAGTTTTAATTAGGTAATACAGTAAAATACATATAACAGTCTATGAAATTCTATTTCAAAATTCCAGAATTTGGCATTGCTTTCAGCAGCTGAACTGCACTGGATGTTTGTTAATTGCTTTACATCATTTATACTCCACCTTTTTCCCCAATGGGGACCCAAAGTTGCTTTCATCATTCTCCTTGTCAAGTCCGGGTATTTTGATATAAGATGGCTAAACAAATGTCAGGTCAATACTCTGGTCCTTCTCCATTATTTACAACCTAGCAACCACGTACGTCTTGCCATCTGGCAAAGAATATTTATGTTACTGGGAAAGGCATGCTATGTCTGAAGAGTGCACTCCCTAAATTTCACAGGCTCCTTATCAGTTTGCGTCATAGTGTGAGAATGCAAAAGAAAGTTACTGCTGTACCCTTTGAACATTAGATTTGAATGAAGTTCCTTTTTGTAATGTTTTATGACACCCTGTATAGAACCATGTAACCTCTGGTATCTCAGTATTTCCAAGGACCATATTCCTTGGGGCACCTTTGAATTCCTAAATAAACCAGTCTATTTGAAACGAAACAAAGAACTTCGTTATTGGGAATATCAGGGCTTAACACTCCTCTCCTCTAATTTATCCTCACAATAACCCTGTAAGGTAGGTTAGGCATGTGGGACTGGCCCTAGATCATCCAGCAGCTTTCATGGCAGAAGGGAAATGCAAACCGGAGTCTTCCAAGCCCTACTCTAATAGTCTAACAACTACATCAAAAGTTCCTTTGTGTAGTGAAAAAATTAACCTATAAATCCCTACTGTACTACAAGCCATTACAGTTGTTTAAACTTTTAAAGTCATTTAAAAATATCTATCCCTGACTCAGCAATGTAAATTCTTGTATTATGACAAAGTTTATTCACATATGGAAACTTTAACCATTCTGAAACTATATTGCATTCCAGTGTTCTTGCTAAAATAAATTTATGACTATCCAGTTGTGGAAAAAATGACTCTACATGGTTACTTTCAATTTTGGGCTAGCAACCACCATGGTCATTCTGAAACTAGTGACCAGTTTTGAAAAGCCTAGCTGTATTTTCTGAGGAGTTATGCATGCCAGAGACAGCCATCACTTCCAATGCAGAAAGCACGGGCACACTGGAGTTTTCTGGAGATTACTTGGCCAAGATGTTCTGATTCCTTTCATTTTTGGCACATCAAGTTCCATCATCAGCCTTAAGCAGGTGGCCAGTGTTGTGACTCCTAACATTTTCTGATGAACCACTGAGTCCCTTGACAATAAGCCAATGGGACAGTGGAATGTTATTACCTCAGCCCCGCCCCCATGCAAGTGAAGCAGTCAAATCTGCAGCAGCAGGAGTGGATCAAAAGGTTTTTTAAAATAGGGCTGCCAGGCCTTGTCTGCAACCAGCAGGTGTTTGGTGGGCAGAGACATGGGGACTGTGATGTTATGTGTATTGTGAACCATTTGCAAAGAAAATCCAGAAGTGACAATGAGTAGTTCAATTAATCATTGGAAATGTTTCCAGAAATTTCTAGAGCTACTTGATGGCATTTCTAGGTTTTCTCCAGAAGTGCTATCAAGTAGCTCTAGAAGTTTCTGGAAACATTTCCAATGATTAATTGAGCCACTCATTGTCTCATTTTCCCCAGGAATGATGTCATGGTGTACAACAACTTTTAATTTTTTTCTCCTTCCCCTGCTTGGATGGGCAGCTACCAACAGGGGTCATTTTGTAGAAAAATAAGTGGTGGAGCTCATCCAGGGATTGTTATGCAGCTGCACCTACTATACAATGGACAAGGTGGGAAGGAGGAGGTGGAACTCTCAGAAAGGTTCAGGAGCTGTGCTTCTGTGAGCTTCTACTGAATCTGAGGCCTGGCTGGCAATAATGACTTCTAGGAGCAGGCCTCCCAACTAGGGTTGCCAGGTCTGTGTTGGAAAATACCTGGAGACCTTGGAGGTGAATCTGAGAGAAATTGGGGTTTGGGGGGGGGAGGTGCCTCAGCATGGTCCAGTGCCATAGAATCCACCCTCTAAAAGAGCCATGTTCTCCAGGAAAGCTGATCTCTGCCAACTGGAGATGAGTTGTAAAAGCAGGAGATCTCCAGGGACCACCTGAGGCTGACAATGGAAGAGAATTATGGACACAAAACTGGAAAGGGAAAAAGATCCATGCAAAATTACTAATATAATTCAGATGCTATTTTCAATTACTATTTGAAACTTTAAGTCACATAGGCAGCATACCAAATTCAGACCTGGCAACCCTAGAGCCAGTTTGGTGTAGTGGTTAAATGTTTGGACTCTTATCTGGGAGAACTGGGTTTGATTCCCCACTCCTCCACTTGCACCTGCTGGAATGGCCTTGGGTTAGCCATAACTCTGGCAGAGGTTGTCCTTGAAAGGGCAGCAGCTATGAGAGCCCTCTCAGCCCTACCCACCTCACAGGGTGTCTGTTGTGTGCGTGGGGGGAAGATATAGAAGATTGTAAGCTACTCTGAGTCTCTGATTCAGAGAGAAGGGCGGGGTATAAATCTGCAATTTTTCTTCTTCTTCATGCTAGTATAAATCACACATTAGTCTAAACCATTGTTGTATGTTTCACAATAATGTCATACAAAGTGCTAGTGCTTTAAAGACCACAATTTTTAAAGACCACAAATCTTTCAATGGTAGTATACAGCAGGGATGGCCAATGGTAGCTCTTTAGATGTTTTTTGCCTACAACTCCCATCAGCCCCAGCCAGCATGGCTGATGGCTGGGGCTGATGGGAGTTGTAGGCAAAAAACATCTGGAGAGCTACTGTTGGCCACCCCTGGTATACAGACATCTCAATGTACCCTCTAGTTCCTTTAATAATATTTTCATCCTTTCTATCTATGGTCAGGTCCAGCCAGTTTCTGTGTGTGTCAGACACTGGAGAATCTTATTGTTGTGTTATGATGAATATGATTAAAATGCAATATGTATCTTGACATGACTAACTCCATTTTGACCATTTGCTACTAACCATGAAACAGAGACCTTGCATATCAAAGTAGCTCTAGAGATGTTACTAATCCCTGCTGTGAATTCCTTTGCATAGTACTAACAAAAGCAACAGTTCTTTGAAGATAGCATGCCTCAAGGAGAGCCAGCAGGGCTCCTCCGTGAGAAGAGGAACCACAAGCAATAAGGGGCAGGGAAGGTGTTACATGTAGTTCAGAAGTGTGAGAATGTAGTATTGTTTAGAAACCCTTTGATGTAAACGGTTTAAAGCTGTGCCTTTCCCACCAAATGATATCAGTTCCAATGCTCCCTTGTCTAGAACCTTGAGATATCAAATAAACGCCTTAACATTTGCAACAAATGGAAGTCTGTTTACTTTGAACCTCCATCGTCTGACATTGTGTAATGACTCCTGCTACCATGGGTACAGCAAGAAAAAGAAGGAGGAAACAAAATTTTGCTGCTATGAATGTGCTTCCTGTCCAGAAGGAATGATCTCCAAGCAGAAGGGTAAGAAATGTCATGTACAAGGATACAAACTATTTTCTGTATCAGATCATATGATTTCTTAATGTGTTGTTACTGGGGAGTCAGAAATAGAAAAACCTGCTATTCTCCTCATGGGATAATTATAATTCCAACTGTAAGTTTGTCTTGAACTCATCCTGGTTTGTGTGTCAAAGTACATTTGTTTTTGACCTAAAATTATAGGGGGGTTTTTTCTTTGCTTGTTTGTTTGTTGATGGGGTTGCTTTGTATATAATGTTTATTTGGGTTGTGTGCTTTGTATATAATGGAGAATAACTCCATTATGGTTTGCCCAACATAGGAATATCCTTCAAAACTCTTTCTACAAAAATGGGTGGCATAACCCTCATAAGGCAATACTGACAGAAATTAAAATAAATCACCTTATTACCTATCTACCACACTTATAATAATACTTAGCATTTATTTGCAGATCATATATTGAGAATGAATTACACAAATGATTTTCTTGTGAATTGTTAAAATGTCATTTTATGATCATTTACTAATATCATCATATTAGAATTAGAAATCGAGACAGAATAAAATCTGGCTACTACACAGTAATGTCTAGCATGATACAAATAGCCTTCTTGCTGGCTATTCGGCTGTCGGCTGCGTTTGACACAGTCGACCATCGGCTACTGACCCGCCGACTCGCCGACATAGGGGTTAGGGGGTTGGCCTTACAATGGCTCTCCTCCTTCCTCAAAGGACGGGGACAAAGGGTGGCAATTGGGGGCGAGCTCTCCCGGAGGCTCACACTAGATTGTGGGGTGCCCCAGGGAGCGGTTCTCTCCCCGATGCTATTTAACGTCTATATGCGCCCCCTTGCCCCGATTGTCCGGAGGTTTGGGCTGGGTTGTCATCAGTATGCAGATGACACCCAGCTCTATCTGCTGATGGATGGCCGACCTGACTGCGTCCCAGGGAACTTGGACCGGGCATTGCAGGCCGTGGCAACTTAGCTTCGGCAGAGTGGGCTGAAGCTGAATCCGACGAAGACAGAGGTCCTTTGCGTGGGTCACGGTGCTCTGGGAGGGAAATACCACTCCCGGTTTTTGATGGCGCGCCGTTGAAAGCGGCGCGCCAGGTCAAGAGCCTGGGAGTTTTACTGGAGCCTTCATTATCGATGGAGGCCCAGGTAGCTGCCACTGCCAAGTCAGCATTTTTTCATCTGAAGCGAGCAAGGTAGTTGGCTCCTTTCCTAGAGCGCCGGGACCTAGCAACAGTGATCCATGCGACGGTCACCTCAAGATTGGACTACTGTAATGCCCTCTACATGGGGCTGCCTTTGTATTGAACCCGGAAGCTGCAGCTAGTGCAGAACGCAGCGGCCAGGCTGCTATTAGGACTCCCGAAATGGGAGCATATACAGCCGGGGCTGCGTCAACTGCACTGGCTGCCAGTTGCATACCGGGTTCGCTACAAAGTGCTGGTCATTACCTTTAAAGCCCTATATGGTCGAGGACCTGCCTACCTGAAGGACCGTCTCTCCCCATACGAGCCCCAAAGAGCACTGAGGTCAGCAGGGAAGAACAAGCTGACTGTCCCTGGGCCAAGGGAGGCAAAATTACAGACCACACGGGCACGGGCTTTCTCCGTGGCAGCCCCCAGCCTGTGGAATCAACTCCCGGAGGAGGTGTGGGCCCTGCAGAGCTTAGACCAGTTCCGCAGGGCCTGCAAGACTATCCTCTTCAGGCAGGCTTTTTTAGAATGCTGATAGAGGATGACTGAACGGAGGATCCAATAAAGTGATTCTTCAATGACTCTTGCCACTATTTAAATATGTAACAGCGCCCGGAACACCTCTGCTGCTGTTAAACTATAGAATAGATATATTATAGATTATAGATGCTGGATTAGTGTTGTTTTAAAAAATTTATGCTGTTTTATAATTTTAGTGTGTCTATATGTATAATGCACTTAATGTATTTTAATTACTGTATTTATAACATGTTTTATTGAATGTTTGTTAGCCGCCCTGAGCCTGCCTAGGCGGGGAAGGCGAGATATAAATTAAATAAATAAATAAATAAATAAATAAATATTCCAAACTAAGTGACTTCTTTCCCTGGAGTGTGGTCAATATCTTTTTTTTAAAAATAAATTAATTTCCTTTTTTTTCTTCAAGATATGGATTCCTGTTTAAAATGCCCAGAAGATCACTATCCTACCAAGGATCAAACGCAGTGCATTCCCAAGATTCTAAGCTACCTCTCTTTCAAAGACCCTTTGGGGATCATCTTGGCTGTGTTGGCTATTTCTTTTTCTCTGATCACTGTGTTGGTGTTTGAAGCCTTTGTAAAGCACCAGGAGACTCCCATAGTCAAAGCCAACAACAGGAGTATCACCTACATTCTCCTTATTTCCCTCCTGCTGTGCTTCCTCTGCTCACTTCTGTAAGCCTGTAAGGCCTGTAAGAGTGACCTGCCTTCTTCGACAAATTGCTTTTGGAATCATCTTCTCTGTGGCTCTTTCTAGTGTATTGGCCAAAACCTTCACTGTGGTTCTCGCATTCATAGCTACCAGACCAGGATCCAGGGTGAGGAAATGAGTGGGGAAAAGAATGGCAATTTTTATTATCCTTTTGTGCACTTTCATTCAGGCATGCATTTGTATGATTTGGTTGACTACTTCTGCTCCATTCCCAGACAAAGACATGCATTTGGTGAATGGGAAAATCATCCTGGAATGTAATGAGGGTTCAGCTATAATGTTTCATTTTGTCTTGGGCTATATGGGCTTCCTGGCCATTGTCAGCTTCATGATAGCTTTCTTTGCCAGGAAGTTACCTGACAGTTTCAATGAAGCCAAATTTATCACTTTCAGCATGTTGGTCTTTTGCAGCGTATGGCTCTCCTTTGTTCCAACCTACTTGAGCACTAAGGGGAAATATATGGTGGCTGTGGAGATCTTCTCCATCTTAGCCTCCAGTGCTGGCTTACTGGGTTGCATTTTCCCCCCTAAATGCTTTATCATATTCATGAGGCCAGAGCTGAATAGCAGGGAACAGTTAATAAAGAGAAGTAATAACAATACATAATACTTTTTTGCTCTGGATCTTGTTGCTCTACATTTATTTTATGATTTGCAAGTTGTGAATGTGGCCACCCATAATTACTTGTGTAGAGCTAAATTTTCTCTTTGTGGGAAATTTGTGTAATGAATAATGTAATGGTATAACTTGATACTGGAATATGTTCATCAGTTCGGTTAAGCCTCCTGTCCATGACAGCTGTGTAAACAAAGAATGCTTAGAGAAATTCAGATTGTGGCATATAAAAAGTGGCAAGCTTTCTTATAAAGATAAATCATTTCCAAACCAAACTGAACCAAATGGATAATCTTATTTACTTTCTTACTCTTCACATCGTTTCAGTGTGCTTAAACAATAAACTGGGTGGAACATTGGGGGGGGGGGGTTCCTTTTCTGCTGATGAAAAAGGAAGATAGGATTACTTTTGTCCAGCTAGAACAGGTATGCCGGTGATAATGGGACATGTATGCATGAGACCTGCATGGGAAAGAGACTGTAATTAGGATGGGAGCAGGATATGATTGAGTAAAAGCGGCTGATTGGATCAAAATGTGTATACTTTCCCAGTTGCACATGATTAAGCAACTTGAAGAAGAAGAGACTGGATTTATATTCTGCCATCCACTCAGAGTCTCAAAGCCGCTCACAATCTCCTTTATCTTCCTCCCCCACAACAAACACACTGTGAGGTAGGTGGGACTGAGAGGTTCTCTCAGAAGCCGCCCCTTCAAGGACAAGTTCTGTGAGAGCTATGACTGACCCAAGACCATTCCAGCAGGTGCAAGTGGAGGAGTGGGGAATCAAACCTGGTTCTCCCAGAAAAGAGTCTGCACACTTAACCACTACACCAAATTGGCTTAAAATTCAATGGAGCATCCACTTCCCCCTTTTTGATATTTATTTTATTTTTGGATTTTTTCTGCCTCAGGCAGATCTCAACAACAGAAACATAATTCATTACAATAGATTGCATCAATTTAAAATAATTAAAACAGTAAAATCCCAGGGTAACAGCAATTTCAGGATGATCTTTTAGGGCCACTTAGATGGAATTAATAAGTACTTCAATAGATTGAGCAGGAAGGCCAACTGAGATGGAGATTCTTGAATTTTTGAATTTTATTAGCATTGCTATCTTAAGTATGAGCTACAGGTGGCAACCTTTTGAGCTGAGGTTCACAATAGTTTAACCTAAAAGTAGTCTTCAATGGCCAAGGGTAACTTGGACCAGGAATTCCTCTCCAGTTACTAATCCAAGACCAATTAGAATGAGGTGAGCCTGCAGCTTTTTCTGAACCATGCTGCCTCTTATTCTGGACACATTAAATCCATTTGGCACATCATCATATGTTTTAGCTTCTATCACAAAGTATATTGGTTAGAGTGTCAGACTAGGATAGGGGAGGCTCTGCCTTGAAAGCTTGCTGGAGGCCCTAAGTGTCACACACTCAGCCTAAGCTATTTTACTGGGTTATTGGGAGGACAGGATGGAGAGGAGGAGGACTATGTAAGCTGTTTTGGGTCCCCATTCTGGGTGGCAGTGGGGTGAGAACAAATGAAGAAAGTAAATACACTTGCTATTGTCATTTTCTTGTATCCTTCCTTCACATTGACCATACAAGTTTTACTATGATAATTAGGCTGTAATACCAGTTCTCAGACTTCCAGGTCATCTAGTGTTATGTGGCTGGTTAGACGCTATTCTTGGCAGTGTCTTAATGAGATATTTTGTTTGTTGCTAGGCATGAAACTGGTTTAAATGATCACATAATGGATGGTCCATCCCATTATTAGGTACAATGTTTCAGATCAAGAGCCAGTACAAATGCCCTTGGACCTGTTAAAACTGGGTAATAAGCACATTGGCATTTTCCTTTATGTTGATGATGCTGTCCTTCTTTCAAGGACGCCTGTAGGCCTAAAGAGAGCACTGAAGGGATTTACTTAATTTTGCCAGAATAGAAGTAAACCACTCTAAGACCAAAGTAATGGTCTTTGCAAAAAGATTCCCCAGAGTATACCATTGGTCGTTAGATGATAAGCCTATAGAACAAGTTTCAAGTTTTAGATATCTGGGGATACACTTCCAGGCAAATGGTGCAAGATCATGCAATATGAATGCAATTATTTTCAAAGCTAAAAGGAGCATGGGAGCAATAAAAAAATTTTTTTTTTGCACAAGGGTGGCAGATGTGTAATAGCAGCCCTCAGGTTGCTTAAAGCCAAAATACTTAACCAACCTACATATGGTGCCCCAATTAATATCACCACAAAACACAAAAGGTTGGAAATAGTTCAATCTAAATTTTTGCATTCAATTCTTCAGATACCTCAGGGCATTCCGAATGCCTTGATTTGGATAGAAACTGGCATGATCTCAGTGGAGGCGAGGCTTTGGATCATGATCATACAGTATTGGCTGAAATTAATCTTTTTTTCCTAAGAGGCCAACAAGCTTAATCTCCCAAGATATCTCAATTCCACCATGGCTTAGGGACATAGAGGAAAAACGTCCCTATTTTGGCCTTACAAAGCAATATCTTAGCTCTCTTACATACGATAAAGCCACAGAGCTGATGAAACAGATAATATCAGATATTGTCATACAGAATGATCTTAATAGTATCTCAAAATGGCGAGCCCTTGTAGAACCGGTTAATAGAATAGCATCCATGCCATACCTATACCAGCTGGAAAATTATGAGTACAGGAGAATTTTTACCTTCATGAGGTGGGACATAAGAACATAAGAGAAGCCATGTTAGATCAGGCCAATGGCCCATCCAGTCCAACATTCTGTGTCACACAGCGGCCAAATATATATATATATATATATACACACACACACACACACACTGTGGCTAATAGCCACTGATGGACCTCTGCTCCATATTTTTATCTAACCCCTTCTTGAAGGTGGCTATGCTTGTGGACGCCACCACCTCCTGTGGCAGTGAATTCCACATGTTAATCACCCTTTGGGTGAAGAAGTACTTCCTTTTATCCGTTTTAACCTGTCTGCTCAGCAATTTCATCGAATGCCCACGAGTTCTTGTATTGTGAGAAAGGGAAAAAAGTACTTCTTTCTCTACTTTCTCCATCCCATGCATTATCTTGTAAACTTCTATCATGTCACCCCTCAGTCGACGTTTCTCCAAGCTAAAGAGCCCTAAGCGTTTCAACCTTTCTTCATAGGGAAGGTGTTCCAGCCCTTTAATCATTTTAGTTGCCCATTTTAGTTGCCCTTTAGTTGCAGACTCCCTTCTGCAGTCCTGGAGGGCAGATATAATAAAATACCTTTTGAAGATCATATATGCCCCTGCTGTAGTGAAGGAATAGAATCTTTAGTGCATGTCCTGAATGACTGCAAGGTGTACAGCATTCACTGTGAAATCCTTCCTTTTCCTGCAATCTTGCCTACCACTGTTAATAAAAAAACGCAACAACTGAAGGATCTTTTGAATGACAGGAACCCTAGGGTTATATTCAAATTAGCTAAATTTGGCTGGCTTCTCACCAGAACTGGAAAGTCACTCAGAGTTCTGAAGGAAAATAGCTAGGCATTTTCTTTCTCTTTCTCTTAGTTGATAGTTTTTAAAATGTTTATTAACTGTATGTATGTATGTTTTATAATTTATTGTACCAATTTTACCTTTGTTCTCTCAGCACAATTTATATGGGTTATTGTAACCGGCATTGTTTTTTTCTGTATTGTCTTTTGCTGGCTTTTGCTGTGAATAAACTAACACATACAAAAACTAACTAATTCGGTGTTAAAACAATACTTCTCTACATATCACACCTAATCCAATCACACCTGCTATTGTCATTTGCCTGCTAATGTCATTTGGCATCTGAATTCACTCCGCTTTTCAATATAGAGGACAGATGGACTCACATTCTAGATACTTTACCACTGAGCCGTAGTTTTAGGACCTTTCTGTCTACTATTTCAAAAAAGGAAAGTGCAGTCTCTATGTTCTAGGATGGGAAATGATGTTTGTTAGGCTATAGATCACAAAAAAAGAAAGGATCACTCTTTTTGGCAGTAAACAGAATTGCTCATTCAATATTCAAACAACTGTTACATATTTCAAATATGAATCTAGGGGGTCACCCAAGTTTGAAAAAAGCCTGTTTAGGGTAAGGGTGGCTCCAATTCACAGATTTAGAGTATTCACAGATAGGGAACACATTTGGGAAACAGTAGACAGATACTTTATTATACAGTTTTATGTGATGAGGTGTGGAAATGTTATGGGGTGCAATGTTGCTTAAACCTTCCAGATGGACAGATATAAGTGGCTAGAGGTTCAGCAGCAGTCATATCTGAAAGGTGAGATTTGTTGATTGAACAAAGGAAGATAAGATTTGCTGATCTGAGCAAACACAGAATGTTGTGCCTGATGAGCTCTTTTGGTTTCCTCAAAAGTGAGGAAGCAAAGCATAGCAAAGCCAATGTTCTCACAGTACATTAAGGGAAGAGTGATGGACTGAGGCTCAACACTTACTGAACATGTTTTAGCAGTATCACTACATACTACATATGGGCTTTATATGATGGCAGAAAACTACACATCACGAAAAAAAATGTTTCAGTTTTCTCACTTTTAGTTTTCCACTCATAGAAATTGTTTTTGTATGGAGAATCATTCAATTGCATGTCTCCCTTCATACAGTCTGAAATGGTACACTCCAAATACAAATTGACCGTCTCATTGAAGCTTAGGCCAGGTTGTCTCAAGTTCTGTCAAACAAATGCTGACTGACTCACATCTCCTTTGTTTCTTCTTTGGGAAGTATGAAACCAGAGAACACCTTTAGCAGGTAGAATTGGGCTCAGGATCCTCCAAATATTGACCCTTGCACTACATAATGGATCCATTAAATGACCCCCTCACACCTTGGATAACCCTTTTTAAAAGAGGTCTGTCCTGGCAAGGAGAAATGTTAGAAGCAGTGACACACAAGGCAACAAAGTTTAAATAATTGAAATCAATCAGTTTAGGATACATTAAACAACCCATTGAATGACTAAAAAGTTGTCTCCAGTTCATCATCAGCATATGCTTGAAAATGAATTATTTTTAATAGAAAAATTTATTTAAAAATGTGGTATGATCAATTTTCCTTCCTTAGGTGACAATGGGGAATGCCTCTTCTAAGATGATGCCTGATGGACAGCTGAGTGTATCATCTAAAAAGTATGCTTCCTGGGAATGTGTTTTTTCCCCTTATATGCAAAAATAGATGCATATTTAATCCATCAATAAAACAACCAAATAAGGTTGTTTTAAGAGGTTCATTGCCCTGTTTTAAGATTGCAACCATACAGAAAATGTAATGAATATTCTGGGATCATACATCTCCTTAATGGCTTGGCAGGGAAATGAATTAACAGAATGGTAGTGTAATATTTGCCTTAACTGGCTTTTTGTTACAGAATTCAGATGTACTAAGGCATAGGATTTTAACAGTTGGAACACAAATTGTCCACTGTCAATCAAGGCAGTAGCCTAGCAGGACACACACAAAAAAAGAAAAGAAAAGAAAAAGTCCTTGGCCTTAACAAGTTACATCAGCTGTAACATCTGTTTTCCTAAACTTTGTTCTTGCAGTGTAGAGTCAGTTCTCACAAGCTACATCTCCCTCACAGCACAAATCAAGACTGTAATTATCTCTAACTGCCAGTTTCAGCAGGTGTAATTACAACAAGGCCTCAGGTGTGCACACTAATTTTGGAATCAACAGTAACAGCTGATTAGCAAGTAGGATGATGTTACAAGCAGGAAGAGTTCCTTGGACACATCTGCTGCTCGTCACAGACTCTGCTTTAATGATATCAACATGTAAATTTCACAGCTGTTGATAGCAGGCAGAAACAGAAACCATAGATTGCAGCCCTGGACAATGAAGAAAATGAAATTTATTTCTTAATTAAAAGTTTCAGATTGTCAGCTGCAATTTGTTAGATCTTGAGAGAACACTTAGTGCTTTCAGAATATGTGAAACTTCTCAGCTTTTGTGGAGAAAGCAAAGGAGAAACATTTAGAGTATGAATGAGCATGCTGATCTCTTGTGGGTTTGAATTAGCATTTACAAATCAACCAAAGCAGAAAATGCTTTGAGTTTCAGCTGCAAAAAAAAATGACCCTCAGAATCCAGCTGAAAGATGGCAAAGTTTGAGATATGACCCTCTCAAGTCCACACTCACACATTACATCTGAGACATGAATTCTCTACAGCATCATAGGAAATGTATCCATCTCCCCTTCATTTACAGCTGACTAATAATAAAACTGGTCTACTTGATAAAGTGTATTTCTGGATTTCTCTCCTCCCCCCGCCTTCTGCAATGTACATAGAGTCATCCCACTTCATTCTTAAAACAATAATCTCTGAGCTAAATATGATTTGATGTCAGCCTCAAGTAAAATGCTTCTGAATGTAAACATTTCTTTTGACCATAGTGACTGGAAACCTGTTGGGGAGAAGGAAAGGGAAGGGGGACAACTTCCTTGAAACAGGGCTCAGAGGTGGTGAATAACAGTAGGCAGGGGTTTTTTTGTAGCAGGAACTCCTTTGCATATTAGGCCATGCCCCCGATGTAGCCAATCCTCCTGGAGCTTACAGTAGGCCCTGTAAGAAGAGCCCTGAAAGCTCTTGGAGGATTGGCTACATCAGGGGAGTGTAACCTAATATGCCAAGGAGTTCCAGCTACAAAAAAGCCCTGACAGTAGGCATTGGGGTTGCCAATCCCCAGTGGGGGCAGGGGATCCCCCAGTTTGGAGGCCCTACCCCCACTTCAGGGTCATCAGAAAGCAGGGGGAAGGGAAAGGTCTGCTGGGCACTCCATTATACCCTTTGGAGACCAATTCCCATAGGATATAATGGAAACTTGATCTGTGGGTATCTGGGGCTCAGGGGGGTGTTTTTGAGGCAGAGGCACTAAATTTGCAGCATAAAATCTGGTGACTCCTCAAAAGACTCTCCAAGATTCAAAAGCATTGGACCAGGGGGGACCAATTCTATGAGCCCCAAAAGAAAGTGCCCCTATCCTTCATTATTCATTATTCCAAATGGAGGGAAAGCATTTAAAAGGTGTGCAGTCCCTTTAGCTGTGATTGCCAGAACTTGCTTTTGTCATGTTAACCTTAAATGGATGAAAATATTCAGTTAGATTTCACAGAATAATATTTGTTTAATTTGTTCATCACCTCCCATGGCACAGATCAATCTAATGGGCTCCTTGTCACTCAGCTGTTTTCTTTTGTTTGTGAAGAGCAGAAAGTGATAGTTTAGTTGGATTTGAACCATTAAACCCCTGCTTTTTGTTCTTCATGAACCGCCACAAACTGCATCAAAATTTGTGGAAATCCTGCAAGAAAAAGAAAGGTGTTCTCTATAGTGACACACACACACACACACACACACACACAAAATGTCAGACTCTGTCAATGCTGGGACAGGATCTTGGGCTGTAGTACCTTCCAGTCTTTCATTTTATGGGCCTCAACCTAGGAAACACCTCAGAATAGGGTAAGGAAGGGGGATTGTCTTCACCCTTATACCTCTGTTTCTCCTGACAGTTGCCTTTTCCAGTTCTTTTTCTTGGCGGGGGGGGGATTGGTCTAGCTCTTCCAGGGCTGGTCTGATAAAGGATTTCCTAGGAGTGGACTGACCCCAGCTTCTGGGACAGACCTGTGGGGAGTAAAGGGAAGCTAGGCTAATGGCCTCCCTGGATGTGTCCTCCTTCATTCTGCCCCTTACTCTCATGAAGTTTTAAGAGGTTGCTCTGCCTGCTTGCACTGGTCCAAGGAGGTCTGCTGCTGCCGGTCTCTTCTGGCCTGTTCTCAGGTACAGCCCACTTTCTAAGCATGTCAGATCCTGATGCTGCTGGTGAATCTATTGCCTTTCCCTTGACTTTCCCCTTGCTCCCTATTGCCTCTAGCTTGGGTACTTGTTTTAGCTGTGCCTGGGTAAGACCACCTATGGCTGGCCCTGCCTCTAGGCAAACTAGGCAATTGGGCTTCTGGGATGATAAATTGGGTGCCTTCATGTAACTCGGCGATGTTATCAATGCAGGGAGTGTGTGTGCCAGAAGTTAGCCTTGCCTAGGGTGCCAGGCAGTCTAGGGCCAGCCCAGAGACCATCCCCTATCAATTCTGTAGCAGGACTGCCACCCCTAGACAATGTTCTGGAGTTCATGGGGGTTATATGGGCGGCAGCCATATCGGACAGTAAGAAAGAGAACTGGACAAGGCAGAGTTATAGCAACCAAAGCATGGATCTTAACTTTTAAATATTGGCTTCGAATTTATTATAGGGCTGAATCTGATAGCTTGCTCAATCATCTTAAAGAAGATGCTAACAATGCTGTGTGGTTGGAAGGGATTATAGTTAAGCTCAAGCACATAGGAATTGCAATTGAAGACCTTTTTCTATCTGATGAATCCTATAATTTTAGATTGATTAAACAAAGGCTCCTTGATTTAGAATTTACTAAGTTATGTCCTGTTCAATATTATATACGCTCACCAGCGGCACTTTGTCTTGGTCAACCCATCAGAAAAATGGCCAACTATTTATGTGATCTAGAAAGCTCCCAGCAAAATAGAGCATTTATGTTAGCGAGGATTAATGCCTCTCCTTCAAATGTTTTTTATGGCAGATTCCTCAAAATCCCATATGGTGAGAGAGTTTGTCCTTGTGGAGTGAACAGCCCAGATTCCATCCAACATATAATGCTGAACTGTCAGTTATATTCTAATTCCTGGAGAGAACTGTTTGGAAATCTTTCTCTCTTTCCCTGTAACCTAGTGAATGGGATTGATTACCACTGCCTACTGAAAGATAATGAAATAGAAACCACAAGGGTTGTTATTAAATTTCTGGAGAAGTCCATTAAAATCTATGCGGGGCATGTTTCACTATAAATTTTATAAGCTTATTGTTCTTAATCTTAGACTGTATGTCCTTTTTTCATGTTATGCACGAGTATGCCAATAAAAGGGATGATGATGATGACAGAGTTGTAAGTCTTCTGAGTAGAGGGAGGCCACTGAAAACCCAGGTCTCCTGCAACAGTAAAAGACCTCCTGTCATTTACATGGGTTTCCCACTGGCACTTCCAAGACGAGCAGGAGAAAAATGGCCCACCTCAGGAGCTGTAGTCTAGATCTACCTGCAGGTAGTAAGGGAACCATGCAGAGACTTGTGCCCATGTGGATCCACCAGACTTGCCATTCCAAGTTTGCCTCAGCAAGTGGGCTAGGGATGCAGGTGCAGGTGTGTTGGCCAATGCCTGGATCCCCAGCCAATGTTATGCCAATGCTCCTGCTGTAATCAATAAAGCTGTAGTCTGTTTTACTCCATCTTGGTCTTTGTGTCCATCTGTAGATCCTGCAAGGCCTGGATGGAATTTGGCAGAGAGTTCCACCAGGTTGGGGCCAGAACAAAAAAGACTCTGGTCCTGGTTGAAGACAGCCAGATTTCTCAGGCTGGGGACCACCAGCAGATTTTGATCATCAGAGCACAAGGCTCTTCTTGGGTATACCAGGAGAGGTGATCCCGAAGATATGTAGATCCCTTTAAGACCCTTAAAGGCCAACACCAACACCTTGAACCTGATGGATTGCCACTGGAAGCCAATGCAGCTCTCATAGCACTGGAGAGATGTGAGCCATGTGCAAGGCCAGCGCATGGCAGTAGGCCATATAGGCAGCTGCCTAGGGCACCACATGGCCTACAGGCCACCATTAGGCACCCCCTCCCCACACACCAGCTGGCCTGCGGCATCTTTCCCCTTGGCAGAGGAAAGGGGAAGAAGAAGAAGAAGAAGAAGAAGAAGAAGAAGAAGATATTGGATTTATATCCCGCCCTCCACTCCGAAGAGTCTCAGAGCGGCTCACAATCTCCTTTACCTTCCTCCCCCACAACAGACACCCTGTGAGGTGGGTGGGGCTGGAGAGGGCTCTCGCAGCAGCTGCCCTTTCAAGGACAACCTCTGCCAGAGCTATGGCTGACCCAAGGCCATTCCAGCAGGTGCAAGTGGAGAAGTGGGGAATCAAACCCGGTTCTCCCAGATAAGAGTCTGCAAACTTAACCACTACACCAAACTGGCTCTCTGTTTGGCCTCACTCCCAGGCTGCCTTTCCTTACAGAGGAGGCAGCCTGAGAGCGAGGCAGAATCCCCATGCCACCTCTTTCCCCTGCCCGAGATTTTCTTGAACTGTGGGAAAGATGAGGAGGGGGGGCTTTGCTGCGCAAATGGGGCAATCTAGCCCCACTTGGCTTCCCCACGCCATGGGGAGGTCAAGCAGGGGGGTGGCCATTTGCACAGAGGGCTACCCAAGAGAAGCCCTCTGTGCAAACGGGCGATCTGGCCCCACTTGGCTTCCCTGCACCATAGGGAGGTCAAGCAGGGGGGGTGGACATTTGCACAAAGGGCTCCTCAAGAGGAGCCCTCTGTACAAATAGGGCCATCCAGCCTCATTCAGCTTCCCAGCGCCATGGAAAGGTTCAGCGGGGGGGGGGGGGGGTTGCATGGAGGGCTACTCAGGAGCCCTCTGTGCAAACTGGCTGTGTTTGGGTGGGTCCTGGGGGCCCTCCCCCACTGGAGGGGCAGGGGACGGAGCCTTGCCAGGCGCAGCAAAAGCCCCAGTGCTGGCCCTGGCCATGTGTGGTGTGCCCATGAGGACCCAAGCTGAAGTTTTTGGGTCAGCCTTAAGGGAAGGCCCATGTAGACTGAGTTACAGTAATCCAGTCTGGAAGTGACCATTGCATGGATTACAGTGGCTACATCAGAATAATAATAATAAATTTTAATTTATATCCCACCCTCCCTGCCGAAGCAGGCTCAGGATGGCTTACATGACATAGTACATCGAACAATGATACAACAATAAATGAGACAGGTAGGGGGCCAGTTGCCTGCCTTGGTGCAGTTGGCAAAATGCAATATTGGTGACTTAGGCATCCATTGTCAGGGAGGTATCCAGGATTGTCTCCAAGCTCTGAACAGTAGGTGCCAACTTTAGTGGCATATGGTCAAGTCCTGGGAGCTGACATGCCACGCCAGTCTCCTCCGACCCAGTCACAGAACTTCCATCATTGAGGGATTCAGCTTCACTCAGCTCTGCTTTAGCCATCTCATAATGGCATCCAAACCCTCAGCCAAATTAAGCAGGATGGCATCTGACCAGGCACCCACCAAAAGATAAAAATTGGTGTCAGCAGTATACTGATGAACTAATAGTGTTCCTAGCTATTTTGTAATGCCTGATAGTGCAACAGAGACTGATCCATTGGGAAGTAATTATCTCTTACATGATTGTCAAAAATTATTGGTTTTTTTCCCATTTACCCAAAGGATTTTCAGATATGGCTAGCACTACAACTACCATCACATCTGAAGGAGCATTTAAGAACTCAGCATTATAAGATCTCAGTCTAGAGATAGGGAGGCTCTGCTATTCTTTTCAACCATCAAATTCACAGAAATCTAGACCTGCCAGTATTGTTTGACATCATATCTGCTTTTTTTCTTTTTATCTTTTACAGCTGCAGAATTTTAAAGACAAAAAGCTGAAAGTGTCAGGCGTAGGTTCATTGAAGCTCACAAGTAAACAGACTTGGTATTTTGAAACAAAGTTGCATATATTGGATACTTCAGAGTTACTTCAGCATGGCAGGTATTGGAACTGATGGAGATCAGCTCGAACTATTGGCATTTAACCTTCTACATCAAAGCAATTGTTTCTACCCCCCTAATTCCCAAAACAAAAGGTTGCTCTGCATGGTGCACTAGCACCGGTTCGCTCGTGAACAGTCTCTTAAGGGTGTCGAACGCCCACTGGCATTTCCGGGTCTAGTTTAGTTTGCCACCTGGTTTCTTAACGTCCAGCCCCTTCCCCTTCGTCTTTGGGAGGTCGGTGAGGGGCAAGGCCACCTTGGCGAACCCCTGAATGAGCGACCTATAGAAATTTGCGAACCTGAGAAATGATTGGAGCTGTCTACGTGTCCTCGGGGGTTCCCAGTCTAGCACGGCTTGTATTTTAGCCGGGTCTATGGCTAAGCCTTTTCCTGACACTCTGAACCCCAGGTAATCCAGTTCCTCTTTATGAAACTCGCACTTAGACAGCTTAGCGTACAGCTTATTCTGATACAGGGTGGTCAGGACCTTCCTCACCAGCTTTACGTGCGAGGGTAGGTCCTTAGAGTAAATAATGATGTCATCCAGATACACCCCCCCCCTTGTACAAGTACTCCCTCAGCACGTCATAAACACCCCCGGGGCCCCTGCAGTCCGAACGGCATCACTAGGTTCTCGAACTGGCCCATCGGGGTATTGAAAGCCGTCTTCCACTCGTCCCCCTCCTTGATTCTTACTCGGAAGTAGGCGTCTCGTAAGTCCAGCTTGGTAAAGATGGACGCTTTTGAGATGGTGCTTAACAAGTCTTTGATTAGGGGGATTGGGTTGGCGTTGGACATGGATATCCCGTTTATCCCACGAAAGTCAGTACAAAGTCTAAGGCTCCCATCCTTTTTCTTTCTGAAGAGGACCGGGGCAGTGTGAGGCGCCATGGCAGGGCATATGCAACCTCGCTTGAGGTTCTTCTCCAAGAACTTTCTGAGCTCCGCTTTCTCCGCCCACCCCATGGAGTACAGTTTTGCTTTAGGGAGGGATTGGCCCGGGATTAGTTCGATGGTACAATCCGTGTTTCGGTGGGGGGGTAGTTCATCAGCCTCCACCTCGCTAAATGCCCCCCGTAGGTCCCGGTACTCATGAGGGATGCTTTGTACTTCCTCGACCGACACGCACAGACTCTCGTTCTTCGGTGGGGCTTTGGGGCCCCATTGCTCCCACCAGAGGTGAGATTTGCAGTGCCTGTCGGTGAAGTCTATAGTCTGCTCCCCCCACTGGATGTCCAGTTGGTGCTGTGCTAGCCACTCTACTCCGAGCACTAGGTCAAAGGACGAGGAGGGGGCGATCACGAAAATTTCCAAGTCCCAGTGATCGTCAATCCCCACAGGGATCCTCTGGGTCTCCTCCACACAGGGCTTGCCCTTCATCACTGTCCCGTCCATTTGCTCGAATTGGATCGGGCGGGGGAGGGGTTCCCGGGGCAGCTCTAGCATCTCTACCAGTCAAGGGGTGATGATTTCCCTCGTACACCCTGAATTTATAAGGGCTCTGGCATGCATGAACCTCTTCAACTTCACATTCAATAAAGTCAATGGGACAAACAAAAGGGAGCCAGATATGCTCACCCTCAGTGGTGCCGTGACTTCAACGACCTGTCGTCCAGCACCCATCAGTACAGGTCGCTCCCGTTTCCTGCCATCTCGGCCTCCCAGGCGTCTTCTCCCAGGTCTTCCAACATTATAGAATCCTTGTCTAGCACCATCGACAGGGCGGTGCTGCTCCGGCTCTGCTCCTTAGGCCTGGTCGGCTTCTTAGTTCCTGCCGGTCCTGGCTTGGGGGTTCTGGGGGGCCCGCGGAGAGGGGGCTCAGGGCAGTTGGTCGCTAGGTGGCCCAGGTCCCAACACCGGTAGCACTTGTGGGTCGAGGGGGGAGTTTTTTCCGCCCCCCCCACCCCCAGGCGCTTTCTTGGACTTGGGCTTCACGCTTGGTCTGGACTCTCGCGTGGGCTTGCCTCCCTGTTGCTGCTGGCATTGGAGGGCAACCATCTTCATGTTGGTCTCAACCTCGCCCGCCAGCTGTATCCACCCGATCAGCGTGGTGGGTCTTGCCTGCCCCAGGGCCCGGTCGAGCAGGTTGGCATTCAGGTTTTTTCGGTATGCCGTTATTTTCATCATCTCATTCCACCCCCGGATTTTTGCGTAGTGGGTCCGGAACTTGGCAGTGTAGTCCCGGATGGACATCGTTCTCTGCTGCAGGCTCTGGAGTGCGGCGATGGCCCTCGTCTCTTGTAGGGGGTCCTCATACTGAGACAGTAGTGCCTGGAGGAAACCCCCCACGGTGTCTAATTCGGGCCCCCTCGTCTCGTACAGGCTCACCTACCATCTCTGGGTGGCCCCTTTCATCTTCGACCCCAAGTAGTCCACTCGGCTGAACTCGTCAGGGAAAGTATCCCCCCAATAGCGCATGTAGCTAGTCACCTGGATTATAAAGTACTCCACTGCCTCAGAGTTCCCATCATACGTGGCATCCAGTTCGCGGGACTTTGTTCACCTCCCAGGGCAGCTGGCGCAGCCGGGGCAGCTGGTGCCGCTGGCGCAGCCGGAGCTGCCGGTGCCGCCGGAGCGGCTGGCGGTGCTGCTGGCAGCAGTCTGGTCAGCCTCCCGATAC
This sequence comes from Heteronotia binoei, assembly GCF_032191835.1. Lineage (NCBI taxonomy): Eukaryota > Metazoa > Chordata > Lepidosauria > Squamata > Gekkonidae > Heteronotia > Heteronotia binoei. The sequence continues at coordinate 33,131,419 of NC_083237.1, forward strand.
TTTCGGTTAAGGTTCGGTCGATCTGCTTCTGGACCTCTTGAAGCATCAGAGCCATGTTCTCCCTCATCTCCCGTCTCAGGTCTTGGGCGAGGGCGGACATCTCTCCCCGCAACGCTTTCATGGGTTCTGAACCCCGTGGGGAGGGTCCCTCGTCCTCTGACTCTGATCCCTGCTGCTGGTTCTCCGGGGTGGAGGATCGGTCCCCCTGGTACGTGCCCAGTGGTGAACCGCCGCCGCTCCCTGGGTTCCCCTTCGGTCCGGGTCGGTTGAGGATGGCCTCGTGCTGGATCGCGGCCTCGTCCATCAGGGTGGTTGAGGTGTGGGGGTACCACTCTTTCGAGGTGATAAAGAGTTCTTGTATGTGCCGCATCCCCCCTAGTTTGGCCGCTCTTCTCTCTGTAACGTGCTGCACCGGGGATCCTGAGATGTCAATCGGTTCTGAAGGTTCTCGGTCGCCGGGTGCCTTTTCAGCCATTCACTACAAAGTTACCCTCGCTGATAAACCTTCTTCGCGATCAGTTCCAAAATGTCAGGCGTAGGTTCATTGAAGCTCACAAGTAAACAGACTTAGTATTTTGAAACAAAGTTGCATTTATTGGATACTTCAGAGTTACTTCAGCATGGCAGGTATTGGAACTTATGGAGATCAGCTCGAACTATTGGCATTTAACCTTCTACATCAAAGCAATTGTTTCTACCCCCCTAATTCCCCAAACAAAAGGTTGCTCTGCATGTGAGACTTTTCCCAACGCTTCACCCCCCTTATCTCTTCAGTTGGTGATTACATTTCCCGTCCTTGGGGCCTCCGGAGAGGAGGTGAGAATCTGGCACATACTGTCTACTTCTAAGAGACCTTGGCAACCTTTGATATTCCTGGGAAGTTATTTTCTACTCTTTCCCCCTCCCTCCTTGCAACCCTGGCTATGCAGCATTGAATATGATTAGTAACAGCATTTATTAATATCATATATGAACAGAGCCTGACAGAAAGTGGATTCCATAAAATAATTGCATTTCTCCTTCTCCCTCTCTTTTATATACCCACACAGATTCAGAATTTCCCCATGACAGAAGTTTTGTTTTGCATGCCTTCTGGTGTAGAGATTTCTTCTAAACCAAGGTTTTCTTTAATGTACCAAGATATTCAGCTAAGGTCAACAGGAGTACTGGAAAATGCATATGGAGGGAAAGCAGAGAGCTCAAGAGGGGCCACGACTCAGTGGTAGAGCCTCTGCTTGGTTTGCAGAAGGTCCCAAATTCAGCCCCCAGCATCTACAGTTAAATGAACCATGTGAAAGGTGATGTGCAAGACCTTTGCCTGAGATCCTGGACAGCTGCTGTCATCTGAGTAGACAATATCAGCTTCAATTGACTGATGGTCTGATTCAGCATAAGGCAGCTTCATGTGTTCAAGATGGTACTGATACTACTGCTTATGCTAATACTGCTCAGCCATACTGTCTGCAGAACAACTTCTACTATTTGCTCCATAAATTGCGATCCCCTTCCTATTTCTTATGAATTTTATCAGCCAGGTGATGTTCTCATTGGCCAGATGGTTGATCACATCTTCTTGATTTATGACTCTCCCTCTTTCTTTCACCAGCCAAAAGAGATGTTGTGTAAAGAGCCTGTGTAAGGAACACTTTTGATTCTCCCCTATCTCTCTATAACAAGTTCAGAGCACAATAATTGAGGCAGCCAAATTATAAAGTAACAGACTTTTCCATTCATATTTATTAGGGGGGAACATTATACATCACGGAAAGCATTTAGGTGTGTCAATCATGTTGCTTGCTTTTTATTATTCCTAATATTGTTTAACAAAGTCTACTGAAAAGTTGTCTTGCATAAACCTGTGTTCAATGTAAATATCAAGGAAGAACGGTTTGCAGGGAACTAAGAAACTGAAGAGCATCATCATGCATTAATTCGGGATAATATCAGAGCTTCTGAACTCCGGTAGAACAGGAGAGTTTTCCAAGAAACATGCTACTCTGCAGAGCAAAATAATTAATACATCATTCTAATATGGCAAAGTATTCTCACTGTATATTGTAAAGATGGGATCTTTCAATTATAATTTGGAATATTTTCAAAGCAGGATGTCAAGCATGAGATTTCAAAATAACCAGTCCTTGAATATTGAAACAAAGTTTGGTTTATTGATAATCCATGTGGCTCATTCGAGCTGGGAATTGGAACTGATACTCTGTAACACTAGGATACATGCTTTAAAATGGCACATCAAAGGTTCTATAAACAATTCTACAATCACGTGTGAAATTCACACGCTTGGTTCCTTATCTATATTGCGACTAGCACATCCTGGGTTCAGGCCTGGCTGAGCCTGAGAACATCCAAATTGGCCACTGGAAGTCCCAAGAGGTCTTATCTTCAAAGAGGACATTCCTGCATTTGTTAGTAAAAGTGAAAGAAGAAAGGTGGGGGTTGCAACTTTGATGTGCCTAAATTTAATTCAGGGTTAGTAACAATTCTATATTCTGCGTACCATATAGAGGATAAAGATACAATGCTTGACATACTGCCCCCCCCCCCCCAAGCTCTTGCTTGGGGTTTGTCTGAGTGCAGTAGGTAAAATCTTTTAAGGAGGAGAGGGGCCCGGAGGTTGGATGCTTTCACCCATTCATCACAACTGGGGGGAAAATACTTCCAGCGCACCAAGAAGTACAGGACCCCCCTCTTTTCTCTTGCATCCACTATCTCCTGCACCTCATGATGACTCTGACCCTTCACTTGAATAGGTTTGGGCTCCGGCGGACGAGGGTGCCAACTCGTAGCCCCCGGATCTCGCCGAAGAAGGCTGCAATGGAAAACAGGATGAATTTTACTGAACAGTTTTGGCAATTCTAACTCCACTGTCACTTTGTTTATTACTCTCTTTATTTTGAATGGTCCCAGGTATTTATAAGCAAGCTTTTTGGATGTCTGTGGCAAGGGCAGGTTCTTCGTAGATAGAAACACAGTTTCTCCCACATTAAAGTCCCATTCTGGAGTGTGCTTTTTGTCATAATGCGCTTTATAGTCTCTTTTGGCCACTTCCAGGTTTTCTTGAATTATAGCCCATCCTTTCCCCAGCATCTCCCACCATTGCTGACAGGAGGAGGGGGGTTTGTCTCTGTTGCCGCCGGGCAACAGTGGGAATGGCTTCCCCTCATAGACATTTACAATTTTAAAGGGGGATGCTTTAGTTGAGCTATGGAGGCTATTATTGTGTCCATATTCTGCAAACGGCAGTAGCTCTACCCAATTAGTCTGTTGGTAGTTCATGTAGCACCGTAAATATTGCTCTAGAAGCACGTTTACGCGTTCCTTCTGCCCGTCCATCTGAAGGTGGTAGGCAGAACTCAACCCCGGCTCCATGCCTGTTAGATTGCAGAACTCCCACCAGAAGTTGGCAACAAACTGTGTGCCGTGGTCGCTAATGACCTTGTCAGGGAAGGAGTGGAATTTAACAGTGTGTTGGAAAAATAAGTATGCAAGTTTCTTTGCATGGAATGAAATGTGCTTGCTTCGAGAAAGTGTCCACCACCACTACTATCATGGTTCTGCCCTGAGAAGCAGGCAATTCCACTATGAAGTCCATAGACACCATGGACCATGGCCGCTCTGCAGTTGAGAGGGTTGAAGGAAACCGGGGGGGTTTCCGCCCCGTCTTTTTGCCATTATGCACACTGGGCAAGAGGTTATAAACTCTGAAATGGCTTTTTTCATTTGAGGTCAACAAAATTGTCTATTGACCAGATGTAACATCTTTATATATCCAAAGTGGCCAGATAGCTTATTGCAATGACAATGTTGTAATATTTCCTGCCTCAGTGTTTTTGGAACATATAGTTTCCCATCGTGGTACCAACCCCCCCCCCCGTCCCTTTAGTTAACCCGGTTTTTCATTGCCCTCCTGTTCTGTTTCATCTATGAGTCTATGGCCTCCCCACGGCCCTGGCGCCTCCCTTTTCTTCCCCGACCGGGTGGTCACAGCGCTGGCCACTGTGCTGGGAGGGATGATCGAATCCACCACTTCCTCCCTTTGTCTTTGGTGTTGGGGCAGTCTGGACAGCACGTTGGCCAAGAAATGTTTTGCCCCGGGTATGTGCCTCGGAGTGAAATTGAATTTTGCAAAGAACTCCGCCCACCGGATCTGTTTTTCAGTTAATTTCCTACGACCAGTCAGTGCTTCTAAGTTCTTATGGTCAGTCCAGATTTCAAATGGTACCCTCGCTCCCTCCAGCCAGGACCACCAGGTTTTTAATGCAAAAGTCACTGCAAACGCCTTTTTATCCCACAGTTGTGCTGTTCTGGCGAGAACTTTTTAGAGATGTAAACACATGGTCTCAATCTTCCCTTGGAGTCTTTTTGCATTAGTATGGCTCCTACGGCTACTTCGGAGGCGTCGCATTGAACCACGAAGGGCTTAAGTTCATCGGGGTGGCTCAATACTGGTTCACTTGTGAACAATCATTTGAGTTTCTCAAAAGCTTTTTGGCAGGTGGGGGTCCATGCCAACTTTGCCCCCGTTTTTTTTCACCTCAGGCCCTTTCCCTTTAGTCTTAAGCAAGTCCGTCAGGGGCAACATCACCTGGGCGAACTCCTGAATGAATGTCCTGTAAAAATTTGCGAACCCGAGAAAGGATTGTAGCTGTCTACGTGTCCACAGGGGTGCCCAGTCTAATACTGCCTGTATCTTGGCATGATCCATGCCAAGATACAGGCAGTATTCCTGTATCAGTAGTCCCTTCCCGGACACTCTGAATCCCAGATAATCAAGCTCAGTTTGATGGAATTCACACTTGGACAGTTTAGCATACAACTTGTGCTCGTACAAGGTGGAGAGCACCTTCCTCACTAACTGTACGTGGGAAGCCATGTCTTTTGAGTAGATAATGATGTCATCCAGGTACACCACTACCCCCTTGTACAGGTATTCTCTCAGGACCTCATTGATAAAGTTCATAAACACTCCCAGAGCCCCCTGTAATCCAAAAGACATCACGAGGTACTTGAATTGCCCCATTGGAGTGTTGAATGTGGTCTTCCATTCGTCCCCCTCTTTGATTCGCACTCTAAAGTACGCATCCCTCAGGTCCAGTTTTGTGAAAATGGATCCCTCGGACACTGTACTCAGGAGATCTTTGATCAGGGGAATGGGGTACGCGTTAGACATTGAGATCCCACAAAAATCGGTGCAAAGCCTAAGGCTCCCGTCCTTCTTCTTCCGGAAGAGGACTGGCGCGGCGTGGGGTGCCATGGCCGGTCTAATAAAGCCAGTGATGGCGCTTGCACCGTCTGTCGGTGAAGTCTATTTTTGGTCTCCCCATTGTATATCCGGTTGGTGCTTAACTAGCCACCCAACCCCCAATACTACATCAAAGGAGGATGAGGGGGCGATCACAAACATTTCTATGTCCCAATGATCTTCTATCCCCACCAGTACTCCCTGGGCCTCTTCTACACAAGGCTCCTCCTTCATTACGGACCCATCCATTTGTTCAAATTGGATCGGCTGGGGTGGGGGCTTCCGCACCAGCCCCAAAGCGTCCACTAATTTTGGGGTGATAATCTCCCTCGTGCACCCTGAGTCAATTAGGGCTCGGGCATGGATAAAGCATTTAAGCTTTTGATTCAGCAATGTCAATGGTACAAAAAATAAAGATCCAGTAACTCTCACCCGCAATGGTGCCATTAGATCCATGACCTGCCTTCTGGCACCCGTTACTGCAGGTCGCTCTCGTTTTCCGCCAGCTCTGTTCCCCAAGACTCCTCACTTGAGTCGTCCACAATTATAGTATCCTCGTCTAGCACCATCCATGTTGCAGTGCTTCCTCAAACCGACTCCTTGGGTCTGGTCGAAGTCTTCTTCAGTCCTGCTGTGGTCGGCTTCGGAGTAAGGGGGGGGGGCTCGAGGTTTCTTCGGGCAATTAGCCTCTAAGTGGTTTGGGTTGCCACATCGGAAGCATTTGCGCACCGGGGGAGTTTTGGGGGTCCCCCCCTGGGCCACACTCTTCTTCCCATCGGTCTTAGCCCCCGACTGAGCCTCACATCCCCCCTTTCCCCCTTGCTGCAGTTGGCATTGGAGGGCCACCCATTTCATATTAGTCTCCACTTCGCCCGCCAGCTGTACCCATTCTACCAGCTTGGTAGGGCGGGCTTGCTGCAGGGCTCGGTCCAGCAGACTCGCATTTAGCCCTCTCTGAAACTCTTCAATCTTCATCATCTCGCTCCAACCTCGGACCTTGGCCAAGTGGGCCCTAAAATCGGCCGCATACTCACGCATGGATTTTGCTCCTTGCTGCATCTCGTGCAGGGCCGTGATGGCCCAAGTCTCCTGGAGGGGATCTTCGTGCTGAGTCAGCAGCGCCTGCAGGAACCCGGCTACAGTGTCGCGCTTGGGGCCCCTCATCTCGTACAGGTTTATGTACCACCTCCTCATGGCTCCTTTCAGCTTCGAACTGAGGTAGTCCACTTGGACGCAGCTGGACGGCCATTCTCTGGTAGGGGTCCACACCGCTCATCCTCATCTCTTATGGGGCAATCTTCCCGCTTTCCCCCGGGGTTCCTGCCACCTTTGTCCCCTCGCGCCGGTCTCGACAGAATGATCTCATGGCATGCTGGTGCCTCATCCATCAGCACTGTGGAGGTGTGTGGTTCCCACTTCTGAGAGGTGATGGACAATTGCTGTATGTGCAGAGGGGACCCACGTCCCCTGACTCTCCGAGTCCCAACGATGTGCTGGGGGGGGGGGTCCTCACCTCTACTCCTTCGGATGGATCAGTAGGTTCTCTGTTATCTGGTGCTCTTTCAGCCATCTGGCTTAAAAGTTGCCAGGTCAGATGAACACTTAATAAAGGATCAGTTCCAAAATGTCAAGCATGAGATTTCAAAATAACCAGTCCTTGAATATTGAAACAAAGTTTGGTTTATTGATAATCTATGTGGCTCATTTGAGCTGGGGATTGGAACTGATACTCTGTAACACTAGAATACATGCTTTAAAATGGCACATCAAAGGTTCTATAAACAATTCTACAATCACGTGTGAAATTCACACGCTGGGTTCCTTATCTATATTGCGACTAGCACATCCTGGGTTCAGGCCTGGCTGAGCCTGAGAACAAGTCCCAAAAGGTCTTATCTTCAAAGAGGACATTCCTGCATTTGTTAGTAAAAGTGAGAGAAGAAAGGTGGGGGTTGCAACTTTGATGTGCCTAAGTTTATTTCAGGGTTAGTAACAATTCTATATTCTGCATACCATATAGAGGATAAAGATACAATGCTTGACACAGGAGTGGGAGATCAATGTGGAAATGTTTGCTATGTATTACAATTGGGTAATCTGTTGGAAGTTCATTTAATCTGATTGTATGAAGATATTTTAGTTAACTTCAGTTCAAAGGCTCTTCTCTTGCATGTTTCAGCTTTTATATATTATTTCTAAAATTTATTAATTTACCAAAAATGATTGTGAAAAAGTTGTAGTTTGATGTTTTGATCAATAATATCTACTGATGTACAAAAGAGTCTCTCACTGCAGGTCAGTGCCAAAGGAGTACCAAAATATCCTGGCTTTAATATTTGCTATAAAGGAGATCAATGAGAATCCTGACTTCTTGCCAAACATCACGTTGGGTTTTCATGTCCTCAACTGCAACTACCTTGCACAGATCACCTACAAGGCCACTCTGAACCTGCTTTCCACACATCAGAGTTTTGTCCCCAATTTTAAGTGTGATGTTCAGAAAAATATCATGGCTGTCATTGGAGGGCTTCACCCTGAAACCTCTGTCCATATGGCCACCTTTTCATCCATTTACAAAATTCCACAGGTAAGCCATCTGAAACAGTGGTAAGGAGATTTTACACTTTTAACATATAATTGAACATTTTGCTAAAATGCATGCCAAGGATAGATCAAAACTACACATCTGTATTCTCTTTCAGCTCACATATGGATCGTTTTTCCCAAGGCAAGATGACCAAATGCTGTTCTCTTCTTTGTACCAAATGGTCCCAGATGAAGCACATCAGTATGCAGGAATAATACATTTACTTCACCATTTCAGATGGACATGGATTGGTCTCATTGCTGTTGATAATGACAATGGGGACAGATTTTTACAGGCTATGGTTCCTTTGCTTTCACAGAATAAGGTTTGTTACTCTTTTATATTACGAACACCAAAAAATACATATAAGGATGAGTTTATAACATTGCTTTATAGGTTGCAGGAAAAATATCCTGTTCTTGTAGCGAGCAAAGTCACTGTATATGTTGTATATGGCGAGCCTCCAACACTGCACATTTTGAGAATCCTGCTCTGTGCATCAGAATACCTGCCCCTTGGAAGTAAAGTATGGATCGTTACATCTCACTGGGATTTTGAATCTCTGTCCATACAAAAGTTCTGGGATATTGAAACCTTCCATGGTGCCATATCTTTTACAGTTCACTCCAATCAGCCCCCCGGATTCCAAAAATTCCTTCAGATCATAAGACCTTTCTGGGCTCCAGGAGATGGTTTTATCCAAGAATTCTGGGAGCAAGCCTTCAGCTGTTCTCTGAGAAATTCCAGTCTGCTTGAGGAGAATGAGAGGATGTGCACTGGGGAAGAGAAGCTGGAGAGCCTTCCAGGGATTTTATTTGAAATAAGCATGATTGGCCACAGCTACAATGTCTATAATGCTGCTTATGCTGTAGCTGTCAGCAAAGGGTTCATTGAAGTTCCAAAATGATCAGACTTGTCTTTGTTAAAAAACTAAGTTGCATTTACTGATAACTACAATGTTTCTCTTAGCACGGATTCATTGGAACTGATAACAGATACTTGAACCATTGGCATTTATGAGTACACTTCAAAGGATTTGGGCTTTAAACTATTTCCCATAATAAAACTACAGTTCGTCCCTGCAAGTAACACTTTCACATGCCCGCTTATCTTTTACAGTCGATGGTTACATCCCCCTCCTGGTGATGTCCTTGCTCTGCTCAGGAGGCGCCAGGAAGGTTAGCTGAGCACTCTGCATTTCAAACGCCTCGCTAGCCTTTGGAACTTTCGGAACATCCATTCTCACCACCCCCCTCTACTATGCAGGGCACCTGGGTTAGTAGCATAGGAATTTATTAAGCATTCATGTTAGTAAGCAGTGATTAATAAGTTCAGAAAGCAAAGGTAACTTCAATGAAACATAGTCTGACAGTAGCACATGCTTTGAATGCTTTCTACAGTTCCAGATTCAAACATCGAAGAATGAGTGAAGAAAGCCAGAAGACATTTCAAGATTTGTGGCATGTAAGTGTTTGGATATGACAAACAAATTGGTAGGTTAACTCATCAGCCCAAAGCATGTTCCTCAGTAGTTATTAGGGATGGGCACAGTCTAGAAAAATTGTGATCCATGGAGGTTGAGGTCTGTGGGGTTTATGGAGCCCCCAGGGCATGAACCTCCATGTTAAATGGACCAGGCTACAGTCCATTTCATGTAAAATGTCACATGGTTTACAAAGCCATTTAAAGGAAATGTGTTCTCTTTAAATGGCTGCTGCGTGGTGCACGAGTGAAGGCTGAGCAGTTAGTTCACCCACTTCTGGTTCACCCAGAAGTGAAATGGAAATGGAAGAATATGCCACTTTGCTTTTGTAAAGTTACACATTGAGTGAGTGGGGGGAGGGGTGGGCTCCCTCTTGGGTATCCTGCCCCCCCAGGGAAAGTGTATGTGCAATACATAGCCTCTCCTTTCTCGGTGTAGTGAACGCCGCGTGGTCACTGTCCGGCTATGCTTGGCAGATGGTCACTGCAATGGCCTCTCCTGCATTACTGCATCCGTGGCAACACCTTCCCGCTGGTCCCCCCCGTTTCTCACAGAGTTTGCCATGTCATGGTGCGACCGAATGTCCGGCGGTATAACCGGATGGGCAGGCTGGGCTCACCAACCTCGCCAGCCAAGAGAAGGAAAACTCTAACATCAAACCCGGGAAGATAGAGCTCGTTAATGTAACACCTACCACCTGGAGGACTCGCTGCCGGCGTCCCGGCTTACTGGGCGATGGCAGATGACCCCAAGGTGAAAGGGTTGAGCCAGTACCACGCACACTGTGCTTCACCTAAAAATTTCTCTGCGCAGGCCTGAAGGGCATATCCACATCCACAACCCACAACACACCAAGTCCTGCAGCGATGGGCAAGGGGCGAAACGGCAGGTGGAAGATGCCACTGGAAGCCGCAGTCCCGATCCTGCATGTAGGCGGTTCAGGGTATTGGTCGCCTGATGCTGACCCGGAGACGAAAGCATTTTTCGGCAGCACCCTGAACGACCAAGCAGCCTTATCTAGGGACAGCACTGCTTGCTCCGCATGGAGAGGGGCCTAGAAAAGGTGGCCTAAACAAAGCTCGTCTCCCCCACCCTAGTTGGCTAGCCGCAGTCAATGGGCATCCTTACTTGCGGTTGAAAAATAACAACAAAGAAAAGGCATGCACCTGCCTCACTAAGTGTGCAAAGACTAAAGCTTGCGTGTTGGAACATCAGAACCATGCTTGACACAGTAGACAGTGGTCGCCCTGAACGACGCTCGGCTCTAGTTGCCCACGAACTTCTCAGGTTGAATATTGACATAGCAGCTCTCAGTGAGGTCCGTTTCCCTGAGGAAGGTAGTCGTCAAGAACATGGTGCTGGCTATACCCTCTACTGGTCGGGTAAGTCAAAGGCTGAGAGCCGCCTTTCTGGCGTTGGCTTCATGGTCAGGAACTCCATTGCCTCCAAATTCGAAAACCTGCCAACAGGTCACTCAGATCGCATCATGTCCATGCGCCTCCCACTTCAAAACAAGCAGCATGCAACACTCTTCAGTGTGTATGCCCCAACCCTTCAAGCAGATCCTGCAGAAAAGAACAAGTTCTATGCTGATCTACGCAACCTCGTAAGGAAGACCCCTACAGAGGACAAGGTGATCATCCTTGGCGACTTCAATGCCAGAGTAGGTAAAGACTCGGAAGCCTGGAAAGGAGTACTTGGCAAACACGGCATTGGAAACTGCAATGATAACGGGCGCCTCCTGCTAGAATTCTGCACGGAGCACCAGCTCACCATTACCAACACTATCTTTCAGCAAAAGAACAGCCTGAAGACAACCTGGATGCACCCCCGGTCCAAGCACTGGCACCTTATCGACTACATTCTGGTGCGCCAGAGAGAACTTCGAGATGTCTTACACACCTGAGTAATGCCCAGTGCGGAATGTCATACGGATCATCGTCTTGTATGCTGCAATCTCCGTCTTCACTTTAAACCCACACCCAGGAGAGGAGGTATCCCTCGGAGGAAGCTTCAGTTTGGCAGCCTTCAGTCAGCCGAAGTTAAAGCTGCCTTCCAGGCAAAACTCCAGTCAAGAATTGAGGACCCCAGTTGCCCCACAGACCCTTCCCCAGACGCACTCTGGGAACACCTAAAAACTACCATCCTGTTGATCTCTGAAGAAGTCCTCGGGTTCTCCACAAGGAAGAACAAGGACTGGTTTGATGAGAACAATCAAGAGATCCAAGAATTACTAGCAAAAAAGAGATCTGCCTACCAAGCACATCTTGCTCAGCCCTCCTGTCCCGGGAAAAAAGCAACCTTTCGCTCTGCATGTAGCAACCTCCAGCGCAAGCTTCGAGACGTTCAGAACGAGTGGTGGACCAAGCTTGCAGAGAGAACCCAGCTGTGTGCAGACACTGGTGATTTAAGAGGGTTCTACGAAGCCCTGAAGGCAGTATATGGCCCATCATATCAGGCTCAGAGTCCCTTGCGTAGTGCAGATGGCCAAGTGCTCCTCACAGACAAGGCAACCATACTGAACCGGTGGTCGGAGTATTTTCAGGCTCTCTTCAGTGCCAACTGCGTAGTTCAAGATTCAGCAATCCACCTCACCCCACTTCAACCAGTGAAAACAGAGTTGGATGAGATCCCCACCCTAGAAGAGACTGTTAAAGCCATCAAGCAACTGAAAAGTGGCAAGGCAGCGGGAGTTGATGGAATCCCACCAGAGATCTGGAAGCATGGGGGCACAGTACTACATAGCACACTTCACAAAGTACTTGTCACCTGCTGGGAACAAGGCAAACTACCACAGGACTTTCGCGATGCAATCATCATCACTCTACACAAGAACAAAGGGGAAAAATCAGACTGCTCCAACTACTGGGGGATCGCAGGCAAAATCCTTGCCAGGGATCGCAGGCAAAATCCTACTCTCCATCGCAGGCAAAATCCTTGCCAGAATACTCCTGAACAGACTGGTGCCCACCATTGCAGAAGAACTCCTCCCAGAGAGCCAGTGCGGCTTCAGAGGTAACAGGAGCACCACCGACATGGTATTTGTTCTCAGGCAGCTCCAAGAGAAATGCAGGGAACAGAACAAGGGTCTATATGTGACTTTTGTCGACCTTACCAAAGCTTTCGATACCGTTAGCAGGAAAGGCCTGTGGCAAATCTTGGAACGTTTAGGATGTCCCCCAAGGTTCCTCAGCATGATCATCCAGCTACATGAAGACCAGCGAGACCAAGTCAGACACTGCAACGACCTCTCGGAGCCCTTCCCAATAGGCACAGGTGTAAAGCAAGGCTGTGTTCTCGCGCCAAGTCTCTTTACGATCTTCTTTAGCATGATGCTTCAAAAAGCCACAGTAGATCTAGATGATGACGATGGTGTCTACATCCGCTATCGCACTGATGGCAGCCTGTTCAACCTGAGGCGACTAAAGGCTCACTCCAAGACAATGGAAAAACTTATCCGAGAGCTACTGTTTGCTGATGATGCTGCACTCGTCTCCCACTTGGTATCAGCTCTGCAGCATATGACGTCCTGCTTTGCAGAGGCTGCCAAGCTATTCAGCCTAGAAGTTAGTCTGAAGAAGACAGAAGTTCTCCACCAGCCTGCACCCCAGGAAGATTATCACCCTCCCTGCATCACTGTGGGTGAATCAGTTCTGAAGACAGTCCAGCAGTTCAGCTACCTGGGGTGCATCATCTCCTCAGATGCCAAGATCGACAAGGGGATTGACAACAGGCTGGCAAAGGCAAACCGTGCATTTGGCCGACTGCACAAAAGAGTGTGGAGCAACAAGCATCTGAAAAAAGGCACAAAGATCAATGTTTACAAAGCGGTTGTGATGACAACCCTCATCTACGGCTCCGAATCGTGGGTTTTATACCGTCATCACCTGCAACTCCTTGAACGCTTTCATCAGCGCTGCCTTCGCACCATCCTCAACATCCACTGGAGTGACTTTGTGACCAACACTGAAGTCCTCAAGAGGGCGGAGGTTACAAGCATCGAGGCACTGCTGTTGAAGACGCAGCTGCGCTGGGCAGGGCATATTTCTAGGATGGAAAACCACCGCCTTCCCAAGATTGCCCTGTATGGCGAACTTTCCACCGGCCATCGAAATAGAGGGGCACCAAAGAAGAGGTACAAGGACTCCTTGAAGAAATCCCTTGGCACCTGTCGCATCAACCATCACCAGTGGTCTGACCTAGCCTCAGATCGCAAAGCATGGAGGCACACCATCCACCAGGCTGTCTCTTCCTTTGAGAACGCACGCATAGCTGGTCTTGAGGACAAAAGGAGATTGAGGAAGAATCGCACTGCTACAGCACCAACCCCAAATCAGACTTTTCCCTGCAGCCACTGTGGCCGGATCTGCCTGTCCCGCATTGGTCTTGTCAGCCACCAGCGAGCTTGCAGCAGACGTGGACTACTGCACCCTTCTTAAATCTTCATTCGCGAAGTCAAGCCGAGAGAGAGAGAGAGAGAGAGTGAAAGCAATTTATAAGGAACACATTTCCAATAAATGGCATTTGCAAATCCTATCAACATGGATCTTATGAACCTTTTAGAAGGTTTGTGTGAGGTCCGTGTTGGCAGGATGGCATGGACTTGAGCTCACAAGCCATGAACTGGGCTCTGTTGCATGGAAGAATTAGGTATGTAGGCCAGACCATGCCCATCACTAGTAGTTACTGTGCCCTTTGCAATGGCTTCCAAAATCAAGCTGAAAGTGTTAGTGGTCAGATAAAAGTGAGTTCATCGGAGTGAAATATCCTACAATGTTCATTTTCCCTCTTCTAAAAGATTGGAAATGTTTAAAATAAATGTGTTAGCTTCAATTCCCCAATACTATTGAGAATGTCACAGATAGGACAATTTTACTAAGCTTTGGCTGGTTGCCATGATTGGGTGATCATTTTTACACTTCAGATTGAGGAATGAAAGGAAAGGATAACTAGGATTTCCAATTTCAAGGTGGGAATTAGACTTCTCCTGAAATTACAACTGTTCTCCAGACTGCAGAGATTAGTCTCCATGGAGAAAAGGATAGTATTGAAGAGTGGACTCTTTTATGGCATTACATCCGCACTGAACTAACCCCTCTAACTCAATAATCCCCAGGGACTATCCTCAAAAATCCAGACATTTTCCAATCCAGAGTTGGTAGACCATAGACTTCTCAAGGAAATATTGGTGGGTTTTGTCTCCTGAATATGATTTGTTAGCTTTTCAGGATGAATTTATTTATCTATTATGAAAAACAGGGGTGGGGGTAATGTTCCCTCTAAGCTGCAGAGTCTTATGAGCAAAAATTCTACTTTGTGAGCTACTGGCATTAAAGTTGTAAACTACTGTATAAATTATTGTGCTCTAGGGTTATCCTTCCTGAGCAAAGACAAAAATGTCTGAGCGGGAGGCTAAGAACCTGTGAGCTAGCTCATGCTAATTCAGCTTAGAGGGAACACCAGGGGAGCCAATAAAATTATGCAATCTGAGGTTTGTGCCACTGGATTCTATGGGCTGTATCCAACAAGCTTTTCTGCTGGAGACAAGAATGTACAATTCCAAAAACCACCAAGTCTAAACTATCAATTTTTAAACTCTAATAGTAATTTTCAAAATAGTTTCAAAAGCTTAGTAATATAGCCAAGGTTTTTTTTACCAAAATATATATTGAAGTTCATATTATATTGTAAGCTACATTCCACAGTGTCAAAATTCCAGAAAAAACTATACAGCAAGTTTACATACATAAAGTTCCATTTACCAATCTTCTCCACTTGACAGTCAGGTATCTGGGGCTCCGGGGGGCTATATTTTGAGGTAGATGCATAAAATTTGCAGCATGTCATCCAGTGCCTCTCTCCAAAATACCCTTCAAGTTTCAAAAGGGTTGGTCCATGGGGTCCAATTCTATGTCCTCTAAAAGAAGGTGCCCCTATCCTTCATTATTTCCTATGTAAGGAAAAGCCACCTACTTTTCATATACATGGACATCGTGATCACCAGTATGGTTGCCAGGGTGCCTGGAGTTTTGACTCGCACACATCTGCTCTAAGAAGTGGACTTTGCCCACAGTTTCTAAGGCTTATGTGGATACTATAAGCCTCAGCTTTGCAGCAGCATTCTACATCTCTGGATGGATGTTAGCCAGAACTACAGACAAGCTTCCAGCTGCTCCTTGTGTGCCCAGTCTTGGCTGCTGCAGTGGAAGAAACCACACCACCATGAACTGTACAGGCAAGCAGTTTCCAGCCTGTTTCCATGAACCAAAGGCTAACACCACCAAAATCCATCTTGTTCATCCCAACAGAAGGCTCACGTACACACCAGATGTCACCTTTGGCCTACAAGCAACCTACCCACCCCAGAGTGGTTAATAGTCCAACTGCCACTTTCTTTGTTTAACAGAACTCTAGACAAAGACTGGTGCCAGGAAGAAGATAGGAAAAGAGGAAGACCATCTCCTGCCTGAGCCAAGTCTTTTGTCTAATCCGGGTGATACCTAGGTCAATATTTGATTCTCTATTATCACCTTTTCAGATAAGCCCATCTAATCTTAAGTGTTCCCCACCCAGTAGTCACTTCTATTCTTCTTCCCAACTGTCACTTTGGAGCCTGCCCCACGGCCTGTTTCAATCTGAAAGTTCTTTCAGGTACACAGGACCCAGGCAAGTTCATTGGTCAAGAGCAGGTACCCAATTGGGCGCCACCAAGGAACTTTCTATTGGCTCTGCAATAGTCCAGTCCTCCTGGTCACTGCAGAACCTCCCCCTTCTCCTCCCTCATACCTCCCAGCTCCTGAGGGTCTAAGGTAGTCTATTTAACCTCTGACCCAACTCCACTCATGTGTGCATCTAACAGCACCCCAGTTCTGCTGTTTAGATCCATCCCCAATTCTGGCCACAGTTTTGGGTCCATTTCCCCCATCCTCTTTTGTCGCCATTGGAGCCTCCCTTGAAGACTACGATAGGTAAATATCACCCTGTTTGTCTACCCATGTGTTTCTCTATATCTCTCTATATTTCCTAAGACTGTATGTATGATTGTATGAGTATTCTATCTTGTATGTATGCCTATATTTTCTAGAATAAATTGTAATTGTTTTGCTAAATTAGAGTCCCTATCATTTAAGCATTACTCTCTGGTTGGTTAATCTTGTATACATTGGGAATAGATCCCGAGTGAGCCAGGTGCCCACCTAACTAATTCCCCAACCTCGTTTTGAGGGCATTTCGGCTTACACCTATGGAGGGAAGGCATTTAAAAGGAGCGTGGTCCCTTTAGATGTCATGGCCAGAACTCCCTTTGGAGTTCAATTGTGCTTGTCACAACCTTGCTCCTGGCTCCACCCCCAAAGTTCCCACATATTTCTTGAATTGGACTTGACAACCCTATTCCATGTGGGCTTTTTTCCTTGTGGGCTTCTTCCCATGTGGGTTTATTTCCATGTGGGCATGTTTCCATGTGGGCTTTTTCCTGTGAGTATTTATGTCCATGAGGTTTTTTCTTTGGGCTTTTTTCCTTTGGGCTTTTTCCCCTAGAACCTGCTGTAACAGCCTTGCTTGGTTAATTTTTATAGACGTGCCTACATCAAGATTAATTCTCCAATTACTCAAGCAGCTGGTAATGGGTGAGGAGGTGAGCATTCTGTCCTCTCTCCTGTAGTTCTGCTTATAGCCTCTGTCTGAAGTGCTCAATGGGTGTGGGTGATTCTGGATTGCTGGTAATAATCAGATTAGTTTCACCTGTTGATTTAGGGTTGAAGATTGTTGGTGGCTCTGCACCACTATTAACTGTGAATCCTGACCAGCCTACAGCTGTCTTCCTTCTTGCTGGCTTCCACTGACTCAGAGCTCTTCTCTTGAGGAGTCCTCACAGAGCACTGGCTGACCCACAACACCTATTTGTGGTTTCCTAAGATTGAAAATTTAAATCACAGAGATCTAATTGTCCCTTTCTTTTATGTATCCTAGCTCCATCAGTTTCTAAGGAACATGTCCTTTAATAACAGTGCTGGGGATACTGTGCAATTTAATGAAAATGGTGAATTAGTGGAATGTTTTGATATTACAAACTGGATAACTTTCCAAAATGGATCCTTTGTGAGAGGAAAAATAGGATGACACAGGCTCCTCAAGGTCAAGAATTCACATTTAATGATGATCTAATTGTCTGTCATAGAAGCTTCAACCAGGTGAGACACTGATAAAGATCCTTTCATCCATAAAATAAATTTGGGGAGGGGGAGCTGACGTGTTCCTTAGCTGCACAATCCTAGTTTCAACTAGGGATCAGAACATGATTTTAACTTACTGATCACTCTCTTTCTCCTTCTCTCTGATCTAATCTTTAGCTCGCCGAAAGCCATTTTCAGGAAAGCATTTAATGGTCATCAGTTATGCATCATGTATTAGTTAATAATTACACATGTCATAACAGACTTCTCTATGGAAGGGTATATTCTTAGCTTCCTGGCAAAATAATTCTATGTCAAAGGTTTTTTTATAAACATTCTCTTCATCATGAATTTGTCCTTTATATTCACTGACAGATTCTGCCACTTTCTGTGTGCAATGACAATTGCTATCTGGGATACAGCAGAAAAAAAGAAAGAGGGAGAGAAATTTTGCTGCTATGATTGTGTTCCATGTCCAGTAGGAATGATCTCTGATCAAATGGGTAGGATATTTTTAAAAACCTCATTTTAAAAAAAACGATGATTCCCAAAATATGAGATTTGAAAGGAATCAGAAAACCCACAATTTCATAGCTTTCCTTGCTTCTCTTGAACACATCATTCTGATGCATGTATGGAATTCAAAAGTTGAGGGGAAATATCAGGATCCAGAGAGAGGATTGACCACACACAGAGTTTAAGTAGAGAACTGTAGAGTGTTGTGAAGTCTGCAGTGCCTCTTTTAGAAATATCAGAAGTAGTCACTGAGTTCCACAAATCATGTTTCCTAAGATTTTAAAAAATATATAATGACCAACCATATCAAATGCTATGTATAAATCAAACAAGTTGAATACCCCAATAATGCCACAGGTGGAAATCATGAACATTTTACCTAGGAGAGCAAGACTAAACAAGAATACTTCAAGGGAAGACAAATTTATTCAGTGAGGCTTACTCTTAAGAACACAAGAGCCTAGCTGGATCTGCCTAGTCATCCATCTAGTCTATCATAAAACCATAAGAAGCCACCAAGAACCCCATAACAACACTTCTAAACATTGTTATAGTATGTTTCAGTATTCCAAAAATTGCACATTTTCCCCTAGATAACTATAAGATCTGCAATTTTATTATAATGTTAAAGACACTGGGGCTACAGCCAAAAGAGTTGTTTGACAGAGCAACACAGAATGCTTAATTGGCATCCAAATTGAGGAATTCATAATGTGAGCGCAGTGTTTTTTGATGAAAATGGTTTATGTTAGAAGAAGAAGAGTTGGTATTATCCTACACCCTTTACTACCTGAAGGAGTCTTGGAGTGAATTACAACCACCTTCCCTTCCTCTCCCCACAACAGACACCCTGTGAGGTAGGTGGGCTAAGAGAGCTCTGACAGAACTCTGAGTGACCCAAGATTACCCAGCTGGCTTCACGTGAAGGAGTGGAGAATCAGACTCAGTTCTCCAGATTAGACTCTGCTGCTCTTAACCACTACACCATTCTGGCTTCCTGTTTACTGTTAACTAGTAAAATGCACAAATTCATTTTGAACTTCATTAATGAAAAATGAGGCTTTCCTATGAGCTGTTAAAATGATGGTATCTTTTCCCTGTTGCAGTTGGTTAAAATATTTAATACCTATTTCTTTTTCTTTCTTTCTTTTTTGCAGACATGGATGCCTGTGTCAGATGTTCAGATGACCACTATTGCAATAGGGACAGAAAGCAATGCATTCTCAAGTTCACAACATCTCTCTCGGCTTGACTTCGCGAACGAAGATTTAAGAAGGGTGCAGTAGTCCATGTCTGCTGCAGGCTTGCTGGTGGCTGACAAGACCAGTGCGGGACAGGCAGATCCGGCCACAGTGGCTGCAGGGAAAAGTCTGATTTGGGGTTGGGGCTGTAGCAGTGCGATTCTTCCTCAATCTCCTTTTGTCCTCAAGACCAGCTATACGTGCGTTCTCAAAGGAAGAGACAGGCTGGTGGATGGTGCGCCTCCATGCTTTGCGATCTGAGGCTAGGTCAGACCACTGATGATGGTTGATGCGACAGGTGCCAAGGGATTTCTTCAAGGAGTCCTTGTACCTCTTCTTTGGTGCCCCTCTATTTCGATGACCAGTGGAAAGTTCGCCATACAGGGCAATCTTGGGAAGGTGGTGGTTTTCCATCCTAGAAATATGCCCTGCCCAGCGCAGCTGCGTCTTCAACAGCAGTGCCTCGATGCTTGTAACCTCCGCCCTCTTGAGGACTTCAGTGTTGGTCACAAAGTCACTCCAGTGGATGTTGAGGATGGTGCGAAGGCAGCGCTGATGAAAGCGCTCAAGGAGTCGCATGTGATGACGGTATAAAACCCACGATTCGGAGCCGTAGATGAGGGTTGTCATCTCAACCGCTTTGTAAACATTGATCTTTGTGCCTTTTTTCAGAAGCTTGTTGCTCCATACTCTTTTGTGCAGTCGGCCAAATGCACGATTTGCCTTTGCCAGCCTGTTGTCAATCTCCTTGTCAATCTTGGCGTCTGAGGAGATGATGCACCCCAGGTAGCTGAACTGCTGGACTGTCTTCAGAACTGATTCACCCACAGTGATGCAGGGAGGGTGATAATCTTCCTGGGGTGCAGGCTGGTGGAGAACTTCTGTCTTCTTCAGACTAACTTCTAGGCCGAATAGCTTGGCAGCCTCTGCAAAGCAGGACGTCATATGCTGCAGAGCTGATACCGAGTGGGAGACGAGTGCAGCATCATCAGCAAACAGTAGCTCTCGGATAAGTTTTTCCATTGTCTTGGAGTGAGCCTTTAGTCGCTCAGGTTGAACAGACTGCCATCAGTGCGATAGCGGATGTAGACACCATTGTCATCATCTAGATCTACTGTGGCTCTTTGAAGCATCATGCTAAAGAAGATCGTAAAGAGAGTTGGCGTGAGAACGCAGCCTTGCTTTACACCTGTGCCTATTGGGAAGGGCTCCGAGAGGTCGTTGCAGTGTCTGACTTGGCCTCGCTGGTCTTCATGTAGCTGGATGATCATGCTGAGGAACCTTGGGGGACATCCTAAACGTTCCAAGATTTGCCACAGGCCTTTCCTGCTAACGGTATCGAAAGCTTTGGTAAGGTCGACAAAAGTCACATATAGACCCTTGTTCTGTTCCCTGAATTTCTCTTGGAGCTGCCTGAGAACAAATACCATGTCGATGGTGCTCCTGTTAGCTCTGAAGCCGCACTGGCTCTCTGGGAGGAGTTCTTCTGCAATGGTGGGCACCAGTCTGTTCAGGAGTATTCTGGCAAGGATTTTGCCTGCGATGGAGAGCAGGGTTATCCCCCGGTAGTTGGAGCAGTCTGACTTTTCTCCTTTGTTCTTGTGTAGAATGATGATGATTGCATCGCGAAAGTCCTGTGGTAGTTTGCCTTGTTCCCAGCAGATGACAAGTACTTTGTGAAGTGTGCTATGTAGTACTGTGCCCCCATGCTTCCAGATCTCTGGTGGGATTCCATCAACTCCCGCTGCCTTGCCACTTTTCAGTTGCTTGATGGCTTTAACAGTCTCTTCTAGGGTGGGGATCTCATCCAACTCTGTTTTCACTGGTTGAAGTGGGGTGAGGTGGATTGCTGAATCTTGAACTACGCGGTTGGCACTGAAGAGAGCCTGAAAATACTCCGACCACCGGTTCAGTATGGTTGCCTTGTCTGTGAGGAGCACTTGGCCGTCTGCACTACGCAAGGGACTCTGAGCCTGATATGATGGGCCATATACTGCCTTCAGGGCTTCGTAGAACCCTCTTAAATCACCAGTGTCTGCACACAGCTGGGTTCTCTCTGCAAGCTTGGTCCACCACTTGTTCTGAATGTCTCGAAGCTTGCGCTGGAGGTTGCTACATGCAGCGTGAAAGATTGCTCTTTTCCCGGGACAGGAGGGCTGAGCAAGATGTGCTTGGTAGGCAGATCTCTTTTTCGCTAGTAATTCTTGGATCTCTTGATTGTTCTCGTCAAACCAGTCCTTGTTTTTCCTTGTGGAGAACCTCAGGATTTCTTCAGAGATCAACAGGATGGTAGTTTTTAGGTGTTCCCAGAGTGCGTCTGGGGAAGGGTCTGTGGGGCAACTGGGGTCCTCAATTCTTGACTGGAGTTTTGCCTGGAAGGCAGCTTTAACTTCGGCTGACTGAAGGCTGCCAACCTGAAGCTTCCTCCAAGGGATACTTCCTCTCCTGGGTGTGGGTTTAAAGTGAAGACAGAGATTGCAGCGTACAAGACAATGATCCGTATGACATTCCGCACTGGGCATTACTTGGGTGTGTAAGACATCTCGAAGGTCTCTCTGGCACATCAGAATGTAGTCGATAAGGTGCCAGTGCTTGGACCGTGGGTGCATCCAGGTTGTCTTCAGGCTGTTCTTCTGCTGAAAGATAGTGTTGGTGATGGTGAGCTGGTGCTCCATGCAGAATTCTAGCAGGAGGCGCCCGTTATCATTGCAGTTGCCAATGCCGTGTTTGCCAAGTACTCCTTTCCAGGCTTCCGAGTCTTTACCTACTCTGGCATTGAAGTCGCCAAGGATGATCACCTTGTCCTCTGTAGGGGTCTTCCGTACGAGGTTGCGTAGATCAGCATATAACTTGTTCTTTTCTGCAGGATCTGCTTGAAGGGTTGGGGCATACACACTGAAGAGTGTTGCATGCTGCTTGTTTTGAAGTGGGAGGCGCATGGACATGATGCGATCTGAGTGACCTGTTGGCAGGTTTTCGAGTTTGGAGGCAATCGAGTTCCTCACCATGAATCCAACGCCAGAAAGGCGGCTCTCAGCCTTTGACTTACCCGACCAGTAGAGGGTATAGCCAGCACCATGTTCTTGAAGACTACCTTCCTCAGGGAAACGGACCTCACTGAGAGCTGCTATGTCAATATTCAACCTGAGAAGTTCGTGGGCAACTAGAGCTGAGCGTCGTTCAGGGCGACCACTGTCTACTGTGTCAAGCATGGTTCTGATGTTCCAACACGCAAGCTTAAGTCTTTGCACACTTTGTGAGGCAGGTGCATGCCTTTTCTTTGTTGTTATTTTTCGACCGGAAGTAAGGATGCCCGTTGACCGTGGCTAGCCAACTGGGGTGGAGGAGACGAGCTTTGTTTAGGCCACCTTTTCTAGGCCCCTCTCCGTGTGGAGCAAGCAGTGCTGTCCCTAGATAAGGCTGCTTGGTCGTTCAGGGTGCTGCCGAAAGATGCTTTCGTCTCTGGGTCAGCATCAGGCGACCAATACCCCGAACCGCCTACATGCAGGATCGGGACTACGGCTTCCAGTGGCACCTTCCAGCTGCCGTTTCGCCCCTTGCCCATCGCTGCAGGACTTGGTGTGTTGTGGGTTGTGAATGTGGATATGCGCTTCAGGCCTGCGCAGAGGAATTTTTAGGTGAAGCACAGTGTGCGCGGTACTGGCTCCACCCTTTCACCTTGGGGTCATCTGCCATGGCCCAGTAAGCCAGGACGCCGGCAGCGAGTCCTCCAGGTGGTCGGTTTTACATTAACAAGGTCTATCTGCCCGGGTTTGATGTTAGAGTTTTCCTTTTCTTGGCTGGCGAGGTTGGTGAGCCCAGCCTGCCCATCCAGTTATACCACCGGGCATTCGGTCGCACCATGACGTGGCAAACTCTGTGAGAAACGGGGGTGGGGGGGACCAGCAGGAAGGTGTTGCCATGGATGCAGTAATGCAGGAGAGGCCATTGCAATGACCATCTGCCAGGCATAGCCGGACAGTGACCACATGGTGTTCACTACACCGGGAAGGAGAGGCTATGTATTGCGCATACACTTTCCCTGGGGGGGCAGGATACCCAAGAGGGAGCACACCCCTCCCCCCCCCAAAAGGATATTATAGCATTGGGAAAAGTGCAGAAAAGGGCAACTAGAATGATTAAAGGTTTGGAACACTTTCCCTATAAAGAAAGGTAAAAAC
Source organism: Heteronotia binoei (assembly GCF_032191835.1). Classification (NCBI taxonomy): domain Eukaryota; kingdom Metazoa; phylum Chordata; class Lepidosauria; order Squamata; family Gekkonidae; genus Heteronotia; species Heteronotia binoei. The sequence continues at coordinate 33,154,858 of NC_083237.1, forward strand.
GTTAGGGGCTTTTTAGCTTGTAGAAACGTCGACTGCGGGGTGACATGATAGAGGTTTACAAGATTATGCATATTTCATTGAATGCCTCCGAGTTTTTGTATTGTGAGAAAGGGAGAAAAGTACTTCTTTCTCTACCTTCACAACATACCTGTCTTATAAAGAACCTCTAGGGATCATCTTAGTTATATTGGCTATTTCTTTTTCTCTGATCATAGCTTTGGTGCTTAGAATCTTCCTGAAGTTCCAGGATTATCCTATAGTCAAAGCCAACAACCGGAGCCTGACATACATCCTCCTCATATCGCTCCTGCTTTGCTTCCTCTGTTCTTTCCTTTTCATTGGACAGCCAGGGAAGGTGACCTGCCTTCTCCAACAGATTGCTTTTGGTATCATCTTCTTGGTAGCCCTCTCCAGTGTGTTTGCCAAGACAATTACAGTAGTTCTGGCATTCATGGCTACCAAACCAGGATCCAGTGTGAGGAAATGGGTAGGGAAAAAAACGGCAAACTCTATTATCATTTTCTGCTCCTTGATGCAAGCAGGGATTTGTACTCTTTGGCTAAGCACTTCGCCACCATTCCCAGATACAGACATGCATTCCCTGAAAGAGGAAATCATATTGAAATGTAATGAGGGTTCAGCTGCCATGTTTTACTATGTCATGGGCTATCTGGAATTCCTTGCTATTGTCAGCTTGACTGTGGCTTTCTTTGCCAGGAAATTACCTGACAGTTTCAATGAAGCCAAATTTATCACCTTCAGCATGTTGGTCTTTTGCAGTGTTTGGCTGTCCTTCATTTCATCCTACCTGAGCACAAAAGGGAAATCCATGGTGGCTGTGGAGATCTTCTCCATCTTAGCTTCTAGTGCTGGCTTACTGGGATGTATATTTTTCCCTAAGTGCTACATCATTATTCTAAGGCCTGAAATGAACATCAGGGAGGAATTAATAAAGAGGAAAAATGAAAGAAACTTCTCTGAGTACTGTGCTCTTATATTGGTCTAGCACCCAAAACACAGACCCAAAAACACAATTTGGGATAATAATAATAATAATAATAATAATAATAATAATAATAATAATAATAATAATAATAATAATAATAATAATAATAATAATAATAATAATAATAATTTATTTATATCCTGCCCTCTTCGCCTAGGCAGGCTCAGGGCGGCTAGCAACATATTCATACAAAAGTTATACAATAATTTTAAAATCAGCATTATCTTAAAAACCATTTTAGGTTGAACTAGTTTGTTCAGATTATCTGATCTATATCATTAGTTATTAAATATACTAATATTTAAGGAGATGAGTTGTGGTAAATGGTGTTTTCATGACTGTCTTTGATCTGGGAATGCCACTCTGGCTCCAAACTCAGCTAGCAGCATCCATTCACCTCTTTTATCCTTACCTGCACATATGATGCTGAGAGTGCCAGTTTCCATCCCCCTTCTCTGATGTACCATAAAGCCACTACTAGGTTAGGAAAGATGTTGCTGAGGTCCAAATGTGCTTCTTCCCAAGACCCATACCACCATAAAACTACTGAGGGTATGTTCAGGACATGTCATTCAGCCTTCCTGATGCCTCTGAGTGCTTGTCATTCATCCCTAGCTATTAGGAGCAACCCATTCAATTCCTGCAAAATAAGAGAGTTAGCCTAGGTTTATACCTTTCTCCACCTGACCATAGTGGTCTTGACATAGATCAACTAAATAAGCATCAGATTCCTCAGGAAAGAGATGAACGTCATACCTGTACAAGTGAGGTATATCATACCTGATAGCCTGGTGATCTCAGCTTCTCCACCAGCCAAAACCTGTCTACCTGCAGACTTGCCTACTTTGTGTCATAGTCTCTCAATTTTGGAAGACTTGAACACCCCTCTCTGAATCCATCTTTGCAAAAATTCTGTGCACACAACAATGATCCCATGGGGACATTCCTTGACCTTCTTCAAATCCATAATCTTGTGTTTCAATGTGAATTGTTATGTTTGCACTAGATTATTCTTGTCCAGGACTTCAGAAAGACTTCCCTCTCTGAACCTGGTGGACAGTGTCAGACGTTGGAGAATCTTATTATGATATTATGCTAAATGTGATTAAACTGTAACCTGCCTTTTGACATGACTAACCCCATTTTAACCATGAGACAGAGACCTTGCATATCAAATGGCTGTAGAGATGTTACTAATCCCCACTGTGAAATCCTCTGCTTAGTACTAACAAAAGCAACAGTTCTTTGAAGATAGCAGGCCTCAAGGAGAGCCAGCAGGGCTCCTCCGTGAGAAGAGGAACCACAAGCGATAAGAAGTAGGGAAGGTGTTACTTGTAGCTCAAAAGTGTGAGAATGTAGTATTGTTTAAAAACCCTTTGATGTGAGTGTTTAAAACTGTGTCTTTCTGGCTAAACAATATCAGTTCCAATGCTTGCCCATTCAGAACCTTGAGATATCAAATAAACGTCTTAACTTTTGCAACAAATGGAAGTCCGTTTACTTTGAACCCCCATCGTCTGACAGACAGAAGGAAGGAGCTGGTTCTACACCTCCCCCCACCATGCCATTGGATAGACCCAACTGTTTCCCCAAGTCAATGGATGTAGCCTTTCTGCTTGCCCAGAATACAATGGAGTGTCCAGTGCAATAATTATGACAAGGCTTCTCAATATGCCTGCACTTGCAAAATAAAACTTCATTATCCTCATATGATGTTACTCTTAAGTGCAATTTATTTCCATCTTCTAATCATATGAATTTGCCTGCCATAGCCAAGAGCTATGTCTAAGTTGAGTGTATGGAGAATGAATAGATGTCATACTTGTAAGCTGGTGTCAGGCAATGTTCAGTTGAAGTCAGTTATGTTTTTTAATTGTACTTAATCCATGCTTACTAACCTTCATGCCTAATAAAAAGCTAACTTACTAATACTTGCGCCCTGCAAAGGAAGGAGGGGTGGGAAAGGAAGTTGCCAGAACACCAAAGATAAGCGGCGTGTGAAAGTAGCAATTGCGGGGACGAATGTAGATTTATTATGAGAAGTGATTTAAAGCTCCAGTCTTTGAAGTATATTCATAAATACCAATGGCTCAGACTATACATTATCAGTTTCAATAGTTCTATGTAGAGAGTAACTTGTTGTAATCAATAAATGAAACTTAGTTTCTTAACCAAGTCGCCTTTGATCATTTTTGGGACTTCAATGAACCCTTTGCTGACAGCTGGGTGTCAGACACTGGAAAGCTTTACTGTTATGATATAAGGCTGTGTTCAAACTGTAATGAGATGCTTGACCTAACCGACTCCATTTTCTAACATTTGCTACTAACCCCAAATAGAAGTCTTGCAAAGTAGAAGTAGAAATTGTTGCTAATCCCGCTGTGAATTCCCGTCCTTGGTACTAACAAAGACAACAACCCTTTGAAGATAAAATGCCTCAGGGGCAGCTAACAGAGCTGTTCCTGTGAGAAAGGGAACCACAATAGATAAGGGAAAGAAACGTGTGAAACGTATCACTGTAGTATGGGAATGTAGTTTTGTTTAGAAAGCCTTTGATGTACTCCTAGTTAAAATATCTATGCTCCAAGGAGCATCAGTTCCAATGTATCCTTGCTCAGAACCTTTGGATTATCAAATAAAGTCTTAACATTGTAACCAATGGAAGTCTGCTTACTTTGAAATTCCACTGTCTGACACTGGGTGTCAGGCAATCAGATCTCAAAGTAACCAGTCTTTGATTTGAAACAAAGTAGAGTTTATTTGATAATCCATATGCAGTGAACAAAGAGATTGGGACTAATACTATGTAACGAATGCAGGGCATACTTAAAGGCATTACATCAAAGGCTCTCTAAAGGCACTAAACAAAGCTACAATTTCTAAACAATGCTGTGCTAAACACGTGTGAATATTTTTTTGGACTGATCCCATCAGGTTTATCTGAACTGGCCACTTTTAAGCCGGATGGCTGAAAAAGTTCTGGATAACAGAGAACCTACTGAACTGCTTGGAAGAATTAGGACTCCCCCCTGACACATCACCGGGGCCCGGAGAGTTGGAGGGCACGGATCCCCGCTGCACATCCAGACACTATTCATCACCCCTCGGAAGTGGCAACTGCGAACCTCCACCACCCTGATGGATGAGGCCCCAGCACGCAACGAGAATCTCCTCACAAGACCGGCACCCGGAGGAAAGAGTGGAAACCCCGGGGATGGAAATGATGACTACCCATGCCAGGAGGACGATGAGCTAGAGGAACTGAGATCGGATGATGACCGCAGGCAGGGTTCGGACTCAGAGGAGGAGAATGGGAACCCTCTGAAAGAGGCGAATATCCTAAAGACAGTGAGGGGAAAGATAATGGCCATGGCCCAAGATCTGAGAGACAAGATCCAGGTGAATGTCGCATTTATGGCAAGGGAAATGCAGAGGCAAATTGACTGGCTGCTACTACGTGACTTCATATGGGGTCCGCCGGCTCCCATGGCACCAGCGCCGCCCGTCCCGGCCCCGGCGGCCCTGCCTGCCACGGTCACCCCGCCAGCACCCCAGGCCCTGGCAGCTCCACCGGTGGCACCCACCCCTGCTCCGGTGATGCCCGCCCTGGCTCTGGTGGCCCTAGCAGTACCAAGGCCACTGGGGGCCCCAGCACCGATGCCCAGATTCCCGGGGCCATGAGAGTTCGAGCAGGGGTGAGAGCTGGATGCCACCTTCGATGGCGACCCAGAAGAGGTGGAGTACTTCACCATACAAGCCAATAGTTACATGCACTATTGGGGGAACACCTTCCCCGACAACCCTAGTCGAGTGGATTACCTCGGCTTGAAGCTAAAGGGGGCAGCTAGGAGGTGGTATGTGAGTCTGTACGAAACTCGGGGCCCCGAGCTGGACAGTGTGGCCATCTTCCTGCAAGCCCTACTCCTCCAGTATGAAGACCCTCTTCAAAAGACTCGGGCCCTCGCAGTACTGCACGACATGCAACAGGGCTCGAGATCGGAGAGGGAGTATACGGCCGACTTTAGAGCACAATGCGCTAAAGTCCGAGGCTGGAGTGAGATGATGAAGATCGAGGCCTACCAATGGGGCCTCAATGCTAGTCTCCTGGATCGGGCCCTCCAGCAAGCCCGCCCAACAATGCTGGTGGGGTGGGCGCAGGTGGCTGGAGAGGTTGAGACTAACATGAAACGCGTGGCCCTGAAACGACAGCAGCAACAAGGGGGTAAGGGGGGATGTGAGGCTCGGTCGTGGGGCAAAGCCAAAGTGAAGAAAGGACCAGCTCAAGGGGGAAACCCAAAACCCCCATGGGCCGCAAGTGCTTCCGCTGTGGCAACCCAGGCCATTTGGCAGCCAATTGCCCAGAGAAACCTCGAGCCCCCCCTCTTAACCCGAAGCCGACGGCAGCAGGACCAAAGAAGACACCAGGGAAGCCCAAAGAGCCCAGTTGGGGCAGCACCGCAACTTTGATGGTGCTTGACGAGGATACTATAATCATAGATGACCTGAGCGAGGAGTCGTGGGAGACCAAACCGGCGGAAAACGAGAGTGACCTGCACTGAAGGGTGCCAAGAGGCAGGTCGTGGATCTAACGGCACCATTACGGGTGAGAATAACCGGAGCATTATTTTTTGTCCCATTGACTTGGTTAAACCCAAAGCTCAAGCGGTTCATGAACGCCCGAGCCCTGATTGACTCCAGGTGCACATGGGAAATTATCACCCCGAGGCTAGTGGATGCCCTTGGACTGTCTCGGACTCCCCTGCCCGAGCAAATGGACGGGTCTATAATGTGGGGGGAGCCATGTGTAGAAGACACTCAAGGCTTGCCGGTGGGGATAGATGAACACTGGGAAGTGGAGGTTTTTGTCATTGTCCCCTCCTCTTCATTCGATGTGGTGCTAGGGGTTGGTTGGCTAGCCAGACACCAACCGGACATACAGTGGGGTGCACAGACTATAGACTTTACCAACTAGCAGTGCAAGCACCTCCACTGGCTGGAAAAGTGGGGACCCAATCCACCCCCTCAAAATGAGAAAATGTGTGTATCGGTAGAGGAGGTCCGGTCAATCCCACGGGAATACAGGGATCTGCGCAAGGTGTTTAGTGAGGAGGAAGCAAACGAGCTGCCTCCACACCGAATCACTGACTGATCCATTGAACTGATCCCCAGGCAAGAACTCCCCAAGGCCAAGCTTTACTCAATGGGTTGGGCCGAGAAGGCGGAATTACGGAAATTTATCGATAAGAACTTAAAGAGGGGCTTTATTAGACTGGCCACCGCACCCCACGCCGCGCCAGTCCTCTTCCGGAAGAAGAAGGATGGGAGTCCTAGACTTTGCACTGATTTTCGTGGGATAAATGGGATTTCGATGTCCAACACTTACCCTATCCCCCTGATCAAAGACTGGTTGAGTATGGTGTCGGAAGGGTCCATATTCACCAAGCTGGACCTAAGGGATGCCTACTTCCGAGTGCGAATCAAAGAGGGTGATGAATGGAAGACAGCATTTAACATGCCAATGGGGCAGTTCGAGTACTTGGTGATGCCCTTTGGGTTGCAGGAAGCCCCGGGAGTGTTCATGAACTTTATCAATGAAGTGCTAAGAGAGTACCTGTACAAAGGGGTGGTGGTGTACCTGGATGACATCATTATCTATTCTAAAGATCTACCCTCCCACATCCAGCTGGTCAGGAAGGTGCTCACCACCCTGTATGAGCATAAGCTATACACCAAACAGTCGAAGTGCGAATTCCATCAAACAGAACTCGACTACCTAGGGTTTCGGGTCTCCAGGAAGGGGCTGGCAATGGACCCTGCTAAAATACAAGCGGTGCTGGACTGGGAACCCTTGAGGACACGTAGACAGCTACAATCATTCCTCGGGTTCGCCAATTGTTATAGGGGGTTCATTCAAGGGTTCGCCCAAGTGATGTTGCCCCTAACGGATTTACTAAAGACCAAAGTGAAAGGCCCGGAAGCAAAAAGGCCAGGAGCCAAGCTGAAATGGTCCCCAGCATGTCAGAAAGCATTTGAAAAGCTTAAGCACTTGTTCACAAGTGAGCCCGTCTTAACCCACCCCGATGAGCTTAAGCCCTTCGTGGTTCAATGCAACGCTTCCGACGTGGCTGTAGGAGCCATATTAATGCAGAGGGATGCAGAGGGGAGGTTGAGACCTTGAGCATATATTTCTAAAAAATTCTCCCATGAGCAGCGTAATTGGTCGGTGTGGGACAAAGAAGCATTTGCAGTGACTTTTGCGCTGAAAACATGGCACTCCTGGTTAGAAGGGGCTAGAGTGCCATTTGAGGTTTGGACCGATTATAAAAACCTAGAGGCGCTCACCAAGCGTAGGAAACTAACTGCGAAACAAATACGGTGGGCCGGGTTTTTTGCCAAATTTGACTTCACTCTCAGGCACATCCCGGGGTTGAAAAACTTCTTGGCCGATGCCCTATCTAGACTCCCTCAACATGAGAGCCAGAGGGAGGAGGTAGTGGATTCGATCATTCCCCCCTCAGCAGTAGTGGGAGCCGTGACTAGACAGTCTGGGAAGAAAATGAAAGCGCCAGATCCGGGGGGGGATGTAATAGACTAATCAAAGAGACAGAAGAAGAAGGAGAGGAGAGGCCAGAAGGAATTGCGAAGGGGGAGGGGAGATTTTGGTACTATGAAGGGAAACTGTATGTCCCGAAAACCCTCTGCCAAGAGGTTTTACAGCACTGCCATTGCAGCAAATTAGCAGGTCACTTTGTGTCAGAACTTGTAACTTTCCTATATGCTGTTAGCCTATGTGACTCCATATTGTAACCAGACACTAACCCATGCAATATTGCTTCAGCCACTAACCAGCATTCTTGTGCATTTCAAACAAACTGTGATCACTGAAGGGTGACAGATAGCCTCTGGTCAACATCTGCAGGTGCCCCTTTGAAGCCGGGCCGTTCAGGCTTTCTCAGCAGGACTCCATCCTCCCTTACTGATAACAGACCCTGAGAAACAGACAGTTGTCTCTAGCCGTGTGAAAGATCGTTTTATTGTTATCACCATAACCGCATAAAATGTAACCAATGCTAACTTTCGGTATCAGTGTTATCCTGTACCTTCAGCTCTGTAGTTCTCAATAAACGCCTATACTTTTGTAACAAAGTCTTGGGCCTCGTTTGGAGTTCTTCCGGTTCTGACATTATAACACTGATCCCTTTATTCTGGGACTTATCCAAACTGGCAACCTGGCTGGATGGCAGCAAAGGCTCCAGACAACGGCGAGCCCAGTACCCCACGGGAGGACAGACCGTTAGAGCCCAGGGTGAACGCGGTGAGATGCAAAATCAGAGAGCCGGCGCACTTCTCCACGGACGTCTTCCCCTTGCGGAGCTGGAGCCCACGAAAGTCCACTTTGCTAATGGACACGGCGGACGAGAGATACCGGGTGCTCGCGCGCGGGCGGAGACGACTGGGATGCTGACAAAGAGGAGGGCCGAGTCCCCGGGAGCGGGGACCCAACACAAGCACTCCGCAACGAGCTGTTCCAGTGGGTGAGAGAGATACACGACCAGGTCCACGAGACCCGTATCCAGATGGCAGAAGAAATGCAGCTGCAGCTGGGCGCAATCCGCGATCAGATCCACACCCTGCAAGGAGCCGTGCCGGTGGGGCCAGCCGGGCCCCCCGGTGGAGGACTCGCCCCGCCCGGACTGCCCATTGGGGGAGCCCCTGCGGCTCCAGTTGACGGGGCGCCAGGGCAACCCGCGGCACCCCCCGATGGGGGAGGAGGAGGCCCGGTTGGGCTGCCCGTGCCCGCACCGCAGGCCCCGGTCGCCCCAGCGGGCCTGGCCGCGCCAGCAGCTCCGGCCGCACCGGCGGCCCCGGCTGCCCCCGTGGCCCCGATGCCACCTCAGCTGCTGCCGGCGGGCCCGCCGCCAGCACCCCCCGCCGCCCCGGGGGGGGGAGACGGCGGGAGACCGCACGAGTTGCAGATCACATTCGATAAGGACGGGGACGAAGTGGAATACTTCACCATCCAGTGCAACAGTTTCTTCACGCACTGGGGAGCCGGTTACCCGACGGAAGCCAGCCGAGTAGACCACATCGCATCCAGGCTCAAGGGAGCCGCGAGAAAATGGTACGTGGGGTTGTACACTGGGCGGAAGCCCGAGCTAGCCACGGTGGCGGAATTCCTCCAAGCGATGCTGCCGCAGTACGGGGATCCCCTGCGGGAGGAAAAAGCCATCGAAGCCCTCCAGAGAATCGAGCAGGGGAACCGCACCACCCGAGAGTACGCCACCAAGTTCATGACCCACTGTGCGGCGGTGAGGGGTTGGAGCGAGCTGATGAAGTATACGGCATTCAAGAATGGGCTGAACGCGAACATACTAGACCGATGTTACCACCAAGGGAGGCCTGATACCCTGGTGGGGTGGATCCAGCTGGCAGGGGAGGTAGAGATGAACCTGCAACATGTCGGGATGCGTCGGCAGCAGCAATTAGGGAAGAGAGGAGGGAAAGCGACCCCCACAGCGACCAAGCCCAAGGGGAAGAAACCACCGGCAACCTCCACCCCAACCGGGGGCGGCAGGAGATGCTTCAGGTGCGGAGACCCGGGGCACCTCGCCGCCAACTGCCCTGCGAAGGTACCGCCGGCCACCCCGCCGCCCAAGCCGTTCGCGAGCACCCCGAAGAAGGGAGGAGGCCGCGCCAAAGAGCCCAGTCGGGGCGCCATCGCCGCATCCATGGCGATTGACGAGGAAACTATAACCATCGAGGAGTTGAGCGAGGAGTCGTGGGACCCCAAGTCGGCGGGAAACGACAGCGACCTGCTTTAATAGGTGCCGCAAAGCAGTTTCGAGAAATGCCGGCACCGATGACGGTGAGAGTTACCGGGGAACTTTTGTTTATGGCAGTGACTTTGTTGAACCCCGGCCCAAAACGCTTCATGCACACCCGAGCCCTAATTGACTCAGGGTGCACCCGAGACATCATTTCCCCCCGCCTGGTAGAGGCGCTCGGACTAACCAAGTCCCCCCTACCCCGCCCGATCCAATTCGAGCAGATGGACGGGTCAGTAATGAAAGGGGAACCATGCACCGAAGAAACCCAAGCGATGCCGGTAGGGACCCAGGACCATTGGGGGATAGAAGTGTTTGTAGTGGCACCCTCTTCCTCATTTGACCTGGTGGTGGAGGCGGGCTGGCTAGCGAGGCACCAACCAGACATACAGTGGGAAGCCCAAATAGTGCACTTCCCAGACTGGAGGTGTGAGCACCACCACTGGCGGGAGGACTGGGGGCCCAAAGCCCCGCCGCAAAACGAACGGCTGTGCCTGAGCATAGAGGAGGTACGATCGATCCCGCTGGAGTATCGGGATCTAAAAAAGGCATTTAGCGAGCAGGAAGTGGACGAACTACCTCTGCACCGCCCGACCGATTGCGCCATCGAGTTAATACCGGGGCAGGAGCTGCCGAAGGCTAAGCTCTACTCGATGGGCTGGGCGGAGAAGGCGGAACTAAAAAAGTTCATAGACAAAAACTTGAAACGGGGTTTCATCCGGCCGGCTACCGCCCCCCATGCCGCCCCCGTGCTATTCCGAAAGAAGAAGGATGGTAGTTTGAGACTTTGCACAGATTTTCGCGGGATAAACGGGATCTCCATGTCAAACGGCTACCCGATCCCGCTAATAAAAGACCTGCTGAGCAAGGTGGCAGAGGGCAAAGTGTTCACAAAACTTGACCTCCGTGATGTGTACTTCCGGGTCCGGATCAAGGAAGGGGATGAGTGGAAAACGGCATTCAACACGCCGATGGGACAGTTCGAGTACCTGGTGATGCCGTTCGGGCTGCAAGGGGCGCCGGGAGTGTTTATGAACTTTATCAATGAAGTACTGAGGGAATACTTGTATAAGGGGGTGGTGGTTTACCTGGATGACATCATTATTTATTCTAAAGATCTCGAATTGCACGTGCCGTTGGTCAGAAAAGTGCTAACTACATTGTACCAGAACAAATTATATGCTAAATTGACTAAGTGTGAGTTCCACAAGTCGGAACTGGATTACCTGGGCTTTAGAGTGTCGGGGCAGGGATTAGCGATGGACCCCGCGAAAATACAAGCCGTCCTAGACTGGGAACCGCCCCGAACCCAACAGCAGCTACAATCATTCCTCGGGTTCGCAAATTTTTACCACGGGTTCATCAAAGGATTCGCCCGGTCATGTTACCCCTCACCGAGCTCCTCAAAACCAAAGGGAAAGGGGAGGAGGCGAAAAAACCTGGGGCACGCCTCGCCTGGTCCCCCGAGTGCCAGTGCACCTTTGACGAGCTAAAAAGGTTGTTCACTAGTGAACCGGTGTTGGCCCACCCCAATTAGCTAAAACCGTTCGTGGTGCAATGCGACGCCTCCGACGTCGCGGTGGCGGCAATATTAATGCAACGGGACGACGAGGGGGGGCTCCGACACTGTGCGTACATTTCCCACAAGTTTTCAAATGAGCAGAGGAACTGGTCCGTGTGGGACAAAGAGGCTTTTGCGGTCACGTTCGCGCTCAAGACCTGGCGATCGTGGCTGGAGGGAGCCCGGATCCCGTTCGAGATCTGGACGGACCACAAAAACCTAGAGGCGCTAACCGGCCAGCGTAAATTAACCGCCAAGCAAATAAGATGGGCGGGGTTCTTCGCCAAATTTGATTTCGTGCTAAAGCACATCCCCGGCACCAAGAATTTTTTGGCCGACGCGCTCTTGCGCATGCCCCAACATGACAGCCAGCGGGAGGAGGTGATAGATTCCCTTGTTCCACCCACCCAAGTGGCGAGCGGGGTCACCACCAGATCAGGGGAAAAGACAGGGATCCCAGAGCCGAGAGAAAAAGGACGCTTCGTGGCCGAAACGGAGGCGGAGGGAGGGGAACGGCCCGAAGGAGTGGAGAAGGGAGAAAGGGGGCTCTGGTACCACAACGGGAAGATCTATGTACCAAAAAACCTACGAGGGGAGGTGCTAGAACAGTGCCACTCGAGCCGCCTAGCGGGGCACTTTGGCTACGTAAAGACGCTGAACTTGATCACCCGGCAGTTTTGGTGGCCACAACTGAAAAGGGACGTGTCGGAGTTTGTAAGCTCCTGCCCAACATGTATCATGGCCAAGTGAAGGGGGGGAAGCTGCAGGGCCACCTAGTCCCCTTGCCAACTGCGACACGGCCGTGGGCGGTGGTTTCAATGGATTTTATAGTCGAACTACCTCCCTCTCAAGGGAAAACAGTGATACTAGTGGTGGTGGACACTTTTTCTAAACAAGCGCTCTTCATTCCGTGCAAACAACTCCCCACTGCCAAGAAACTGGCCCATCTATTCTTCAATCACGTGGTCTGCCTCCACTCGTTCCCAGATAAGGTGATTAGTGACCGCGGGCCACAATTCGTTGCCAACTTCTGGCGGGAGTTTTGCAAAATCACGGGGATAGAGCAGGGACTCAGCTCAGCCTACCACCCGCAGACGGACGGACAGACAGAGAGTGAACGGGCTTCTTGAGCAATATCTCAGGTGCTATGTCAACTTTCAGCAGTCAAACTGGGTGGAACTGCTGGCCTTTGCCGAATATGGGTACAACAACAGCCTGCATAGCTCCACAAAGACTTCCCCATTCCAGATAGTGAATGGCTATGAGGGCAAGCCCTTCCCCCATCTCCCCCTACCTGCGGGGGAGCCCAAGCAAACTTCTTGTCAACAATGGTGGGAAGGGGTTCGGCAGGGGTGGGCAGTGATCCAGGAGAACTTGGAAAAAGCCAAGGAAGACTATAAACGGCAGTTTGACAAAAAACACTCCCCCCAGTGGGAGTTCAGGGAAGGAGAGAAAGTCTTTCTGTCAACCAAGAACCTTCCCCTGCCGCAGGCTTGCCGGAAGCTAGCTTACAAGTATTTGGGTCCGTTTAAAATAAAGTGAGTGATTAACAGCGTAACGGTGGAATTGGAGCTACCAAAATTGTTGAGTAAGATCCACCCTGTTTTTCATTGTAGCCTTCTTCGCAAAGATCCTGGGGCTACGTCCTGGCACCCTCGCCCTCCCGAGCCACCTCCTACACGAGTGAAGGGCCAGAGCCACCATGAGGTCCAGGAGATCCTGGACTCCAGGGTCCAGTGAGGGGTGCTGTACTACTTAATCCGCTGGAAGTACTTTCCCCCGAGCTGCGACGAGTGGGTCAAAGCTAGCGATGTATCAGCGCCACAATTGCTTAAGAAATTCCACCTACTGTACCCACACAAGCCCAGGGCGAGAGCTTAGGGGGGGCAGTATGTCAGAACTTGTAATTTTCCTATATGCTGTTAGCCTATGTGACTCCATATTGTAACCAGACACTAACCCATGCAACATTGCTTCAGCCACTAACCAGCATTCTTGTGCATTTCAAACAAACTGTGATCACTGACGGGTGACAGATAGCCTCTGGTCAACATCTGCAGGTGCCCCTTTGAAGCCGGGCCGGTCAGGCTTTCTCAGCAGGACTCCATCCTCCCTTACTGATAACAGACCCTGAGAAACAGACAGTTGTCTCTAGCCATGTGAAAGATCGTTTTATTGTTGTCACCATAACCGCATAAAATGTAACCAATGCTAACTTTCGGTATCAGTGTTATCCTGTACCTTCAGCTCTGTAGTTCTCAATAAACGCCTATACTTTTGTAACAAAGTCTTGGGCCTCGTTTGGAGTTCTTCCAGTTCTGACACTTTGGATATGTGAAAACGCTGCACCTGGTCAATAGGCAATTTTGGTGGCCACACATGAAAAAAGACATTTCTGAATTTGTGGCCACTTGCCCAGTTTGTATAATGGCTAAAAGATGGGTGGGGGAACCCCCGGCCTTCTCCAACCGACCCCCACCACCAATCGACCCTGGTCGGTAGTGTAGATGGACTTTATAGTAGAACTACCAGTGTCTCAGGGGAAGTCAGTAATACTAGTAGTGGTGGACACGTTCTCAAAACAAGCACATTTCATCCCGTACAAGCAACTTCCCACTGCAAAGAAGCTGGCGTATTTGTTTTTCCAGCACATTGTTAAAATACACCCATTCCCGGACAAGGTCATTAGCGACCGCGGGCCACAGTTCGTTGCCAACTTCTGGCGGGAGTTTTGCAAACTGACGGACATTGAACAAGGTCTAAGCTCTGCCTACCACCCGCAGATGGACGGGCAGACAGAATGCATGAACGCCCTCCTAGAGCAATACTAAAGGTGTTATGTAAATTAACAGCAGTCCAATTGGGTTGAGCTACTTCCATTTGCAGAGTACGGGTACAACAACAGTTTACACAGTTCCACCAAGACAACTCCATTTAAAGTGGTGAATGGCTATGAAGGGAAACCCTTCCCCCTGTTGCCTAGCAACTATGAGACTTCTCCCCCTACCTCCTGCCAGCAGTGGTGGGGCATGTTGTGGAAAGGGTGGGCAATCATCCAAGAGAATTTGGAAGCAGCAAAAAGAGACTGCAAAGCTCAGTTTGACAAGAAGCATTCTCCAGAGTGGGACTTTAATGGGAAGAGACAGTTTTCTTGTCCACTAAAAACTTACCACTATCCCAGACCTCTCGAAAACTGGCTTACAAATATCTGGGGCCATTCAAAATAAAAAGGGTGATAAATAAAGTGATGATGGAGTTAGAACTGCCTAAACTATTCAGTAAAATCCACCCTGTTTTCCATTGCCAGCCTTCTTCGAAAGGACCCTAGAGCTACGTCTTGGCACCCCCGCCCTCTAGAGCCCAAACCTATTCAAATGAGGGGTCAGAGTGATCATGAGGTGCAAGAAGTGCTGGACGTCAAAGTGAAAAGGGGGGTGTTACATTATTTAGTGCGCTGGAAATACTTTCCTCCCAGCTGCGATGAATGGGTAAAATCCTCAGACCTTCAGGGCTTCCTCCTTCTCAAAAGGTTTTACCTACTGCACCCAGACAAACCCCGAGCAAGAGCTTGGTGGGGGGGGGGGGCAGTATGTCAGGCAATGTTAATTTCCCTGAATGAAAGATGCTTATTAAGTACAGTTGTAATGTCTGACCAATGTTACTAACCATGAAAAAAAGCTAAGCACATCAAAGTAGTAGATTGCTAGGGCCTTGCTTGGGCCTCCTTCCCGCTTAAGAACATAAGAACATAAGAGAAGCCATGTTAGATCAGGCCAATGGCCCATTCAGTCCAACATTCTGTGTCACACAGCAGCCAAACCACAGGGGAGATAAGGGAAAAGCACCGTTGCTCTTCCCTTATCTCCCCTGTGGTTTTCTTTCCTGGGACTAGCCTGGGAGCTCGTTCCTGGAGGCGCTTTATCTTCAAAGGACAAATTCTTGCAGTTGTTAGTAAAAGCGGGAAGGAGGCCCAAGCAAGGCCCTAGCAATCTACTACTTTGATGTGCTTACTTAATAAGCATCTTTCATTCAGGGAAATTAACATTGCCTGACACTGGGAGCCTTGCCTCATCCATCTGCAGGTGGGTCAGCCAATGCCTGGACCTTCAACCTATGCCATGCCAATGCTGCCTCTATAATCAGGCCTGTTTTACTCCATCTTGGTCTTTGCATTTGTCTTTTCCACATTATGGCCCCCTCTGCTTGCTTTGCCTGCCCTTTGGGCTACAATTTTCACACCTGTATTCCACTCACACTTCTTCTAAGGAACTCAGTGTGCGGCATCCTCCCATTTTATTTTGAGAATAACATGTTTTAGGATTTATTTTTAGGACCAAAAAATATTCCCCACGTACAATATCCTGTTCAAATGTGCTTCTCATGGCCACTAGTCTATATTAATTTAGCATCAGCACCACAGTCCTCTTTTAAAGCTGGGTAAATCCCATAGCATGTTTTCTTTCAGGCAGAAGAAACCAGTTATGGTTCAGTTTAAGGAAACTAATAGTGTTCCTTTTTTAATGTTTGATGGTATGACAGAGTCTGATCCATTGGGAAGTAATTATCTCCTACATGATTGTCAAAAATTATTGGTTCTTTCCCATTTACCCAAAGGATTCTGAGAGATGGCTAGCATTGAAACCACCATCATCTTGTAGGAGCATTTAAGAACCCCACATGTTGATAAGATCTCAGTCTGGAGATAGGGAGGCCTCTGCTAGTCTTTTCAACAATCAAATTCCCTTGACACAAAAATCCAGACCTTCCAATATATCTGGGTTTGGGGTTTTTTCTGATTGTCTTTACTGGTGCAGGGTTTTAAAGACAAAAAGCTGAAAGTGGATTCCGTAAGATAATTGTATTTTCCTTTCTCCCTCTCTTTTATATACCTATGGTGATTTAGGATGTTCCCATGAACAGAAGTTTTGTTTTTCATGCTTTCTGCTACAGAGATTCTTTCAACAAAGTTTTTTTTTATTGTACCACTAATATTGTACCTGAAAAGGAAGATAGAACCACAACTGAAGATACCCAGCTAAGGTTGACAGGAACACTGAAAAATGCATCTGAAGGGAAAGTAGTGAGATCAAGAGGGGCAATGGTTCAGTGGTAGAGCCTCTACTTGGTATGCAGAAGGTCCCAGGTTCAATCCCCAGCATCTACAGTTAAAAGGACCAGGTGGAAGATGATGTGAAAGACCTTTGCCTGAGACCCTGGAGAGCTGCTGCCATCTGAGTAGATATCAACTTCAATAGACAGGTGGTCTGATTCAAGATAAGGCAGCTTCATGTGTTCAAGATGGTGCTGATACTATTGCTTATGCTAATACTGCTTGGCCATACCGTCTGCAAGACAATTTCTAAAATTTGCTTCATAAAAGAGGATCCCCTTCCTGTTTCTCATGAATTTTATCAGCCAGGTGATGTTCTCATTGGCCAGATTGTTGCTCACATCTTCTTGGTTTATGACTCTCCTTCTTTCCTTCACCAGCCCAAAGGGACGTTGAGTAAAGAGCCTGTGTAAGAAACACTTTTGATCCCCCCCGCCGACTCTCTATTGCATGTTCAGAGCATAATAAGTGAGGCCAGCCAAATTATCATTAACAGAATTCTCAATTCATTTGCATCAGGGAAAAAAATCACAATGTATTTCAAAATGTACTTCAAATCCCTGTTCTTGCATCACATCATTCTGTCTCATCTTTCATCTCCAACTCTGTTTCTTCCCAAGCTCTACCAGTGGATAATGCCTCATTACCATACTGTTTTATTCTTCAAGTCATTTTTGCTCTGGTAATTTATTTTATATTTCTTCTTTTAACTTGATTTGACAGTCATGATCACCAATGAGCTTAAGTTGGGTGAGTTCTAGCCAGGTTTCTTTTGTTCAACTCTCTTTCTTAGCACAACCCCACCCCCTCCAATGGGATGTGGCTTTTTCCATGATGGTGTCATGATCTCCTGTGTGAGTGGTTAAAGGAAACCCCATTTCACCAGAGAAACACTGGATGGATCCAATCCATGGAGATAGAGACACCATGTTTCTATGTTGTAGGGGACAATAGGGAGAAGTTCCATTTGTAAGAACTAAAGTAAACCTTTAAATAAAGGTTTTGCCTGTCTGCCTGTCTGTCTCTCTGTAAACCTTTAAATGCTACAAGTTCAAGATTTAATGGCCTCTTGTTTAGGATTAGTACAATATTATCATCATTGTCATTAAAAGAAGACTGCAGATTTATACCCCACCCTTCTCCCTGGATCAGAGACTGAGAGCGGCTTACAATCTCCTATATCTTCTCCCCCCACAACAGACACCCTGTGATGTGGGTGGGGCTGAGAGGGCTCTCACAGCAGCTGCCCTTTCAAGGACAACTCCTGTGATAGCTATGGCTAACCCAAGGTAAGTGGAGGAGTGGGGAATCAAACGTGGTTCTCCCAGATAAGAGTCTGCACACTTAACCACTACACCAATCTGGAAAAAATGAAAACCAGTAAATAATTAAAAAAAACAAGCTTGGGAAAACATGTAGAAAGAGAAAGTAGAAACAAACAAACAAAAACAGCAGTGATGACAGATCTGAAGATAAGTTTTGAGAAAAGATTTCCAAACATCTAAAAATGTTTATATGAATTCATCATCTATATGACATTCACTCAAATATTGTAAGATCCTAACTACTCTGATTTACAGAAGGATAAATATAGAATTGAGGGTTTAAAGAACTGTGGATTTATTCAGTTTTCTATAATATTTACTCAGTTCTCCTGCAGAGTATGTGTTTTATTTTTCTCTCAGACTTCTATAATTAGACTGCTCGAAGTCTTATTTCTGTACCCAGACCATATCTGACAAAGTTATATTTATAAAAAGAAAAGGGGGGGGAGTTTGCACGTAAACCCTTTTATCTCTTAAGTGTATAAAGGTGCATTTTTCATACTCATGGTAGCTAGAGAGAATGAGGCAGTGCAAGGGAGCAGAGCCTTTAAGCAGTATCACAACTGTGGAGAACGGGAGTTTCAGTCCTCTTGCTGGTGACATTATAATGTCCGGGAGGTAGCAATGTACATATCAAGTAAGTTGGGCTTACAGTGAAGGGCATCACCATGCAGCAATTTGGGACAATATCAGAGCTTCTGAACTCCTGACCTAGTAGGAGCACAGGGTCTTCCAAGAAACATGCTACTCTGCAAGGCAGAATGATGAGTACACCAGTCTAATATGGCAAAATATTCTCACTGCATATTGTAAAGATGGAAAGGAAAGGTCCCCTGTTTAAGCACCAGTCATTTCCGACTCTGGGGTGACATTGCTTTCACAATGTTTTCACGGCAGACTTTTTAATGGGGTGGTTTGCCATTGCCTTCTCTAATCATCTACACCAGGGATGGCCAACGGTAGCTCTCCAGATGTTTTTTGCCTACAACTCCCATCAGCCCCAGCCAGCATGGCCAATGGCTGGGGCTAATGGAAGTTGTAAGCAAAAAACATCTGGAGAGCTACCATTGGCCACCCCTGATGTACACTTTCCCCCCAGCAAGCTGGGTACTCATTTGACCGACATCGGAAAGATGGAAGGCTGAGTCAACCTGGAGCCGGCTTCCGCCAGGGATAGAACTCGGGTCATGAGCAGAGCTTAGGACTGCAGTCTATTAATTAAAATTTTAAATACTTTCAAAGCAGAAGGAGGATACCAAGTAGAAATGTTTTTATATATTAAAATTGGGTAATATGTTGAAATTTCATTGATTTTTTGAAGATTTTTTGGCTGGCATCAGTTCAAAGGCTCTTTTCTTGCATTTTTGGTGCTTATACAGTATAATTTTTAAAAATATATTTATTTACCAAAATATTTTTTTTAAAGTTATAGTTTGCTGTTTTCACCCATAATGTCTACTTATGAACAAAAGAGTATCTCACTTTCACTGCAGGTCAGTGCCAAAGCACTACCAGAGCGTGCTGGCCTTAGTATTTGCTATAAAAGAGATCAATGAGAATCCTGACTTCTTGCCAAACATCACTTTGGGTTTTCATATCCTCAACTGCAACTACCTTGCACAGATAACCTACAAGGCCAGTCTGAGCCTGCTTTCCACACACCAAAATTTTGTTCCCAATTTTAAGTGTGATTTTCAGAAAAACACAATGGCTGTCATTGGAGGATTTCTTCCTGAAACCTCTGTCCATATGGCCACCTTTTCATCCATTTACAAAATTCCACAGGTAAGTTATTTGAAATAGTGATAAGGAGATTTGATACCTTTAAAACTTAATTCAACATTTTGCTGTAAAGCATGGCAAGAATAGATCAAAACTACATATCTGTATTCTCTTTCAGCTCACATATGGATCGTTTTTCCCAAGGCAAGATGACCAAATGCTGTTCTCTTCTTTGTACCAAATGGTCCCAAATGAAGCACTTCAGTACATAGGAATAATACGTTTACTTCACCATTTCAGATGGACATGGATTGGTCTCATTGCTGTTGATAATGACAATGGGGACAGATTTTTACAGGCTATGGTTCCTTTGCTTTCACAGAATAAGGTTTGTTACTCTTTTATATTACGAACACCAAAAAAGACATATAAGGATGAGTTTATAACATTGCTTTATAGGTTGCAGGAAAAGTATCCTGTTCTTGTAGAGAGCAAAGCCACTGTATATGTTGTATATGGAGAGCCTCCAACACTACACATTTTGAGAATCCTGCTCTATGCATCAGAATACCTGCCCCTTGGAGGTAAAGTATGGATCGTTACATCTCACTGGGATTTTGAATCTCTGTCCATACAAAAGTTCTGGGATATCGAAACCTTCCATGGTGCCATATCTTTTACAGTTCACTCCAATCAGCCCCCCGGATTCCAAAAATTCCTCCAGATCATAAGACCTTTCTGGGCTCCAGGAGATGGTTTTATCCAGGAATTTTGGGAGCAAGCCTTCAGCTGTTCTCTGAGAAATTCCAGTCTGCTTGAGGAGAATGAGAGGATGTGCACCGGGGAGGAGAAGCTGGAGAGCCTTCCAGGGTTTTTGTTTGAAATGCAAATGACTGGCCACAGCTACAATGTCTATAATGCTGCCTATGCTGTGGCATATGCTTTGTATGCTTTCTACATTTCCAGATTTAAACATGGAAAATTGAGTGAAGGAAGCCACAAGACATTTCAGAATTTGCATCCATGGGAGGTAATTGTATGAATATGATAAATACTTAAATTAGTAGGGTAACTCATCAGCCAGAAACATGTAGCTAAGTAATGGGCACAGTCCAGAAAAATGATGGTTCATGGAGGTTGTGGACTGTTGGGTTTATTGACTCTCCAGAGCATGAACCTCCATGTTAAATTGAACAGGTCATGGTCCATTTCATCTATGATGTCACATGGCTTACAAAGCCATTCAGAGGAAATACATTTTCTTTAAATGGCAGCTGTGTGGTGCACAAGTGAAGGCTGAGTAGCAAGTTCATCCACTTCTGGTTCAATTAGAAGTGGGTGAAGGTGCTAGTTGGCCTTTACTCAAGTGCTGTGCAATTTTGCAAAAGCCGTTTGACATGTGCCCTTTAAATGGCTTTTGCAAGCCCCGCTAACTCAAACCTTATGAACTTTCTCAGAGGATCATAGGAGATTATGTCGGTGGGATGGCTTGGACTGAGCTCACGGACCATGAACTGGACCCCAATCCATGGAAATAATTAGGTCTATGGTCCAGTTTGTGCACATCCCTAGTACTTAGCATCAATGCTCCCTCTATGCTATGGAGTTTCGTGAGCAAAAATTCTACTTCGTGAGATACTGGTGTTAAAGTTGTGAGCTACTGCATAAATTAATTTGTTCTGGGGCCATTTTTTCTGAGCTAACCGCAGTTTCAGCTGGAGGTTAAAAAATCTGTGATCTAGCTCATACAAACTCAGCTTAGAGGAAAAACTGGCTACTTTTGCAAGGGCTTCAAAATCAAGCTAAAATTGTTAGTGGTCAGAGTGAAATTAAATTCATCATGGGTGTATTATCCTATAATTTCCATCTTCAATCCCCCAATACTATTGAGAATGTCATTTAGACAGGGCAAGTTTAATCTTGAGCTTTGACTGAGTGCCAAGGTCAGGTGATCATTTTTACGCTTAAGTCAGATTGAAGAATGAAATGAAAGAATAATTAGGGTTATGAACCTCAAGGTGGGAGATAGACTTCTCCTGAAATTACAACTGTTCTCCAGGCTGCAGAAATCAGTCTCCATGGAGAAAATGATAGTATTGAAGAGTGGACACTTCTATGGCATTACATCCACACTGAACTGCCTCCTCGAACTCCATAATCCCCAGGGACTGTCCTCAAATGTCCAGGAATTTTCCAATCCAGAGTTGGTAGACCTTAGACTTCTCAAGGAAGTGTTGGTGGGTTGTTTCTCTTGAATATGGTTGGTTAGCTTTTGAGAATGAACTTATTTATCTGTTATGAGAAACAAGGGTGGGGAGCCAATAAAATTATGCAATGTGAGGTTTGTACTAGGGGTGTGCATTCAGTTCGGCTGAATCAAAGAAACCCCCGAATCACCCCTGATTCGGAAGTATTCGGCGCCGTATACTTCCAAATCCATTTTGAAGCCATTATACGGGAGCCGTATACGGCAGCCAATCCAAAGCATGCATTTGCAAAATGCATTACAAATGCATGCTTTGCAAAGCTGTTGTGTAGCTGATGGCTGGGCTAATTCCCCAGCCATCAGCAACATTGTTGTTCTTTTGTTTACTTGGGTATCCAAGTAAACAGTGTTCTCTGGCCAATCACAGAGCAGTGGTATTTTTTGAAACTGCTCTGTGTAGGGCCAGAGAACTTTTTAAAGGAGTCTACCTGGCTGGACTCCATTCCATTGATGCTGTGTTGGTGTGTTGGAGTGTGAGAGATTGTGCTGCGCTGATCCTTGGCCTCAGCTGCTGCTGCTCTCTCTCAGCCTTGCCTGACCTGCTAGGAGAAGAGAAGACGTCTAAGGTAAGGCAGTCTTGGGGTTCTTGTTTTTATTTTAGTTAGTAAAAGGACGTTTTAAGACTCAGAGTCCCTTTACTTATACAGATTTGGGTGGGTGAGTACTGGGTAGATTATTTGGGGTTAGGGGGTTCTGCTGGAGGTGGGGGCCTGGGGTAGGGTGGGGGTTTGCCAATTTGCCCATATCTTACTTTAGTGAGAGACTTTTAAAAGTGCAGTGTCCTTTTACTTTTCCTGATTTGGGTGGCTTGGATTTCTTGGGGTTAGGGTGAAGGTTTTTTTTGGGGGGGGGGGTTGGTAAAGTTCCTGCATTGTTAAAAGTCAAGTTTTTTACTGTTTTAAAAGGATTCTGCTTTTGATTTGTTGCTGCTATGTTGTGCTGCTCTTGTTCCTTTTCTCTTCTGGTTCTGGTTCTTGTGGAGGGGGAGGGTGCTGTTTGGCCTAATTTTCATTGTTTAAAAGGGTCACTTTTTTAACAGTTGAGTTTGTTTCTCAGTGGTCTGTTTGGATCTGTTGTTGTTTGGATCTGTCCACTGCTTCTCTTGTTTGAGAGTTGTGTTGTTTGGGGCAGGGCTGGAGAGCTGACATCTGTAGATTGTGTGTTCTGTGGTAGGGAAGCTGGCACCTGGGTGAGAGATCCAGAACCAGCAGGCTTCTTGTGCTTGGCCAGCTCTCTCCGTGTTGTTTGGGGCAGGGCTGGAGAGCTGGCATCTGGGTTTGCTGCAGCCAGGTCTACAGAGCAGACCTTGAGCAGATTGTGTTTTGTGTGGCAGTGACATTAGCAACTGGGTTTATATTGGTTCCAGGCCAGCAGGGTTCATAGAGTAGATAAATGGATATAGTGCATTTGGGTCCTATAGAGATTCTGTGGTGTGAAGTTAGGTTTGGCTTTGGGTGCCCCTGGAATGGGACCCCCTGGCCCAATCTTTTTGGGACTTGTGGGTTTTGTAGGGGAGAGTCCCCTGCAGGTTCCTTGCAGTTTTGGGGACTATCCCTCAACCCCCCTGCCCCCTAGTAGCCTCTAATTATGCCCTATGTTGCCTTTGATTTCAATGGCCCATAGGTATAATGGTGGGATAGGGGCACCCTCTTTGGGTGCCCCTGGAATGGGACCCTCTGGCCCAATCTTTTTTGGGACTTGGGGAGTTTGCAGAGGAGAGTCCCCTGCAGGCCCCCTGCAAATTTGGGGGCTCTCCCTCAAACCCCCTTCCCTCCAGATGGCTACCCTATTTTGCCATTGATTTCAATGGCCATAGGGTATAATGGGGCCATATATTGGTAATAGCTGCACATCTACCGTATATGCGGCTATTCTGAAGTACTGGTATTCGGAAATACACGGTATTTTGAATTTTTTGACACTGTGTATTTCTGAATCCGTGTAAATATGAATATATATATTTTTGCACACCCCTAGTTTGTACCACTGGATTATGTGGGTTGGATCCAACAAGCTTTTCTGCTGGTGACAAAAACATTTCCTCTGACCACCTAAAAAGGCTGTGGTGGAGATCTGAGACCTGCATGGACAAAAACCATGTGGGCAGGGCCAGTGTCAGCATGCCTGAGGTGGGGCAGCTGTCAGCATCCAAAGTTTCTGACAGAACCCACTGCTACAGCGTTCCCAAACCACATGCTGCCAGGGAAGGAATGGTGGCAGTCCTGGCAGGCACAATGGTGCTTTTCTATCTTTACACACCACCCAGTACCATGAAGGAAAGACTATACAGTCAGTATGAAAATGGGAGGGGGAAGGAAGCACAGGCAGGTAAGGATGTGGGTGAACTGCAACGAAGACATAAGTGGGATCCCATCGGTGGTCATTTAAGGAGAGGTACTCAGGATGTTTATGTCCTGGGCCTACCAAAACCTGGAACCATCTCTGCATGTAGAATAGAAGCTACAGGAAGGAGGGTAATTAGGGAGGATTGTATGAAAATACCTAGCAAGATCAACCCTATCGTTGCAGGTCAGGCAAAGGTGGGTTTCTGGAAGGCAGTCAAAATTCCAGCAAGGGAGACCAACTCAAGAGTCCAGACCAAGTGTTCAGAGCCAAGAGAACCATTACCAAGAGGTTGTCCAAGAGGCATAAGTCAAGCAATCCAAGGGTTATTCAAGAGCAGGAGTCAAACAGAGCCAAAAACCTTGATCAGAAGCCACTTCAAGGGTCACACAAGCTAAGCAGGATACAAGGTTGTAGACATAGAGTCAGTAATAGAATGCCTTATGTTCTTCACACCTAACATTTATATAGGCATGTGCCTAAGACTCAGATTTGCAGCTAGCTGCTCAGGAGTAATTCTGCAATTATCCAAGCATCTGACATTGGGCCAGGAGGTGAGCACGTTGTCCTCTCTCCTGTAGTTCTGCTCATAGCCTCTGTCTGAAGTGCTCAAAGGGTGTGGTTGATACTGGATGGCTGGGAACAATTAATTTAGCTTCACCTGTTGACTTAGGGCTGAAGATTGTTGGTGGCTGTGCACCACTGTTAGCTGTGAATCCTGACCAGCCTGCAGTTGTCTTCCTGCTTGCTAGCTTCTACTGACTCAGAGCTCTTCTTCCCCTAAGGAGACCTCTCCTCCTGAGAGTCCTCACAGAGCACTGGCTGACCCACAACATCTATTTGTAGTTTCCTAAGATTGAAAAGTTGAATCACAGAGATCTAATTGTCCCTTTCTTTTATGTATCCTAGCTCCATCAGTTTCTAAGAGACATTTCCTTCAATAACAGTGCTGGGGATACTGTGCAGTTTAATGAAAATGGTGAATTAGTGGAAGGTTTTGATATTACAAACTGGATAACTTTCCAAAATGGATCCTTTGTGAGAGGAAAAATAGGAAGACTGGACCCTCAGGCTCCTCAAGGCCAAGAGTTCACATTTAATAATGATCTAATTGTCTGGCATAGAAGCTTCAACCAGGTGAGACACTGATGAAGATCCTTTCATTCATAAAATAAATTTGGGGGAGGGGAAGGTTTGTTTGGGGGTGGACTTGACATATTCCTTAGCTGCACAATATGGATGGGCACAAATTGAAGTACAAATTTGTGCCTAAAATATCCAATTGTGGTTCATTCCAAATCAGTTTGTGTATGCATGTGTATGCATGACCCACAAAATAAAGTTGCCTGTTTTTTGTTTGGTTCATCTGTGTTGTTATTGGCAGGGGATCCTGCTCACACACCACAACATGCCCAGTGTGATGATATCACACAGAAGTGATGTTATCATGCTAGGTATGTTGCCCCAGCAAACTTCCAAGTGACATCATCTTCGTGGAGCACTGGCGCTTTCTAGCCCTCCCGAATCAAATGAACCACAATTAATTCAGATTTTTTTAATGAACTGGAATGAACAGGCAAATAAAAAAAAATTGCATTCCTACCGCACAATCCTAGTTTCAAATAGGGATCACAACATGATTTTAACTTTATGAACACTCACTCTCTCTCTTCCCTCTCTGAACTTATATTGCTGGATCGCTGGAAGTGTTCTAAAATGGAAACACAAAAAAAGGAGATAATTTCTATTCTATTGTCAATTGCAAAATCTATGTTGGCCGATACATGGAAAGACAGAAAGGTTCCATGAATCTGTAATTGGAAGGTACAAATTTGGGACTATTTTATACTCAGTAAATTAGCATGTTCTACTTTTAATGTGTCATCATGAACTTATACCTCACCAAAAATCATTTTTCCATATATTGCAGCTTTTTTTTTTAACATTTTCTGGAAAGCATTTTGATGGCCATCAGTTATGTATCATGTATTAGCTATTAATCACATATGTCACCTGAGTTTTTGCAAAATTATCATACAAATCATAATAGACTACTCCATGGAAGAGTACATTTTCAGTTTCCTGGCTAAATAATTCCATGTCAAAGTTCTTTATAAACATTCTCTTCATCATGTATTTGTCCTTTATATTCACTGATAGATTCTGCCACTTTCTGTGTGCAATGACAATTGCTATCTGGGATACAGCAGGAAGAAGAAGGAGGGAGAGGAATTTTGCTGCTATGACTGTGTTCCATGTCCAGAAGGAATGATCTCTGATCAAATGGGTAGGATATAAAAACACTTCAATTTTCCATAAAATAGAGATTCCCATAATATGAGAACTGGAAGGAATCAGAAAACCTACAATTCCATAGCTCTTCTTCTTGATTCAGGAAATTCTGAACCAAGTGCTTCTCTGAACACATCTTTCTGATGGGTGTATGTAATTCAAAAGTTGAGAAAAAATCAAAATCAAGATCCATAGAGAATATTGACCACACTAAGTAGAGAACTGGAGAATGTTGTGAAGTCTGCAGTGTCTCTTCTAGAAATATCAGAAGTAATTGAGTTCCCCAAATCATATTTCCTAAGATTTAATAAAAATGTCACAACCAACCATATCAAATGCTGTGTATAAATCAAGCAAGTTGAATATCCCAGTAAAGTCGCATCAACATTTTAACTAGGAAACCAACACTAAGCTGGAATACTTGATTTTAAACAATTTTATTGATAACATATGGTAACAAACTCTAATTATATCATTACTATCTCTAACCCATATGATATTTTCCAATCCCCCCTCCCTCCGTTACTAGACTCTCGCCAAGGTTATATACTTAAGTTCAGTTATAAAGGTACCCTTAACCAATCAAAGTTCAATATCTTTCTTTTCTCATATTCATATTAAACAATTGTCCAATGTCTTTTTACATTCCACTCTTTCTCTACATATCCTCTAAATTTCTTCCACTCCTTTTTAAACACATCCAAATAATACTTTCTTAAAGATCTTGTTAATTTGTCCATCTCACTCCATGATAAAACTTTCACAATCCAATCCCATTTCTTTGGTATTTTTTCGGTTTAAAACAATTTATTGATAACATGTGGTTACAATATTTAATTATATCCTTTCTATCTCTAACCCATATGTTATTTTCGACCCCCCCTCCCTCCATTACTAGACTTTCCCCAAAGTTATATATTTAAGTTCAAATATAAAGGTACCCCTAGCCAATCAAAGTTCAATGTCTTTCTCTTCCCATTCATACTAAAAAATTGTCCAATGTCTTTTTACGTTACACTCTTGCTCTATATATCCTTTAAATTTCTTCCACTCATTTTTAAACACTTCTAAATCATAATCTCTTAAAGTTCTTGTTAACTTATCCATCTCACTCCACGATAAAACTTTGACAATCCAATCCCATTTCTCTGGTATTTTTTCTTGCTTCCACAACTGCACATACAGTGTCCTAGCAGCTGAGAGCAAATACCAAATTAAAGTCCTATCTTCTTTAGGAAATTTTTCTATTTGTAATCCTAGCAGAAACGTCTCTGCAACTTTTTTGAAATCATAACCCAAAATTTTAGAAATTTCTTGTTGTATCATCCGCCAAAACTTTTTTGCTTTTTCACAAGTCCACCACATATGAAAAAAAGAACCCTCATGATTTTTACATTTCCAACATCATTATTTCTCTATGGTTAAACAAAGTTCCTAGAGAGGTCCTTCTTGGTCTTGGTCTTAATTCCTTCCTGGTTCAGATGTCACAACCTTTATAATCCTTATAGGCTTTACTTCATTGGCCAGTAGCTTTTACTTCCTGGTTTAAGGTGCTCAGTTCTCATCCATCAAGTATCACAGCCTTTGAAACTTGCATGTGGGAATGTAGAGCGATAAACAAAGAAGCCTGCGTCATTAGCCACAGGTATTCAAAACAACTTCCTTCTTTTTCAAATTCTATTAAAGCATTTAGTTCAACAAAGTTCAAATTTGGCAGGCTCTTATCTTCCTTCTATTCCTCTTCAGTTCAGTCTATTTTCAATTCCCAGTGCTATTTAGATTTGCTTAGAAAAGTTCCGGAGCAGAAATATAAATCAAGGTACCTTATCAGTTACGTTCTTGCACTTCGGCTTTGCTGTTTTCTTGCAATTATAAATCAGTCCTTAAAGTGCCTGAGTTCCAACAGGCTTAAGCCAATTTAATGGCTTTTAATCCTTTGTAGATGATAGCAGACGTTCCCTCTCAAGCATCGGATCTCAAGGCTTCCAGAAGGCAGCTTCAGCTACCTAGTTTCAGCCAAAATCTACGACTAAAGGTATTTCGACGTCATCATGGTCTAATCTCTGACTAAGATTAGTGGGCAGAGACCCCCAAAAGGGTCTTTTCTACCCTGAACAAAGGAAAAAAAATCCCCCTTGTTTAGAGGGCTACAGCTCTGTCTTCAGCTCAGACCGGAAATCCCATTTCTCTGGTATTTTTTCTTGCTTCCACAACTGTGCATACAATGTCCTAGCAGCTGAGAGCAAATACCAAATGAGAGTTTTATCTTCTTTTGGAAATTTTTCCATTTGTAATCCCAGCAGAAAGGTCTCTGCAACTTTCTTAAAGTCGTATCCCGAAATTTTAGAAATTTCTTGTATCATCTGCCAAAACTTTTTTGCTTTTTCACAAGTCCACCACATATGAAAAAAGAACCTTCATGATTTTTACATTTCCAACATCTATCAATCTTTGCCAGTTTTTTCGGAGTCATATACCACCTGTACATCATCTTAAAACAGTTCTCTTTAATACTCTGACATGTTGATACTTTCATCGAGTTCTTCCAAAGATACTCCCATGTATCCATTTGAATTTTTCTATTCACATTAATTGCCCATTTGACTTCCTGTTTGGCTTGAAGACAGTGCTGCAGCTCCCTAGTAAGGGGGATTTTTCCCCTCTGTTCAGGGTATGAAGGACCCCTCTGGGGGGGTCCATGCCCATTAATCTTAGTTAAAGGTTAATCCAAGATGATGTCAAGCACATTTAGCTATTGATTTCAATTTAGTGGGGAGCTGCCTTCTTCAGATCTTGAGATCCAGCAATAGAGGGAAATGTCTGCCATTTGTCTACAGAGGACTAAAAGTCATTAATTTGACTTAAGCCTGTCGGAATCCAAATCCTTAAAGACTTTATAATTGCAAGATAAAAGATAAAGCAGCCGGAGTGCTGAAGAATAGCTGTTTAAGGTACTTTGATCTATTCCTATTTCTACTCCGAGAGTCCTTGAACTTTATCTAAACATTGTGTGGATTATAAACAGATGGAGTTGAAGCGTAATTGAATAAAGATAATTACTTGTCAAGTTTGAACTTTGAAAGTAAAAAGGCTTTAGCAGAATCTGAAAAAAGAGGGAGATGTTTTGACTCTGCGGTCTGTGGTCTGTGACGTGTGATACAGTTCGCTTCTTGCTGTGTTTTACACTCCTACACTCCTACAAGTTGCTGGAATTTATAAATAGTCTGAACTAAGGCATAATTGAATGAAAAGTCAGCCTGCTAAAACTGGACTTTGCTAATTTAATAGCCTCAAAAGAATTCAGAGAAAAGGAAAAGGTGTTTTGAATATTTGTGGCTTGTGGATTGTGGCTGATGATGAAGACTATTTCCATACTTTCCCACAAGTCTCCAAAGCTGCGATACTAGACACGAGAACAGAGCAACCTGCACCAAGAAGTAAAAGGGACTGACCAATCAAAAAACTCTGTAAGGATTACAAAAGCTGTGACATTTGAACTAGGAAGGAATTAAGACCAAGATCAAGAAGGAACTCTCTAGGAATTGAATTCAACCATAGAGAAACAACAATTGCCATTTTAAAAGGGAGAAAAACTGTCAAATTTGTTAAAAATCAATATCTTTGCCTAGGAAGCTAGGAGGAAAACAAAATTAGTCTTATTTGAAAAAGCATGTTCTAAGCTATTGGACTTGGTGTTGAATTTTAATTGGAAAACTTTTTAAGGTTTGGTGACTTTTTCTATGTCAGAAGGGAGAGTAACCCGTGAAAGGGCTCACTCATTTGACAAAATGCAATCTCAATTTGATGCTCTGGAATCTAAAATGTTAAAAGCTATGGACAAAATGCAAATGGCAATGAAAAAAGAATTTAAAAAGCAAGTTGGAGATCTCAGAAAAGATATCGAGGGTTTTAAAGATGAGGTTAAAAACAGAGTTAAAGAGGTAGAGGAAAAAGTGGATACACATGCCTCTATCTTGTTAAAACTTCAAGAGAAGGTTACAATACATGATTGCAAGCTGATGGAAACACAAGTTCGTCTGAGAGGAATACCTGAAAAGGAGGAGGCGGATTTAATGGGATATATGGTGAACACTATCATTGAATATCTAGAGGAAGACCCTGACAAATTTAGAAGTATGTTGGATGATGCCTACAGAGTCAACTCAGCATATGCAAAGGATAAAGGCCTGCCAAGAGACATTGTTATAAAACTAAGATCAAAAGATCTGGCAGGAAAAATTTTGAACAAAGTTTTCCAAAAAGCTTGGATCATAGAAGGGAGCAAAATCAAAATAATGAAAGAGTTACCAAGACAAGTGATCAATGACAGGAAGAAATACAAGAAGTTAACTGACCAGCTGCGTGCAGGGGGTACAAGATATAGATGGATAATACCTGAAGGTCTTGGTTTTGAACAACATGGAAAAAGGATTACAATAAGGAGTGAACAAGAGATGCATAGCTTTTTTGAAGAGAATAAAGAGTCAGCATCATAATGGAGTACAAACTACTATCTTGGAATATAAATGGACTAAATTCACCACAGAAAAGAAGAACAAAATTTCATTGGATTAAAAAACAAAAATGTAACATAATTTGTTTACAGGAAGTTCATATACAACAAAAAGATTGCAAATTTTTGTGGAATAGAAATTTGGGGCTGGAATTTTTCTCATTAGCAGAACAAAAGAAAAGAGGGGTAGTCTTCTATATCAAAGAACAACTTGAACCAAAACTAATATTTAAAGACAAAGAAGGAAGATATATTGCTGTAGAAGTGACAATTGAGGCAAAAAAACCCATTGTTACTAGAATTATATGTGCCCAATGGAGCGAAAGATAATTTTTTAAAAGATATTAATCGGCAATTAGATGAAAAGACATATGATCAGATTTTGATGATGGGCGATTTTAATGGGACAATACAAAATAATATTGACAGATCAAGCCAAAAGAAGAATGACAAAGAAGGAAAATTACCAAATTCTTTCTTTGAGTTGGTCAAACAAGAAAATTTGGAGGATATTTGGAGAAAATTCAATCCTGAAGTAAGAGACTATACCTTCTTCTCAGCGAGACATAACTCTTTCTCTAGAATAGACATGTTATGGGGTTCCAAGAGTTTGGGTCTCATAACAAAAAAAATAGAGATTCTACCAAAGGTTTGGGCGGGCCATAATACAATATGCTGGTCTACAAAATTGCAAAAGAAAACAAGAAGATGGAGAATTAGTGAAGACTTACTACAAGATAAAGACATTGTGACATTTTTAGAAAAGGAGACTGCAGCTTTTTTCCAAATAAATGAAACTGATGATATGGAATTTCAAACAGTATGGGACACTTACAAAGCAGTAATGAGAGGACTGAACAATAATAAATCACACTGAACAATAAAGATAAGAGGGCCAAAGAAGAAAGGCTGTTAGCATTACAAAATGAAATAAATAAAAAAGAAAGGGATTTGAAAAAAAGGCCAGGAAAAAAGAAGTTAATAAAAGAAATTATGATATTACAATCCCAAGTCAAACATTTGCTGAACAAAGAACTAGAATGGAATTTAAAAAGTCAGAAATCATTTGAAAGTGCGAATAAACCTGGAAAATATTTGGCCTGGCAATTGAAGAAAAAGAAAGAAAATAAAACCATCAACAAAATTATGGTGAATGGAAAAGCAATAGTAGATCAAGAAGGAATCAAAAGAGAAATATTATGCAAATTTATTTAAAGGTGTGAATATTAAGAAAGAAAAATGGAAGAGTATTTACGGAATATCCAAGTGGCACCTTTAACTGAGTATATGAAAAAGAATTTAAATGACCCAATAGAGAAAATTGAAATTGAAGCAGCAATAAAAGCAATGAAAGAAGGTAAGGCTCCTGGGCCAGATGGATTTACATCTAAATTTTACAAAACCCTTAAAGAGGAGATAAAACCCAAACTGATGAAATTGTTAAATACGATAAGAGAAAAAGGGAGAATTCCAAATACCTGGAGGGAAGCTGTAATTTCTTTGATTCCTAAAGAAGACAAAGATACCACACATGTAAAGAACTATAGACCAATTTCACTGCTGAATAATGACTATAAGATTTATACAAGAATTTTAGCAGAACGACTGAAGCAATATCTGATTAACTTTATAAATAAAGACCAAGCCGGATTTCTTCCTAAAAGACAAATAAGAGACAATGTAAGAGCTGTTATTAACGTTGTGGAATACTATGAGAAGCATCCAGAAAAGGAAGCGGCCTTATTCTTTGTAGATGCAGAAAAAGCCTTTGAAAATCTGAATTGGGACTTTATGTTTGCGGTAATGGAAAAAATAAACTTAGGGGAACATTTTATAAAAATGACGAGAGCAATATATATGGAACAACAAGCAAAATTGTGCATAAATGCAGATCATACCAAAGAATTGAAGGTAAGCAAAGGTACAAGGCAAGGATGTCCGTTATCACCATTGTTGTTTATAATGACTCTTGAAATTTTATTACAACAAATACAAAATGATAAAGAAATAGAAGGATTAAAAATCAGAGGATTCTCATATAAATATAATGCTTTTGCAGATGACATTGTGTTCATAATAGAGAATCCGATCCAAGTGTCACCATTGCTGTTAGCCAAGATAAAAGATTATGGAGAGTTAGCAGGACTATATATAAATAAAGAGAAATCGAAATTTTTATGCAAAAATATGCAACCAAATAAAATTAAAGAATTGCAAAATGTGATGGGCTGTGAGGTCACTACTAAAGTTAAATACCTTGGAATAGAGATAACCATGAAGAATATTGATTTATTCAAAAATAATTATGAAAAATTGTGGTGCAAGATGGACAAAGATTTGATGAAATGGAATAGACTTAACTTGTCCTTATTGGGCAGGATAGCTGCAATTAAGATGAATATTTTGCCAAGAATAATGTATTTGTTCCAAACTATCCTGATTGTAAAAGATACCAAACAATTTAATAAATGGCAAAGGAAGATGTCTGATTTTGTATGGGCCAGAAAGAAACCAAGGATTAAGATGAAGATTTTAACGGATGCCAAAGAGAGATGTGGTCTTCAACTCCCGGATTTAAGGTTGTATCATGATGCGGTATGTTTGACATGGATTAAAGATTGGATAATGCTGTTAGATAAAAAACCTTTATGGTTAGAAGCTCATGGGAATAAATTCGGCTGGCACGTGTATTTGTGTTATGGGAAGAATAAAATGGACGGTTTTTTCTCTCACCATTACATCAGAAACAGTTTACTAAATACTTGGATAAAATATAAGAAATATGGTGACGAGAAAAAACCGCTGTGGATAGTGCCAGCAGAAGTAATAAAAATAACAGCTGAATCCGATGAAGAAAGAGCAATTTCATATAATCAACTGCTCAAGATTCAAGGAGATAAAATTGAATTAAAATCCTCAGAAGAGTTAAATAATAAGTACGATTGGTTTCAAATGCAACAAATTAAAAGCTTGATGGAAAATGATATTAAATCGGAAAGGGTCCTGCTTGGAGATAATGAAAAATTAATATCGAAAGTATACAAATTATTATTGAAATGGTCTACAGAAGAAGAGGTAGTAAAGTCTCAAATGGGCAAATGGGCAATCAATGTGAATAGAGAAATACAAATGGATACGTGGGAGCACCTTTGGAAGAACTCGATGAAGATCTCAACTTGTCAGAGTATCAAAGAGAACTGTTTTAAGATGATGTACACGTGGATTTATCTGCGTTCCACAGGGCCTGTAAAGACCGAACTGTTTAAACAGGCTTTTGTGGTCTAACTGAAAAAGGGCTGCTACCGGACACCGGTGGGTCTGATCATAGTTAAGAAGTCAATACCGCCTATACTGGATTGAAATAGTGCTATAGAATGGTTTTAAAGTTGATATGTAAATTATGGTTTTATATGTTTTATTGGATTGTTTTATAATGTTGTAAGCCGCCTTGAGTCCGCTTGCGGAGAGTGCGGGATATAAATGAAAAGTAATAAATAAAATAAATAAATAAAATAAATATATGACTTCGAAAAAGCTGGCTAGGATGAGTAAGAAAATGTCGGATAGATGTTGAAAATGTAGAAGACATGAAGGTTCTTTTTTTCACATGTGGTGGACTTGTGAAAAAGCGAAAGAAATCTGGAAGATGATACAAGAAATCTCCAAAATTTTGGGTTATGACTTTAAAAAAACTGCAGAGACTTTCCTGCTTGGATTACAATTAGAAAAATTTCCAAAGGAAGACAGGACAGAATTTGGTACTTGCTCTCAGCTGCTAGGACATTGTATGCGCAGCTGTGGAAACAAGAAAAAATACCAGAGAAATGGGACTGGATTGTGAAACTTTTATCGTGGAGTGAGATGGATAAACTAACTAGAACTCTAAGAGACTATGATTTAGATATATTCAAAAAGGAGTGGAAGAAATTTAAAGGATATATGGAGAAAGAGTGGAATGTAAAAAGACATTGGACAATTTTTTAGTATTAATGAGAAAAAAATATTGAACTTTGATTGGTTAGTGGTACCTTTAGTATTGAACTTAATCTATAACTTCGGGGAAGTCAACATTGGAGGGAGGGGGGGTTGAAATATCATATGGGTTAGTAAAGAAAATTTATAATTAAGTTTTGTAACCATATGTTATCAATAAATTGTTAAAATACATTAATTGCCATTTAATCATTTGAGATTTTACTACTTCTTCTTCTGTAGACCATTTCAATAGTAATTTATATACTTTCGATATTAATTTTTCGTTATCTCCAAGCAGAACCCTTTCCAATTCCGTTTGCTCACGTCTAATTCCATCAGATTTAACATCGTTTTCCATCAAGCTTTTTATTTGTTGCATTTGAAACCAGTCATACTTATTATTTAACTCTTCTGAGGATTTTAATTCAATTTTATCACCTTGAATCTTTAGCAGTTGATTATATGACATCACTCTTTCTTCATCAGATTCAGCTGTTATTTTTATTACTTCTGCTGGCACTATCCAAAGCGGCTTTCTCTCATCACCATATATTTTATCCAAGTATTTAGTAAGCTATTTCTAATATAGTGGTGAAAAAAAAGACCATCCATCTTGTTTTTCCCATCATACATATAAGCATTCCAGCTGAATTTATTCCCATGAGCTTCTAGCCATAACAGTTTTTTATTTAACAGCATTATCCAATCTTTTATCCATGTCAAGCAAACTGCATCATGATACAATCTTAAGTCTGGAAGCTGGAAACCTCCCCTCTCCTTAGCATCTGTCAAAATTTTCATCTTAATCCTTGGTTTCCTCCCGGCCCATACAAAATCGGAAATCTTCCTTTGCCATTTATTGAATTGATTGCTATCTTTCACAATCGGAATAGTTTGGAACAAATACATTATTCTTGGCAAAATATTCATCTTAATTGCAGTAATTTCTAGACCCAAGTATTTAACTTTAGAAGTAACTTCACATCCCGTCAAAGTCTGCAATTCTTTCTGTCTGCTTGATTGCATATTTTTACATAAAAATTTCGACTTCTCTTTATTTATGTATAGTCCTGCCAATTCTCCATATTGTTTTATCTTAGCTATCAACAAAGGTATCACTTGAATCGGATTTTCAGTTATAAACACAATATCATCCGCAAATGCTTTATATTTATAAGAGAATCCTCTAATTTTTAATCCTTCTATTTCTTTGTCATCTCGTACATCTTAACAAAATTTCAAGAGTCATTATAAACAACAATAGTGAAAGCGGACATACTTGTCTTGTACCTTTGCTCACCTTCATTTCTTTTGTAAGATCTGCATTTATACGCAATTTTGCATATAGATCCGTGTATATTGCTTTCGTCATTCTTATAAAATGTTCTCCCAAACTTATTTTTTCCATTACTGCAAACATGAAGTCCCAGTTCAAATTATCAAAGGCTTTTTCTGCATCCACAAAAAATAAAGCCGCTTCTTTTTCTGGATGTTTTTCATAATATTCTACAATATTTACAACAGCTCTTACATTATCTCTTATTTGCCTTTTGGGGAGAAATCCAGCTTGATCTTCCTTTATATTGATCAAATATTGCTGAAGTCGTTCTGCCAGAATTCTTGTGCAAATCTTATAATCATTGTTTAATAGTGAGATTGGTCTATAGTTCTTTACATTTGTGACATCTCTATCTTCTTTGGGGATCAACGAAATTACAGCTTCTTTCCAGGTATTTGGAATTTTCCCTTTTTCTCTTATCGTATTCAACAATTTTTGCAATTTTGGTACTATCTCATCTTTAAGAGTTTTATAAAATTTAGTTGTATATCCATCTGGCCCGGGAGCCTTGCCCACTTTCATTGCCTTTATTGCTGTATAAATTTCAATTTTTTCTATTGGGTCATTTAAAATCTTTTTCATACACTCAGTCAGAGGTGCTATTTTGATATTTCGTAAATACTCTTCCATTTTTTCTTTTCTAATTTTCGCACCTTTAAATAAATTTGCATAATACTTAAAAAATCTCTTTTTATTCCTTCTTGATCAACTATCTCTTTTCCATGAGCCATAATTTTGTTAATAATTTTATTTTCTTTCTTTTTCTTCAATTGCCAGGCTAAGTATTTCCTGGGTTTGTTCGCGCCTTCAAACAATTTTTGTTGCAAACTTTTAAAATTCCATTCTAATTCTTTATTCAACAAATGTCTTACTTGGGATTGTAGTATTGTAATTTCCTTTATTAATTTCTTTTTTCCTGGTCTTTTTTTTAAATTCCCCTTCTTTTTTCTTTATTTCATTTTGTAAACCTAGCAACCGCTCTTCTTTTGCCCTCTTATCTTTATTGTTCAATGTAATTAGTAGTCCTCTCATAACTGCTTTATAAGTATCCCAAACTGTCTGGAATTCTATATCATCAGTCTCATTTATTTGAAAGAACGCTGCAGTTTCCTTTTCTAGAAAGGTCACAATATCTTTATTTTGTAGCAAGTCCTCATTGATTCTTCATCTTCTTGTTTTCTTTTGCAATTTTGTAATCCAACATATTGGGTTATGATCAGCACAAACCTTCGGTAGAATCTCCACTTTTTTAGTTATGAGGCCCAAACTTTTGGAGCCCCATAACATATCTATTCTGGAAAAAGAATTATGTCTTGCTGAAAAGGAGGTATAGTCTCTTACTTCAGGATTAAATTTTCTCCAAATGTCTTCTAAATTTTCTTGTTTAACCAACTCAAAAAAAGAATTTGGCAATTTTCCTTCTTTATCTTTCTTCTTTTGGCTTGATCTATCTATACTGTTTTGTATTGTCCCACTGAAATCACCCATCATCAAAATCTGGTCATATGACATTTCATCCAACTGTCGATTAATATCTTTAAAAAACTTGTCTTTTGATCCATTGGGTGCAAAAAACAACGGGTTTTTTGCCTCCATCATCACTTCAACTGCAATATATCTTCCTTCTTTAAATATCAGTTTTGGTTCTAATTGTTCTTTGATATAAAAAACCACCCCTCTTTTCTTTTGTTCCGCCAATGAAAAAAATTCCAATCCCAAATGTTTATTCCACAAAAATTTGTAATCCTGTTGTTGTATATGAACTTCCTGTAGACAAATTATATTACATTTTTGTTTTTTAATCCAATGAAATGTTGCTTTTTGTTTTTGTGGTGAATTTAGTCCGTTTATATTCCAAGATAGTAACTTGTATGCCATTATGGTGCAGAGTCTTTATTCTCTTCAAAAAAGCTAAACATCTCTTGTTCATTCCTTATTGTAACCCTTCTTCCATGTTGTTCAAAGCCCAGACCCTCGGGTAGTATCCATCTGTATCTTGTGCCCTCTGCACACAGCTTCTCTGTTAATCTTTTATATTTCTTCCTGTCATTAATCACTTGTCTTGGTAACTCTTTCATTACTTTGACTCTACTCTCTTTTATTATCCAGGCTTTTTGAAAACTTTTGTTTAGAATTTTTCCTGCCATGTCCTTAGACCTTAGTCTTATAACAATGTCTTTTGGTAGGCCTTTGTATAGGACATCTTAGCTCCTCCTGGCAAGCCTTAATTAGCCAGGAGGGACATGGGTCCAGATCGCAAGTTGTGGGTCATGCGGTGCCAAGAATTTTGTCAACTTCCTCCAAGCTGAGCGGGTCAAAGCAATCCAGGGTTAAATCAGAAGACACGCCTTGGGCCTCGAGTTCAATTACTGCATCTAAATTGGCAGGGCAGTCGCGGCGGAGCGATTGGACCTTATCTGCAAAAAAATTCGCAAAAGCCTCGCAGCCTATCTCCAATTCCTTAGCATTTGAATTGCCCTGTGGCAATGTAGTAAGATTCCGAATTATTCTAAATAGTTGAGCCGGAGCGAATTTGCAGATTCAATCTTAGCCGCAAAGTATGTTTTTTTTGCGGTCTTGATTGCCATCTCATAGGACTTCATAAACTTCCTATAAGATGTTCTAGTCGCTTCATCGCGGGTACGCCGCCATTGCCTCTCTAGCCGTCTAAGACCTTGTTTCAGCTGGCGTAATTCTGGGGTATACCACGGAGCCAGCCTAATCCGAGGTTGCAGAGGGCGTTGGGGTGCGATCTCTTCTATGGCCCTAGAGAGCCGGCTATTCCAGGTCTCAACCAGGCCATTAAGAGAGTCGCCAGAGGGCCAGGGATCCTGCAGGGCCATTTGGAACCGTTCCAGGTCCATTTGGCTCCGCGGGCGAGCCATAATAGGCTTCTCGCCTAAACAGGTTTGGAGGGGCATATCTACACGGGCCTTGAGGGCGAAGTGGTCCGACCATGGCACCGCCTCTGCGGTTATATCGCTCACTGCAATCCCGGCCGCAAAGATCAGGTCCAACATGTGTCCCGCCTGGTGAGCGGGGGTTGCAACAAATTGAGAGAGTCCTAGTGTCTCCATGGAAGACACTAGGTCCATCGCCTGACTGGAGGACGGGTCATCAGCATGGACGTTGAAGTCACCCAGGATTATCAACCTTGGGTGCTCCAGCGCCCAGCCTGTCACCGCCTCGAGCAGGAACGGTAAGGCGCTGGCTGGTGCATTAGGCATACGGTACACCAGCCAGATCGCCAACCCCTCTCTGGCCTCCCACGCCAGACCGGCACATTCAATACCCTCAATCTTTGGGGCTGGGAGTGCCCTAAAGGAGTAAGCCTCCCGTATAAATAATGCCACTCCTCCCCCCCGCCCGCTAGTCCGCAATTGGTGGAAGACTGAATAACCCGGGGGAGCTGTTTGTGAGAGGGCTACTATGTCACCCTCCCGAATCCAGGTTTCAGTCACGCAAGCCAGGTCCATATCCTGTTCGAGCAGGAACTCTCGAAGGATTGAGGTCTTATTATTAATGGACCTGGCGTTGCATAACACCAATGACGGAGGTGGGTTATTCGGCCTGGCCCTACTACCTGTCACCCTTGGGATGGGGCGCAGATTGGAGGAGGACCGAGCACTGTCATGTCTCCGTCCCCCTCCCTTGTAACATCTGCTCCCACCGCCATACCTCCCCCGCCCCAGAAGCACTGGAATCCCTGAGCCAGTCATTCCCCGTTGGCAGCAGCTGCTATGTTAACCACTGTCAAGAGCTGCTATCAAAGATACTCTCACACTACTCCGTCCCACTAGGTCCTAGTATTCCAATCAACCCTACAACTCCCATCAGCCCCAGCCATTAGCCATGTAGGCAAAAAACATCTGAAGAGCCACTGTTCCCTACCCCTGGTCTAGTCATCCATCAAGTATAGTATTCTGTCTTCCATTGTGGCCAACAGCAATTCTGGAGGAAAAACCCATAAGAAACCACCAAGAAACCCATAACAACATTTCTAAACATTAAGAACATAAGAGAAGCCATGTTGGATCAAGCCAATGGCCCATGCAGTCCAACACTTTGTATCACACAGTGGCCAATATATATATTGGGTGAAGAAGTACTTCCTTTTATCCGTTCTAACCTGACTGCTCAGCAATTTCATTGAATGCCCACGAGTTCTTGTACTGTGAGAAAGGGAGAAAAGGACTTCTTTCTCTACTTTCTCCATCCCATGCATTATCTTGTAAACCTCTATCATGTCACCCCTCAGTCGATGTTTCTCCAAGCTAAAGAGCCCCAAGCGTTTTAACCTTTCTTCATAGAGAAAGTTTTCCAAACCTTTAATCATTCTAGTTGCCCTTTTCTACACTTTTTCCAATGCTATAATATCCTTTTTGAGGTGCGGTGACCAAAATTGCACACAGTACTCCGAATGAGACTGCACCATCGATTTATACAGGAGCATTATGATACTGGCTGATTTGTTTTCAATTCCCTTCCTAATAATCCCAGCATGCCGTTGCCCTTTTTTATTGCAATCGCACACTGTCTTGACGACCCCAAGATCTCTTTCTTGGTCAGTCTCTGCCAGTTCACAACCCATCAACTTGTATTTGTAGCTAGGATTCTTGGCCCCAATGTGCATTACTTTGCACTTGGCCACATTGAACCTCATCTGCCACATTAACGCCCACTCACCCAGCCTCAACATATCCCTTTGGAGTGCCTCACAATCCTCTCTGGTTCTCACCACCCTGAACAATTTAGTGTCATCTGCAAACTTGGCCACTTCCCTGCTTACTCCCAACTCCAGATCATTAATGAACAAGCTAAAGAGCATGGGACCCAGTACTGAGCCCTGCGGCACCCCACTGCTTACCATCCTCAACTGCAAAGACTGCCCATTTATACTCACTCTCTGCTTCCTATTAATTAGACCATTTTTGATCCACAAGAGGACCTGTCCTTTTACTTCATGACTCTAGAGCTTACTAAGGAGCCTTTGATGAGGAACGTTATCAAAAACTTTCTGAAAGTCAAGGTAAACAACATCTATTGGGCCCCCTTTGTCCACATGCTTGCTCACCCCCTCAAAGAACTGTAACAGGTTAGTGAGGCAAGATCTTCCCTTACAGAACCCATGCTGAGTCTTCCTCAATAACTTGTGTTCATCAATGTGCCTACTCATTCTGTCCTTGATAATGGTTTCTACCAACTTTCCCAGTATTGAAGTCAGACTGACTGGCCTGTAATTTTCCGGATCTCCTCTAGAACACTTTTTAAAGATGGGGGTGACATTTACTACCTTCCAGTCCTCAGATTTCATTGAAAGATTACATATTTTTGTCAAGAGACCCACAAGTTCAACTTTGGGTTCTTTCAGAACTCTTGGATGTATGCCATCCAGACATGGTGACATTAATCTTTAATTCATCAATCAGTTGTAGGACCTCCTCTCTTGTCACCTCAATCTGACTCAGGTCTTTCAACACCCTTTCCAAAATTAGTGGTTCTGGAGCAGGCAAACACTTCTTGTCTTCCACAGTGAAGATGGAGGCAAAAAATGCATTCAGCTTCTCAGCCATTTCCCTATCCTCCTTCAGTAATCCTTTGACCCCTTGGTCATCCAAGGGCCCCACTGCCTCCCTGGCTGGTTTCCTGCTTCTAATATATTTGAAGAAAATTTTATTGTTGGTCTTTATGTTTTTTGCAATATGCTCCTCATAGTCTGTTTTTGCCTGCCTGATCACAGTCTTGCATTTGATTTTGATTTGCCACAGCCTGTGTTCCCTTTTATTAATCTCACTTGAACTAGCTTTCCACCGCTTAAATAAGTCCTTCTTACCTTTTACAGCTTCCATTGTTATAGTATGTTTAAGCATTCCAAAAATTGCAGATTTATTTCTAGCTAACCATGATGATGATGATGGTGATGACATCATAATCATCATCATAGTTATTATTGTTGTTGTTTTTATTTTAAAGACACATGAAATCTGGGATCTAGAGCTGTTTGAGAAAGGAACACGGAATGCTTAACTGACATCCAAACAGAGGAATTCATAACTTCAACCCAATGTTGTTTGATGAAAATTATTTATCTTAGAAGAAAAATAGTTGGTTTTTTTCCACAGCCTTCAATACCCAAAGGAGTCCCAGAGCGACTTACAATTATCCATCCTTCTACTCCCCACAACAGACACTCTGAGAGAGCTCTGACTGACCCAAGGTCACCCAGCTGGCTTCATGTGGAGGAGGAGGGAATCAAACCTGGTTCTCCAGATTAGGGTCTCCACTAAACCACACTGGCTTCCAGTTTACTATTAGCTAGTAAAGTACACCAATTCATTTTGAACTCCACTGATATAAACTGAGGATTTCCTATGAGCTGTTAAAATTATGGAGTTTTTTCCCTGTAGCAATTGGTTAAGATATTGAACACCTGTTTTTTTTTTTTTCAGACATG
Source organism: Heteronotia binoei (assembly GCF_032191835.1). NCBI lineage: Eukaryota > Metazoa > Chordata > Lepidosauria > Squamata > Gekkonidae > Heteronotia > Heteronotia binoei. The sequence continues at coordinate 33,197,589 of NC_083237.1, forward strand.
GATGCCTGCGTCAAATGTCCAGATGACCACTATTCCAATAAGGACCAAAATCAATGCATTCCTAAATTGATAACCTTCCTTTCTTACAAAGAACCTCTAGGGATAATCTTAATTATATTGGCTATTTCTTTTTCTGTGATCATAGCTTTTGTGCTCGGAACATTCATGAAGTTCCAAGACACTCCCATAGTCAAAGCCAACAACCAAAGCCTAACATACATTTTCCTCATCTCACTCCTGCTTTGCTTCCTCTGCTCTTTCCTTTTCATTGGAAAGCCAGGGAAGGTGACCTGCCTTCTCCAACAAATTGCTTTTGGTATCATCTTCTCGGTAGCCCTCTCCAGTGTGTTGGCCAAGACAATCACAGTAGTTCTGGCATTCATGGCTACCAAACCAGGATCCAGTGTGAGGAAATGGGTAGGGAAAAAAATGGCAAACTCTATTATCATTTTCTGCTCCTTGATGCAAGCAGGGATTTGTACTCTTTGGCTAAGCACTTCGCCACCATTCCCAGATACAGACATCCACTCCCTGAAAGAGGAAATAATATTGAAATGCAATGTGGGCTCAACTGCCATGTTTTACTGTGTCATGGGCTATCTGGGATTCCTTGCCATTATCAGCTTGACTGTGGCTTTCTTTGCCAGGAAATTACCTGATAGTTTCAATGAAGCCAAATTTATCACCTTCAGCATGTTGGTCTTTTGCAGTGTTTGGCTATCCTTCATTGCATCCTACCTGAGCACAAAAGGAAAATCCATGGTGGCTGTGGAGATCTTCTCCATCTTAGCTTCTACTGCCGGTTTATTGGGATGCATATTTTTCCCTAAATGCTACATCATTATTCTAAGGCCTGATATGAATAAGAGGGAGCAATTAATAAAAAGGAAAACATGAAAGAAAACTTTTCTGTGTACTGTGTTCTTATATTGCCCCAGCACCCCAAATAGAGACACAAGAACATAAATTGGGTTTGTCTAGTTTATTCAAATTTAACTGATCTACATCATCAGTTATTAAGTATGCTAATAATCAACAAGAACTCATTTGCATATTAGGCCACAACCCCCTGATGTAGTGTCCTTGACATGGATCAGCTACATAAGCATCACATAAACATCAAATCCCTCAGGAAAGAAATGTTTCATGCGGAGAAAGAGAACCTTCATGTGGATGATTGGGGAATCAAACCCTGTTCTCCACATTAGATACACAACTTTTAATCACTACACCCGCGATGGCTTTATGTGGTGCAGTGGTACAATGAGCCTTGTATCCTTGCAACAGCATTCTCATTACCTCAGGAAAGAATGGTCACCAAGCAGCCTTAATCTTAGGTTGCATACTCAATCATCCCTCCAATTCCTGCCTAATTCTAAAGTCCCCAGTGGTATCCCTCATACCCTTTGTCTTAGTAAAAAATGCTAAAACCACCAGATATCCCTTAATGCAGGGGTGGCCAACAGTAGCTCTCCAGATGTTTTTTGCCTACAACTCCCATCAGTCCCAGACAGCATGGCTGATGGCTGGGGCTGATAGGAGTTGTAGGCAAAAAACATCTGGAGAGCTACCGTTGGCCATCCCTGCCTTAATGGTTTGGTTGCTAGTGGCTTCTCCCTCAGGTATACTATGAAACACTGTGCATGGACAATCAGCAGTGGTGAGACTCGCTCCAAACTGGTCCTGTTGTGAAAAACCAAAAATACTTTACTCTGCCTTTCATATGCAACTCTGGTGCTGGTTGCCAGTGATGCCATTATGATGTGCTGTACTTCAAGTTCCCAATATGCCATAGCTCTACTGGCATCAGCATCAGATTGCAATCAGTGCACGGTACTAGTTTATATCAGAAATGCTGTTTTCCAGGCTGGGATGTGCCTAGCTTTAAACAGCACGTTAATTTGAAAATATCTCAGAACCAAGGCTCAAACCAGCTACATAATCCTCACATTCTTAGAAGACTGTTGACAACCTGCACTACTCTTCATTGTCACACCAGAATTAGATTACTGAATCCTTTATGATTCTCCCCCAATGCTGACTGCCACTACAATTAAGACAAGCAAAAAAAAAAAAATTAAATCCCTCAACATACCTTCCTGCTCCCTGGCTTCTGGCCATCTCTGGGCACATGTGTGCATGGAAATAGATTCCAAAGCTGTGGAATACCACTGCTTTGGACTGGACCCTAAAAATTCTGCTCAAGTAGCCACTGCTTCCTTCAAAAGGAAACCTAGAAATGCTAACCAAGAGTATTCACTGAACTAGAAATCCTAAGGATATGGCAAGCTTCTTCACATCCTTAGATGCATCAATTGTACACCTCAGAAATGCCCTATCAATGCAATATATATACATGAAAAGCTCAAATGTCTCAGAATCACCTACATTTGTTTCACTGTGATCTTTTTCTAGCACACAATTCCTGTAACAGGTCTTTTTTGTAGCAGGAACTCATTTGCACATTAGGCTACATCCCACTGATGTAGCAAATCATCCAAGCACTTACAGTAGGTTCTGTAGGAAGAGCCCTGTAAGCTCTTGGAGGATTGGCTACATCAGGGGGGTGTAGCATAGTATGCAAAGGAGTTCCTGCTACAAAAAAAGACCAGCCTGAAACAACTCCTGACATTTGTGCATCTTGTCAATGAGCAGCCTAAAGACCTCAGCCAGTGTATTATTTTCTATTCCTAGTGAAAATAAACAGTGGGTTGCCCACTCAGTCTTCTTCTCAGACAAAGGCATGCCCAATTCTATAGTTAGATCCTTGGATATAGATGAATATTGGGGCACCCAATTACATTCAAATAGTTGTGCTGATTCTTTTGAAGATGATGGTATCCCTCGAGATGCAGGAATCACTGTTTTCTGACAACCCACTCACCAGAGCTCCACCCTCCACCCAAACCATACAGCCTGGGCTATGGAATACTCTTATTGTGAGGGGTTCCTCTGGCAACCTGGATTCGGGCCCTGAGCCATAAAGTTCAAAGGTCGATCCAGAGAGGCCAATCACCATTAATGGTACGGTGCCTAAGATGCTCACCATACCCAACATAACTAATGCCCAACTAACAATGGCCAGTGACCAGTCTATTTAAAATGGCACCACCCATCCAATTGCCAGCACTCCCCCTGAACAGTGCAAGGTGAGCAAAAACACACCCAACCAGGCCAATAAGTTGGGAGTGAAAAATTCCTACCCGGCTCCTCTCAAACTGGCGACCAGCCAGTGCCTGCACTGCCAAGAGGGTGGGCGCGCAAGCCAAGAGCGGCATTCTAACAGCACCACAGGGGGCAGGGCTAGCCTATTTAAAGCTCCCTCCTCGCCCCCTGAGCTCTGTTGTTCATTTCAGGCTGAAAACAATGATGTAGCATTTAGGCAAAAACATGCTTCCCAGTAAGCCAGCAGTAGATGCCAAGATGGAGATCTCCATAGCCACCATGGATTTCCCTTTTGTACACAGGTAGGTTGGAACAAAAGACAGCCAAACACTGCAAAAGACCAGCATGCTGAAAGTGATGAACTTGGCTTCATTGACAAGGGTGGATGTGAGGGCTAAAACTGGTGCCCTCTACCAGGCCTGTGCCCCTAGCCAGCTGCCTAATGCTGCCTTACAGATGCACCAGGCCTGCCAACAATTCAGGAGTAGAAAAACTTCTTACTCCAAAGTTCAGGATGGGAAACAAAATGAGCCCATTAACTCCCCCAACATGAAATCATGAATGTATAAGAGCACTGTACACAGAGAAACTTCCTTTCATTTTTTCCTCTTTATTAATTGCTGTCAAGCATTGTATCATTTTGCCTTGATTTCTATTTACAGTATGTAGAGTATAGAAATGTTACTATGCCATGGGCTGGGGCCGGGTTAGGCAAAGTCCAGGGGCAGTCCAAGGTCTGTAGCTGGTGAGCAAAGAGGGTCCAAGGCACCAAAACCGAATCACAGTCCAGGTATCGCAGGTCAGAGGTTCAGAAGCCGAAGTCAGGGGGTCCAGAAGTCAAAGCCAAAGTCAGGGGGTCCAGAAGCCAAAGTCAAAAGCCAAAGTGGATGCTAGAACGTCAGGTAAGTGACTACTTGCTTACACAAAGCCTCCTCCCAAAGCCCACAGCTATATAGCCCTCTGCTGTCTGTTGCCCATTTGGGCTAATTGCTGGCTCAGAGAGGCAGCCAGGATCCTGCTGAGACTCAAGCATCCTCACTCCTAAAAGGGCCAGAATCCTTTCAAAACTCAGGGAGCATCTTGCTCGTGAGTGTGCCACCCTCCTCCGATCCCTGAGGTCCTGACGAAGGCGGTCACGCACACGAGCCACCCGAGAGGGCGAGGCAGGGGGGCTTGGCTCTTCTCCAGCAGGAGGCAGGGGCACTGGTGCAGGTGGCAGGGGCACAGTTTCTTCTGCAGGCTCAGCTTCTTCTGCAGGGTCCCCAGCACCAATGACACTATCCCACCCCCCCCCCAGGGCCCCCCTCCATCGAGGGGCCTGGGAGGTCGGGATGGTCGTTGTGGAACCATTGCACCAAGTCCGGGGCATGAAGATTATCCAGGGGCTCCCAAGACCAGTCTTCCGGGCCATATCCCTCCCAGTCCACAAGGTACTGGAGGCCTCCACGATGGTACCGGGAGTCCAGGATCTGGCGCACCTCATATTCTTCTTCGTCATCCACCAGCACCGGTGGTGGCGGCAGTGGGGAAGGAGACCGAGCTGGGTCAGGGGGTGCAACCGGAACAAGGAGGGAGCAATGAAACAAAGGGTGAATGCGGAGGTGGGGTGGCAACTGGAGCCTGAAGGCGATGGGGTTTATTTGTTCCATGATGGGGTAGGGTCCAATGAACTGTGCATCCAGCTTGTGAGACCGACCAGGCTGGCGCAGGTAGCGAGTCGAGAGCCACACATGATCCCCCGGCTGCACTGGAGGGCCTTCTTGCCTCTTCCGGTCCGCAGCCAGTTTATATGCCTCCTTGGCCCGCTGTAGCTGCTCTCAGAGCAAGTCTTGGCTGGCACGGAGTTCTTGCAGGTAGGCATCGACTGCGGGGACATTCGTGAGTGTCAGGATCGCCGGGAAGAACAGAGGGTGGTACCCGTAGGTTGCAGCAAACGGGGTCATTTGGGTGGATGAATGGACCGCGTTGTTGTATGCAAACTCCGCTGACCAATTGCTCTGTTCTTTAGAGAATTTTTGGAAATGTACACGCATGGTCTTAATCTGCCTTCATTATCTTTCTGCATCAATATTGCTCCGACGGCTACATCGGCGGCGTCACATTGCACCATGAATGGTTTGAGTTCGTTTGGGTGCGCCAAGATAGGCTCGCTCGTGAACAGTTGCTTTAGTTTGTTGAATGCTTGTTGACATTTGGGGGACCACGCCAGTCTGGTCCCTGGTTTATTCACCTCTGGACCCTTCCCCTTGGTTTTCAATAGGTCGGTCAAAGGTAGCATGATGTTAGCAAAACCTTCTATGAACCCCCTGTAGAAATTTGCGAACCTGAGAAATGATTGGCGTTGTTTACATGTTCTCGGGGGTTCCCAGTCTAGCACGGCTTGTATTTTAACCGGGTCCATGGCTAGTCCCTTCCCCGAGACCCTGAATCCCAAGTAATCGAGTTCCTCTTGATGAAATTCGCACTTCGACAGTTTGGCATACAGTTTTGAGTGTTGAGTAGCAACGCGTTGAGTACTTTCCTCACCAACTTTATGTGTGAGGGTAGATCTTTCAAATAGATAATGATGTCATCCAGGAACACCACCACCCCTTTGTACAGGTATTCCCTCAGTACTTCATTGATGAAGTTCATAAATACCCCTGGTGCACCTTGCAGCCCAAACGGCATCACTAAATACTCGAATTGTCCCAGGGGGGTGTTGAACGCTGTTTTCCATTCATCCCCCTCCTTAATTCTGACTCAGAGGTATGCATCTCTTAAATCTAGTTTGGTAAAGATGGATCCCTCTGACACCGTGCTTAATAAGTCCTTGATCAGGGGGATTGGGTAGGCGTTTGACATGGACATGTCGTTTATCCTGCAAAAATCCGTACAAAGTCTAAGCCCCCCGTCCTTTTTTCTGAACAGTACCGGGGCTGCGTGGGGTGCGGTTGCTGGTCTAATGAATCCCCACTTTAAGTTTTTATCCAGGAACTTTCTCAGTTCCTCCTTTTCCACCCATCCCATTGAGTAGAGCTTTGCTTTGGGCAATTCCTGGCCCGGTATGAGTTCTATGGCACAGTCTGTGCTTCTATGGGGTGGAAGTTCATTTGCCTCTTCCTCACTAAACGCTCTACGTAAGTCTCGGTATTCTTTGGGGATGGACCTCACTTCTTCTATCATTAAACACAGTCTCTCGTTCTTAGGCGGAGGTGAGGGCCCCCATTTTAATGACCAGTGGTGGTGGGTGCACTTTTTGCTATCAAAGTCTATGGTTTGCTCTGCCCACTGGATGTTCAGTTGGTGTTTTGCCAGCCAACCCACTCCCACCACCATGTCGAACGAAGAGGAGGGGGTGATTACGAACACTTCCATATCCCAGTGTTCCTTAATCCCCACTGGAAAAAATTGGGTTTCTTCCACGCACGGCTCCCCTTTCATTACTGTCCCATCCATTTGCTCAAATTGGAGTGGGTGGGGCAGGGGGTTTCATGCTAATCCTAATGCTTCAACTAATCTCGGGGTGATAATTTCCCGGGTGCACCCTGAGTCAATTAGGGCTCAGGTGTGCATAAGCCTCTTGGAGTTGGGGTTTAACAAAGTCAAAGGGACCAGAAAGAGTTCTCCGGATATTCTCACCCGCAGTGGTGCTGGTGTGGCTTCGACCTGCCTTCCGGCACCACTCAGGGCAGGTCGTCCCTGTTTCCTGCCGGCTCCGCCTCTTCCTCCGACTCGTTCTCCCTGGTAAAATCCTCTCAAGTACCGCCAATAGTGCGGTGTTGCCCCGACTGGGCTCCCTCGATTTTCCCGATGTTTTCTTTGGCTTGGATGCGTCCGTCTTCAGGGTAAAGGGGCGAGCTCTAGGTTTCTCGGGGCAATCTCCTACCAAGTGCCCGGGGTCCCCGCATTGGTAGCACTTGCGGGGTGAGGGCCCCTTGGTGGCACTGCTGGGTGGTGTAGTCTTTTTGGACTCAGTCTTTGCTCCCGACCGAGCCTCACACCCCTTTTTTCCTCCCTCTTGCTGCTGTTGTAGGGCCACTCGCTCTAGGTTGGTCTCGACCTCTCCTGCGAGCTGCATCCATCCTACTAAGGTGGTCGGGTGGGCCTGGTGGAGCGCCCAGTCAAGCAGATTAGACCGGAGGCCACCCTGGTAGGCTTCGATCTTCATTGCTTCATTCCAGCCCCTCACTCTCACGCTGTGGTTCCGGAACCCGGCCGAGTACTCTCTCGCGGATTTATTCCCTTGTTTCAATTCTTTCAACGCCGTAAGGGCCCGAGTCTCTTGGAGGGGGTCCTCGTATTGGCATAGCATTGCTTGCAGGAACCCATGTACACTTCCCAACTCGGGACCCCGGGTCTCGTACAGGCTAACATACCATCTCCTGGCCGCTCCCGTCAGCTTCGACCCCAGGTAGTCCACCAGGCTCACCTCATCGGGGAACGTGTTCCCCCAGTAGTGCATGTAGCTGGTGGCTTGGATGGTGAAGTACTCCACTTCTTCGGGATCCCCATCATACTTGAGATCTAGTTCTCTGGTTTTCCCTTGCTCCCGGGGTGCAGGGCCCCCACAGAGGAAGAGGAGGGGCCGGCAGCGCAGGCACTGGCAGTGCCGGACCTGCTGGAGGTTGGCGACTGGGCGGATCCAGTACTCAGGGTTGCTGTCGTTCTAGCTCCCACAGGGCCTGCAGACGGTCGATCTGTCGTCCCACCTCCCTGGCTATCATGTCGGTGTTGCTTTTGATCTCCCTGCGGAGATCTCTGGCCAACCCCTTCATCTGAGTTTTCACCTTCCCCAGGATTCTCTCTTCCAGTTGGGCATTCTCACCCTCTTCCCCGGGGCCTTCTTCGACCTCTTCCTCCTCCGAGTCGGGCAGGCTTACTTGGGAAGTGTCGACATCTTCCCCGGTAGCCCCCCGTCATCAGTTGGGTGAGAAGATTCTCGTGGTGGGCCGGAGCAGCATCCATCAGGGCTGTGGAGGTTCTCGGCTTCCACTGCTTAGGGCTACTGAATAGTGTCTTGATGTATGAGGGGCTGCTTAGGGCTGCTGAATAGAGTCTTGATGTATGAGGGGGACTCAAGTCCCGTAGCTTGTCTCGGTCCAAGGACGTGCCACGGGGGAGTTTTCGGTTCCTCTGGAGGTTCTCCTTTCCCCAGAACTTTTTCAGCCATTCGACTTCAAAGTGGCCGGTTCAGATAAACCCCGTCTTTCAGGATCAGTCTCAAAATGTCAGGTGATGGAATCTCAAGGCAGTATTCATTTGAAACAAAAATGATACTTTATTGGAAACTCATAGCTAGATACAAAGATTGAGACTGATGCCTGGAACTAGGCAGTAACTATTCTTAAAGATTCTACATCAAAGACTTTCCGGCAGGAGTTCTGTAAGGTGGTGGGCATAAAACAAGGACTAAGTTCCGCCTACCATCCACAAACAGACAGACAAACAAAGCGTGTGAATGGGCTTCTAGAACAATATTTACGGTGTTATGTGAACTATCAACAGACAAGTTGGGTGGAGCTACTCCCCTTTGCAGAATACGGGTACAATAACAGCGTACATAGCTCTACTAAGACATCGCCATTTCAAATTGTGAATGGCTATGAAGGTAGGTAGGTAGGTAATTTTATTTATATCCCGCCCTCCCCGCCGGAGCAGGCTCAGGGCGGCTAACAACATAATTCAGTTATACAAAAAACAAAGTTACATTTAACATTAAAATTCTGATCAATTTAAAATTAATTAATTAATTAATTAATAAAAGTGCTAATGCTGCTTGTTCTTTTTTATGATGGCGGTAATCATTAGCAACCACTTTCTTCGTCAGCGAAAGCCAGTCGAAAGAGGAAAGTTTTGCAGGCCCTGCGGAATTGATCAAGGGCCCGCAGGGCCCGCATTTCCTCTGGAAGTTGGTTCCATAGGTTCGGGGCTACAGAGGAGAAGGCCCGATTGCGGGTGCATTGCAGCTTCACCTCTCTTGGTCCGGGGGTGGTCAACAAGTTTTTTCCAGAAGTCATTCCCATTGCTACCAGCTCTGGAGGGAACAGCGCCACCTGTCTCGAGCCAGCAATGGTGGGAAACTTTAGCCGAAGGGTGGAGAGTGATCCAGGAAAACCTGGAAACGGCTAAACAAGACTATAAAAAACACTTTGATAAAAAACACTCGCCTGAATGGGATTTCAAAGTGGGAGACACCGTGTTTCTATCAACCAAGAATTTACCATTGCCACAACCCTCCTGGAAATTACCGTACAAATACTTGGGTCATTTTAAGATTAAATGAGTCATAAATTCAGTAACAGTGGAACTAGAACTACCAAAGTTATTTAGTAAAATTCACCCTGTTTTCCATTGCAGCCTTCTGAAAAAAGACCCTGGATCTACATATTGACATCCACACCCAAAGACGCCCACTTCTATTTAAGTGAAGGGTCAGAGTCATCATGAGGTGCAGGAAATACTAGATGTCAAAGTAAAATGAGGAGTACTACACTATCTGGTCCGTTGGAAGTACTTTCCTCCTAGCTGTGACGAGTGGGTCAAATCACCAGACCTCCGAGCACCCTCACTCCTAAAAAAGTTTTACCTACTGCACCCAGACAAACCCTGAGCAAGAGCTTAGGGGGGGCAGTATCTCAGGCTCTGTAATGCTTTTAACTAATAAATGTAACATACTAACCATATGTGTCAGCGAAGGTTCATTGAAGTTTCCAAATGAGCAAACTTGTTGTTTGAAACAAAATTGCATTTATTGTATACTCCAAAGTTACTCCAGCATGATAGGCATTGGAACTGATATCAAATGGTTCAAGTCATTGGTATTTAACATCTAACAGCAAAGCAATGCATCTACACCCCAATTCCCATAACAAAGGCTGCTTTTGCCTGTGAGAGTTTCGCACGGCTTCCCCCCTTATCTTTTCCGTTGGTAGTTACAATTCCCGGCGGCAATGTCCTTGCCGCCTCCAGGGAGGAGGTGAGAGTCTGGCAGACACTCTTTACTTCAAAGCAGGCCTGGCAACCTTTGATATTCCTGGGAAGCTACTTTCTATACTGCTCCCCTCCTACTGTTCTATGGCTACAGGTTAGTGGGCACATATGCACATTGATCAATATGGTTAGTATTCAGCATTTAGCAATAACATCAATGAACAGAGCCTGACAATATGGACTCTTGATACTAACCCAAAGATCTTTCCTGTCATATAGTTACTGTGCATATCAAAAGAGACAGCAATTGATGTGTAAACATCGTTTATGCTCCCAGGGAACAAAAGAATGCAGCCGTTAGTAGATAGCTTGGCTGCAAGGCAACTTCTCAGGGAAAGGAGATAAGCTGAAGCCCGTGTGAAAGTTTGCACCTCCAACCCCTTGATGTTATGGGAAAGGAAGCTTTGTTTAGAAAGTCTTTGATGTAGAATCTTTAAGAATAGTTACTGCCTAGTTCCAGGCATCAGTCTCAATCTTTGTATCTAGCTATGAGTTTCCAATAAAGTATCATTTTTGTTTCAAATGAATACTGCCTTGAGATTCCATCGCCTGACACATGGCTATTAAACCACGATCCATGATAAGGAAATGGATTGGGAGAAGAATGGCAAATTCTGTGGTTCTTTTCTGCTCCTTTATTCAAGCAGGCATTTGTTTTCTTTGACTATGTACTTCCCCTCCATTTCCTGATGAGGACATACATTCAATTAGAGGGGAAATCATATTACAGTGTAATGAAGGGTCAGCTGCCATATTTTACTGTGTCTTAGGTTATATGGGTTTCCTGGCCATTGTCAGCTTCATAGTGGCTTTTCTTGCCAGGAAATTACCTGACAGTTTCAATTAAGCTAAATTTATCACCTTCAGTATGCTGGTCTTTTGCAGTGTTTGGTTGTCCTTTGTTCCAACTTACTTGAGCACCAAAGGGAAACCCATGGTGACTGTGGAGATCTTTTCCATCTTGGCCTCCAGTGCTGGCTTACTGGTTTGTATCTTTTCCCCTAAATGTTATATCATCATTCTGAAGCCTGAGTTGAACACCAAGAATCAATTAATAAGGAGAAAAGAGTGACAAGAACATGTCACTTTCTACATTCAGAAAAGGCTTGCCATCTCTGCATTGGGAAATTCCTGGAGATGTGGGGTGCAGCCTGGTGATGGTGGGATTTGGAGATGAGTGTGACCTGAATGTAAAGTAATGTCATGAAGTCCATCCCCCAATGTTTCTGTTTTCTCCAAGAGAAGTGATCTCTCTAGCCTGGAAAACAGTTATGATTTAGGAAAATCTCCAGGCCTATTTCAGACATATTTCTTCAGAATGTAAAAAAAAAAAAATAGTTGTACATCCTTCATGTAGAAAATTGCAAGAGGTTCACAATATTGGTTTAACTTATTTTCTTTTCTAAGAAACCATTTATTGAGCATAAATATATTGCATTTACACTACAGATACAGTTAAGTCTTATGTACAGAGTGTAATATTTGCAAAAATCTATCCATAGTCTCAGTGTGACAGTTCACAGTATAGATACAAATAAAAAGGAACAACAACATTGTCCTGTCTTTAAATATGTACTACATATGGCATACATCAATCTTTTTTTTTACCTGGAAGGATCATTACCATCTAATAAAATCTTTTATTCTGCCTAAATTCATATTTTTATTTCAAGGAATACGAATACATATTAGTTTAACAATTATTAGTTTAATTTCTGAAAGGAGGAATATTTTCCCAAAATGATCAAGCATTTCATCTAGAAAATTGGTTGGAATTAACCAGCTTTTCTGCTTTGACAAAGCAAAGAGGCATGTTCTTTGACTACCTACAAAATACTGTGCTGTGAATTTTGAGCTCTGAATGCCCCCCCCCTCAAAAAATGTGAACTATGTAAGGGTATTTGGTGAGACTGAATAAAAACCCCAGACTGATTTCTCACTAGCATTTGTCAAGTCAACGGATTCAGGAATGAGTCAAAGTTGATACTAAGAGTTCATTTATTCATAACCAGTACTCTGGCGCAAGCCTCTAGCTTGCTAAGAATGAAGCCATTACATTGATACATGGGTTTTAAGGTACACTTCAAAAACATTCCTACGGGGGGGGGAGGTTTACAGGAGGAAACATTCACACATAACTACTAGATACTTTCTCAAGAGATAGCTGGCCAGTGCCCTTGAATTGTTATGCAAGGCTTCCTCCCACCTCCGGCCCTGAGAAGGCGCCGACTAGTTCCTTCACACCAGTTACAAATCAAAATAAGAAAAGGGGGAAAGGGAAGCAACTGAGAGACATTAGCAGCAGTGGATCCATTATGATTTTAACAGGGCCTATTGCTTAGGCCATGATCCCCCAGTCTTAAGTCGTTATTAGTCGACTGGGGTTCAACAGTCTCACTGGTACAAAGTATAGTGATCCAGTCACTCTCACCCTCACTGGTGCCGGCTTCTCTGCGACCTGCTGGTGGGCACCCTTCAGAGCAGGTCATTCTCATTTCCCGACGGTTCCTCCATCCAGACCAGCTCACTCAGCTCCTCACTCAGGAACGGGTTTTCCTCCGCCTTCTCAATGGCCGCCATGTTGCTTTTCGCCGCATCCTTAGGGCGGCTGGGGACCTTTTTCGGAACGGGGGTGCTCTGCTTCGGGGCACTTGGTGGTGCTCATGGTGGGTTCGAGCAGTTGCTTGCTAGGTGCCCTGGGTCTCCACACCGAAAGCACTTGCGGGGCCCGGTAGGCTTGCCCCCACTGGAACCCCCAGCCGGTTTCTTCGCCTCTGCTTTCGGGGTTGCTTTCGGGTCCCTTCCCCCTTTCCCGCTCTGTTGCTGGCGTTGCATGGCGACGTGCTTCATATTGGTCTCAACCTCACCCGCTAACTGGATTCAACTTACCAACGTGGTAGGTTAGGCTTGGATGAGGGCCCGATCCAATATGCCTGCATTCAGCCCCTGGGTGAAGTGCTCTATCTTCATCAGCTCACTCCACCCTCGCACTTTTGCTACGTTGGCTCGGAAATCCACAGCATACTCTCTGATTGACTTCTGCCCCTGTTGCATGTTGCGCAGGGCCGCCAAAGCCCAGGTCTCCTAGAGGGGATCTTTGTACTGAGCCAACAGAGCCTGTAGGAACGTTGTTACATAGTCCAGTTCTGGGCTCATGGCCTCGTACAAACTCACGTACCATCCTTTAGCCGTCCCCTTCAGTTTCGACCCCAGGTAATCTACTCGGCTGAACTCATCTGGGAAGGTGTTCCCCCAATAGTGCATGTAGCTGTTCACCTGGATTGTGAAGTATTCCACTTCATCAGGGTCCCCATCAAAGGTAGCATCGAGCTCCCTTCCTCTCCCTCCGTCTCGAGGTGCAGGGGGGAAGGCCGCCTGCCGGGGCGCTGCGGGCGGTGCTGGGGCCACGGCTGGTGCCACTGGCATGGGAATCACTGGTGCTGGTTGCTGCCAGATCGGGGGGGGGGGGGGTTGAGTGATCCTTCTGTGCCCAGGCAGCCCTAGTGAATGAGAGATCTCCCTGGTGATCTCTCCCGCCATGCGATTTGTCATGGCATGCATCTCCATCTTCAGGCCCTTAACCATGCTCTCCACTTCTTTGTGGACCATGGCTCGAAACTCCCTAGCCGTTTCGTCCTCCTCATCTTTGGGAGCCACTGCACCCAGCTCTCCCTCATCTGGCTCCGGGCACTCCTCATGCATCGGAACCACCATGATAGTGTCGATCTCCTCCGGCTCCATGGGTCCCGGATTGGGCTCTTCTGCATTCGCCATCTGCATCCTTCGCATGTGCCGGGTCAGGATGGCTTCGCGTCTAGCCGGGGCCTCATCCATTGTACTGGTGGAGGTCCGCGGCTGCCACTGCCTCGGGGTGACGAGCAGTTGCTGGAACTGTAGAGGAGATGCCACTGCTCTCCGGGTGTCCAAGACGTTCCAGGGAACGGACAGCCCTTCTTCAGTGTCAGGAAGCTCACCACCTTCTGGTATCTTTTCAGCCATTTGCTACAAAGTGGCCAGGGTGGTTAAGCTTCAAAGTTGATTCTTAGCAAAATGTCAAGTCGATGGATTCAAGAATGAGTCAAGGTTGATACTACGAGTTCATTTATTCATAACCAGTACTCTGGCGCAAGCCTCTAGCTTGCTAAGAATGAAGCCAATACATTGATACATGGGTTTTAAGGTACACTTCAAAAACATTCCTACGGGGGGGGTTTTACAGGAGGAAACATTCACACATAACTACTAGATACTTTCTCAGGAGATAGCTGGCCAGTGCCCTTGAATTGTTATGCAAGGCTTTCTCCCACCACCGGCCCTGAGAAGGCGCCGACTAGTTCCTTCACACCAGTTGCAAATCAAAATAAGAAAAGGGGGGAAGGGAAGCAACTAAGGAGAGACATTAGCAGCAGTGGATCCATTATGATTTTAACAGGGCCTATTGCTTAGACCATGATCCCTCAGTCTTAAGTTGTTATTAGTTGATCTTGACAGCATTGCTGTGACCCCAGGCTTCTGTTTTCCCCAGTGCAAGCAATCTATTTCCCATCAGTTGTTCTGTGGTCACATTTTGATGTGTGGCTCCCTCCAGATCCTCTCACAGCTTTGTGATGCTGTCTTTTAAAGACTAAGAAACTCTGAAGGGAGCTGGAGGGAGCCACACATCAAATTTATTTATTTAATTCCATTTATATCTCGCCCTCCCCACCGAGGCGGGCTCAGGGCAGCTTACATGCTCATGCGTATGCATGAGTATAAAACATACAAAGACATAAAAGCCATAAAACCGTTTAAAACATAACATTTCGATGCTATGGTCTTAAATTCAAAGTTATGTTCTCTGTTAATAAAATGCACTCATGGAACAGCTGGTGGGAAATTGGTCGCTTGTGCCGGGGGGAAACAGAAGCCTGGGGTAGAGCAATGCCAGTGAGAAATCAGTACCAATGTCTATAACT
The DNA here is from genome assembly GCF_032191835.1 of Heteronotia binoei. NCBI lineage: Eukaryota > Metazoa > Chordata > Lepidosauria > Squamata > Gekkonidae > Heteronotia > Heteronotia binoei. The sequence goes on from NC_083237.1 coordinate 33,212,681, forward strand.
CCATATCTATTGCATCACAGGTTCACTAGGCCTAGTCTGGGAACCTGTATTAGTCTAGGACAGGTGGGACCATGGGAGCAGGACTCTTGGTGATTTTGTGATATCGCTGTTAATCCTCTATGTTAATCATTGAAGACTCTGAGGCTTAACCAAAGATTTCCACGTAATTCATATTGAAGCATATCATCAATCCAAGTTTTCCAAGAAGGGAACAGTGACCATTAAGAAATATTTGAATTTGAGATGAGTTATGCCTTGCAGAGAAGACACACAAATCCTTTGATACTTACAAAATACACAGTCCTCACTTGCTCACTCTGCTTGCACACTTTGCTTATGATAGGGAATTTCAAAATCCTAGTTCAGGTTATCTGAAGGCACCTCCCCCTCCTACACTGAAAAATATGGTTCACTGTGGAAGGCATATTTAGGGATGGGGACAAACAACCTCACAAGCTAAATTTTATGCTGAACTTTGGCTAGTTCATGGCAGGTCAACTAGCACAAACTTGACAGAGTGTGCTGGAATACGTCCCGTAGGGCACTCTGGTCAGCCCAGCTTCAGCTAGAGTTCTAATGAAGACAGACTCACAGACAGCCAGTTCAACAGTTATATTAGGGTTCAGGCAATAAGCATAAGTCAAGTACAGTCCAATAGTCAGGTCACTCACATTCAGTCCAGCCAGTTCAAAGGTACAATAATCACAGTCCAGAAGAATAGTCAGTTAACAGTCCATCAATCCAAGTCATTCATCAATCCAACAGTATAACACTCCACTCTCCTCCAATCCTCTCCAAACTCTCCCACAAGAGGTAGTAGTGTGGCTTCTGCTGTTATACCCCCACCAGCCAATCCCATAGCTCATTTGGCTGATGAGATGCACATGTTACTCACATGCTTCTACTTACACCTGTATAGTTGTAGTTAGGGATGTGCATTCGGTTCAGCCGAACCGTATTTACAGCCGAATCAGCACTGATTCGGCTGTATGCGGAATAGGCTGCAGCCGATCCCCATAGGCGCCCATTATACAGCAGCCGAATATGGCTTGCCGTATACTTACGAATAGCTATTCGTAAGTATACGGCTGTCAATTCAAAAGGCGACAAAGTAGCTTCTGCAGCTTCAAAGGAGCTGCTTGCCTACTTTCGCGCCTTTAGTGGCCTCTTCCCACCTCTCCTTGGGATCAGGGAGGGGGGGAGGGGGAAGAGGAGCCCCAGCAGCCAATCCAAAGCATGCATTTGCAAAATGCATTGCAAATGCATGCTTTGAAGGGCTTTTTAAGGAGTCTTCCTTCCTGCCTGGACTGACTCCTCCATTGCTGCTGTGTGTGAGAGATTGTGCAAAGGTCTGGCTGGCCCTTGGCTTAAGGTGCTGCCTGCAGCTCTCTCACTCAGCCTTACCAGACTTCCCCTGGACTAGAGAAGACAAGGTAAGACACTCTTGGGGTTCTTGTTTTTATTTATTGTTGGTAAAAGGACTTTTTTTAAGACTTAGAGTCCCTTTACTTATCCAGATTTGGGTGGTGGTGGTGGTGGGGTAGCTTATTTGGGGGTTTCTGCTTGGGGAGGGGGCCTGGGTGGGGGGTTTTGTCAATTTGCCCATATCTTAATTTAGTGAGAGGACTTTTAAAAGTGCAGTGTCCTTTTACTTCTCCTGATTTGGGTTGCTTGGATTTCTTGGGGTTAGGGTGAAGGGGTTTTTTGGGGGGGAGGGGTTGGCAAAGTTCCTGTATTGTTAAAAGTTAATTTTTTACTGTTCTAAAAGTATTCAGTGTTTGATTTGTTGCTGCTGTGTTGTGCTGCTGCTGTTACTCTTTTCTTTGGGTTCTTGGGGGGGGGGGTGCTGTTTGGCCTAATTTCCATTGTTTAAAACAATTTCCATTGTTTCTTTTTCTTTGGGATTGTCCCCCTTTTCCTGGTTCTGGTTTTAGGGGGGGGGGTGTTGTTGACTTATTTGGCCTGAGCTTTCTTGTTGGTGAAAAGGCCACTTTTTTAACACTTGGCCTTTTGTGATTCTGCTGGTTTTGTTTTGGTTTTTTTAAATTGCCTCTGGTTGGTGTGGGGGTTGGTGAGAGTGTGTGTGGGCTGGGTCACTTTCTTGTTTTTATAGAGTAGATTGTGTGTTCTGTGGCAGGGAAGCTGGCACCTGGGTGAGAGACCCAGAACCAGCAGGTTTGTTGTGGATGGCCAGCTCTCCCCTTGTTGTTTGGGGCAGGGCTGGAGAGCTGGCATCTGTAGATTGTGTGTTCTGTGGCAGAGAAGCTGGCACCTGGGTGAGAGACCCAGAACCAGCAGGTTTGTAGATAGAGGGATGTAGTGCATTTGGGTCCTATAGAGATTCTCTGATGTGGTTAGGTTTGGCTTTGGGTGCCCCAGGAATTAGACCCCCTGGTCCAATTTTTTTTTTGGCTTTGTGGGTTTTGTGTGGGACAGTGCCCTGAAGCTGCACAGCAGTTTGGGGGGCTCTCCTCAAAACCCCCTGCTCTCCAGAGCCACTTTTCCCACGACAATTACAGTGAGGAAGTGGCTAATTGGGTTTTCCCCATCATTGTTAGCAATGGGCCTTTTGAGGAGCCCAAAGACAGGGACCCCCTGGCCCAATATTTTTGGGACTTGGGGGGGGTTAGAGGGGAGAGTCCCCTGCAGGTCCCCTGCAAATTTGGGGGCTCTCCCTCAAACCCCCTGCCCCCCAGTAGCCTCTAATTATGCCCTATGTTGCCATTGATTTCAATGGCCCATAGGGTATAATGATGGAATAGGGGCACCCTCTTTGGGTGCCCCTGGAATGGGATCCCCTGGCCCAATCTTTTTGGGACTTGGGGGGGTTGGAGGGGAGAGTCCCCTGCAAGTCCCCTGCAAATTTGGGGGCTCTATCTCAAACCCCCTCCCCTCCATGCGGCTTCAAATATACCCTATTTACCATTGATTTCAATGCCCCGTAGGGTATAATAGGGCCGTATATTCGGTAATAGCTGTGCATCTACCGTATATGCGGCTATTCCGAATCCCCCCCCGTATACTTCCGAATCCGTGTCAATCCGAATTTTTTTTTTGCACATCCCTAGTTGTAGTTACATAATCCTTTACCAGTATTAAGAAGCCTTAAAGCGACATATACTGTCAAAACTTTCCAAGTTCTTTCAAGCAGGTCATGGTGTTCATGCTACTTCATTAGTGGATATATATCCAGGCAGACTTTCTCCACTCAATCAAAACACTTACAAACTTAAAAGCAACAAAGCAACTTCAAAGCAACAGGATAAGTGGAATTCTCCAGCCTTGGAAACACAAGTGGGTTCCTTTTGCCTTTGCTTGCACTTTTGAACCTAATCACTTCTGAACCTGCACCTGTCATTTTTCCAGAAAACACTTTTCTGAGGTTGCCTGGGAGAGGGCATAACTTGGACCCCATATATCGAATCCTCACCAACCTTGGAGGGCAGGTAGAGAACAGGCCAGTAAAGATTCTTTGTGAGTTAGTGTCTCTAGAATGCCAGACAATATTCTATTGTATCACAAACCACATGAACTTAACAGATTCATTTAGCTCCAAAAGGTTCGTGATAGTTTATGGCCTGTACACTATGCATATTACAAACCAAACCATATTTTCTCAGTTTGTGACCATCCCTAGGCATATCTCATAGGAAAATAAAGCTAGGTGCCTCACCATTGCTTAATGGCTCCAGGATGATGATGAACCTGCAAAAATGAAGGCAATGATACCATCCTGTACAGCTCCACAATGGTTCTCTGCTCTTTGAAGTGGAAGTGATGATTCACTCAACAGAAACTAAGAAAGAGCAAGCAGCAAAAAAGGTAAGGTGGAAAATGACCCCTTTCTGACAATACTAATCAGTTTCACACCTTCCCTGACCTATCAGTTCCTATGTGGTGTGAATATCAGAAAAGGAGATCCCAATTCAAATTCCCACTCTGCCATAGAAGGTTGCTGGATAACATTGGCCAAGGGATATATTCTCAGACAGACCAAACTGACAGAGTAGTTGTGAGGACAAGATGGCAGAAAGCAAAACAGTATACTATGTCCAAAATACAACCAGTGGAAATGTAACACAATTGTCAGAGAAAAGTGGCATGTCCTTGAGGATCCTCCACTTGTGGGTTTGTATTACAAAAGCTCTAGAAGCTTAGGACACTTTCCTGCAGAGTAGTGCGGACTGTCCTATTATCATTTACATCTAATATTAACAGTTTTATTACTATGGACAAGGCACCTGTATAGGCTGTGGTCAGACCACAGGCTTGGTCAACCTGGCTGTACTTCTATTTTATCTGGTATTAGCTGTTCCAGAGAGTTTTGTCCAAACATGCCATCCTTAACCCACCTCATTGCTCACTCACATCATCATTGACTGTTCAGATTGTTGCTGCGTGGTAATCATGGAGAGGGGCTTCCTTCCCCCCCCCCCCCTTCCACACATGCACATAAGCATGTATCTGAGGTTCTGGCTCCTTTGTGACAGCTCCACAATCCCTCTGCCAAGTACTGTGGCTCCTGTCAGCCTTCTTCAAATTGCCTCACTTCCTTGGAATACATGGGGAGGGGAAAGAGTGTAAGCATCATGCAGATTTACATGAGTAGGCCCATTGACTTCAGAACATTTACTTTTATTTCAGCCTTGGGGTGCTCTCCAATAGCAACTTTTTTTCTGTGAACACAGTTTGCATAGGGGAAAGTGGGATGGGGAGTAGGGTTGCCACACTTCCCAGGCTCCCTGGTGATATGGGTTCCTAACTTGGAACTATTTCCTTGGCTCTTCAACCCAAAGAAACAGGAGGGGTTTGCAGGAGGAATTGTCACTCGAAAGCAACTCCCCCAGGGGCTCCCAAATCCAAAAGAGTGTTGGGTGAAGAAATGCACAAGCAGTAACTGACAATGCAGGGGGTGGGGGGATGCACAAGGGGTGGGGGGCAGAAATGGACAGAAAGATTCACACACTTCTAGGGTGAAAGTGCTGACATATGTAAAGACCAGATTTCCCCTGGGACCTAGTAACTCTGATTTAAAGGTGAGTCAAAACGAATGCCAAACACTGGGGAATGGGAGGCAGATGTCGCTGTCTGATCATGCATTTTAAATCCGAAACCTGGAAGGGAACAACAATGACACTGGATCAATTATACCTTGGAATAAAAAATGTGCAAACAATGCCAGGTATCACTTAAATTAGATGGTTTTATTTAAAATGTTTATTTAAAACAGTTTGTGCTTGTTTCCTAATAGCTTATGTTCAGCACATTTTGTTTGTACAGCATAAAAAATAAAAGTCTTTTAAAGTATAAGGACTAATCATTCATTCAGTATTCAAATAATGAAACGTGCATTCATTCAAAGATAGCATCCTGCCTCATATGGAAGTGTGTTTTAAGACTCCAAATATTTTGGTGTTGTCAAGCACAATTAATTTGGCCACCACAATTTGTTTGTTTGTTGTTTGTTTGTTTTGTTTCTATGGGATCTTTTCTAATACAATACAATGAAATTTTGTCTCAGGATAGAAATATACACACTCTTTGCATTATGCATAATTTTTAAGGTTGTTTGAGGATTAAGGGGCAGCTAATTGAATATTTGTTTGTGAGCATGATGCATACAGTGACCTCATCTGTTGGTCTGTGGCATCACCATTGACTGTTTAACTTCTGGCAAAGAAAGATTTCAAGTTCGACATAGAAGCTCAACTTATCATCATCAGACATGAGCAGATGCTAATTCTTAGAGCATCTTAGATCATGGCATGCCTTACTTGTTAATAACCACAGAATAAGGACATTTTTGGTCATTTGGAAACATCAGAGACTTTATTGGCTCTTATCAGATAAGAATTCAGAGGGCATTTTCTGACAGAGCTTACTGCGGAGAGACGTCCCTCTTCACCGCGCAGCGTCTGCGCGGATTTCCCACCAACTGCTCCGCAGAACCAGGAAGTGCCGGACCTTTTGCGTCGCAGATGTAAACTGCTAAAAACCAGTTTACGTTAGCGACGCAAAAGCCGCGGCTCTTCCTGGTTATATGGAGCAGTTGGTGGGAAATCCGCACAGACGCTGCACGGTGAAGAGGGACGTCGCTCCGCGGTAAGCTCTGTGGGAAAACGCCCAGAGATTAAACATTTAGTTGCTAAGCTTTGTGCATTGATTCTTAGACTGTGGGATTTGCATTTTAAAAGTTCTTAAATTTAGATTGCTAGTTCTATATAATATGTTTGCTTTTACTTTTCTAAATTATGTTTGCACTGTATTCTGGTCTTGAGACTGTAGTAAACTAAACTAAACAGTTGTTCAAAGTAGGTACAACTAGAGGGTTTGATTTTTAGCTTGTTTCACCCTTAAATTATTGCACTTGTACAAATACATATTGAATTAAATTGTGCCCATTTCAATGGCTGAGATCAAAGCTGGTGAAATCAGAACACATAATCAGGAGGGAGTGCCATACTCATTATACTTCCTGCCCTCTCCACTCAACAGCAAATTTCCAGGGACCAGCACAAAGGGGAAAAATCACTGCATATAAAATCTCCATATAGCAGCATGACTTAGAGGCAAGGGCAGTCAGGGTTCTGTCAGGCTTTCTAAACCATTATTTCTACTGTACATCTGTATTTTCCTACTCATTCCACCATACGTTTTAACAAAAAAAAAATGTACAAGATGAGTAGAAGTTGAATCCAACCAGAGTTCTGCTGGTGACAAGTAAGGAGGCATCATCTTTGACCAAGGAGAAAATAAAAGAGCTACACCAGTCACAAAGAGGTAAAAAATAAGGCCAAGGTTGCTGGTGCAAGTAAATTAAAATTGCATTGCATTACTCTACTTTTAATAATCCTTTCTTGTACTTTTCTTGAAGGAACACTGAAAGATGTACATTAAAGAAAAATTATAAATTTTAAGGTTTAAAGTAAACTTAATTTAAGAAAGAAAATTAAAATTAAGATCGTAACCTTGTTGAAGAAATACAGAAATACGAACATATTCCCCTGAAGAAGCTTATTGGCAAAATGCAGCCAAATAATAAAACATGTTTTTCCTTTGCTGACACCCTTGGTCTTTTCTTTTCTTTTTCTTGACCACATATAAAGGCAATCTTGATAATCCTAGGATCTGCATGGACAACAGCCATCTGACACGGAGGTTGGTTGAATCTAGCCCCAATTCAACACCATCTCTTCCCTATTCTTCCTTAGCCTTTAACTTCCACTTAATTTTATTTGGAAAGGGGAGTGGATCAAATGGTTTATCTACTACCAGTCAGGGAAACATTACTGTGATGTCCCTTCATTATTACGGGGTGGGGCTCGTTGCATCATTGTGACATTGGTCAGTATTTTTGCTACTTAGACCATCAAAAATTTGTTTTCCAATTTGCATTTTTAAAAGGAAATTGATTTCAGAATTTACCCCCACATTTCACACCCAGGCAGAGTTCTTGGTTACAACTATTTTAGAGAAGGTAATTTCTTAACAGAAAGTTAAACTGGGCAATACAACAGCCGCTGAATTGTTCAGAGTGCTGAAGGAGAGGAAGGAAAGAATCCCTTAACTGAACCTTCCACTTACATTTCCTTACAGGCTAAAGTTGGCTAAAGAACATCCACAGATTAATTGGCTGATCCAGGAAAGTCAGAAAAATAAAAATCTTATATTGAAAACACAACACATGGTAACACATATCTGTGAATGGAGGAAAAGTGGGGCATGATGAAGTTGCTGGTAGTACTGCTGCTTTTATTGCTGTGCCATGGCGTTTGCAAGAAGCATCCCATTCAGTGTACCTCAGCTGCTGATCTTTTTCCTATTCCTCATGCATTTTAACAGCCCAGTGACCTGATTGTGGGTGAGATTGTTTCTCAAGTCTTCTACGTATACAAAACTCCTACTTACAAAGAGCAGCCAGCACAGTTGTTTGTTTCTGAACCTGTGTAAGTCATTCGTTCATATTCTTTTTGCCATTTATTTATCCAGCTAAATCATGAGTTCATACAGTATTTTTATGAAGGGAATTTTAGCTCTTGTCTTGTCCACATGAAATCTATAATTTGATGCATAAATGACAGCAAAAAGAGCAGAAAGAGGCGAAGTGGAGAGAGGAAAAAAGAGGAAGAATGGGCTCCATGGCATGTAATTTTGTTATGTAAATATCTAAAGGGTCTTGACCAAAACTTCACAGAAGAGGGGGAATTTAAAGAAGGATCAGAAGGCAGTGAAAGAGCTGTCATCCCTCTGGTGGTCTGAGAAGCACAAAGAGGCGAAAGAATGGAAGTGTGATGAGAGACCTTAGGATGGCTCACATTGTGAGTCTGGAAAAATGAAGACCAAAGGCAGAGATATACCAGGGCATAGTCTCTCTCTCTCTCTCTCGGCTTGACTTCGCGAACGAAGATTTAAGAAGGGTGCAGTAGTCCACATCTGCTGCAGGCTCGCTGGTGGCTGACAAGACCAATGCGGGACAGGCAGATCCGGCCACAGTGGCTGCAGGGAAAAGTCTGATTTGGGGTTGGTGCTGTAGCACTGAGATTCTTCCTCAATCTCCTTTTGTCCTCAAGACCAGCTATGCGTGCGTTCTCAAAGGAAGAGACAGCCTGGTGGATGGTGTGCCTCCATGCTTTGCGATCTGAGGCTAGGTCAGACCACTGGTGATGGTTGATGCGACAGGTGCCAAGGGATTTCTTCAAGGAGTCCTTGTACCTCTTCTTTGGTGCCCCTCTATTTCAATGGCCGGTGGAAAGTTCGCCATACAGAGCAATCTTGGGAAGGCGGTGGTTTTCCATCCTAGATATATGCCCTGCCCAGCGCAGCTGCGTCTTCAACAGCAGTGCTTCGATGCTTGTAACCTCAGCCCTCTTGAGGACTTCAGTATTGGTCACAAAGTCACTCCAGTGGATGTTGAGGATGGTGCGAAGGCAGCGCTGATGAAAGCGCTCAAGGAGTCGCAGGTGATGACGGTATAAAGCCCACGATTCGGAGCCGTAGATGAGGGTTGTCATCACAAGCGCATTGATCTTTGTGCCTTTTTTCAGATGCTTGTTGCTCCACACTCTTTTGTGCAGTCGGCCAAATGCATGGTTTGCCTTTGCCAGCCTGTTGTCAATCTCCTTGTCGATCTTGGCATCTGAGGAGATGATGCACCCCAGGTAGCTGAACTGCTGGACTGTCTTCAGTACTGATTCACCCATAGTGATGCAGGGAGGGTGATAATCTTCCTGGGGTGCAGGCTGGTGGAGAACTTCTGTCTTCTTCAGACTAACTTCTAGGCCGAATAGCTTGGCAGCCTCTGCAAAGCAGGACGTCATATGCTGCAGAGCTGATACCGAGTGGGAGACGAGTGCAGCATCATCAGCAAATAGTAACTCTCGGATGAGTTTTTCCATTGTCTTGAAGTGAGCCTTTAGTCGCCTCAGGTTGAACAGGCTGCCATCAGTGCGATAGCGGATGTAGACACCATCGTCATCATCTAGATCTACTGTGGCTCTTTGAAGCATCATGCTAAAGAAGATCGTAAAGAGAGTTGGCGCGAGAACGCAGCCTTGCTTTACACCTGTGCCTATTGGGAAGGGCTCTGAGAGGTCATTGCAGTGTCTGACTTGGCCTCGCTGGTCTTCATGTAGCTGGATGATCATGCTGAGGAACCTTGGGGGACATCCTAAATGTTCCAAGATTTGCCACAGGCCTTTCCTGCTAACGGTATCGAAAGCTTTGGTAAGGTCGACAAAAGTCACATATAGACCCTTGTTCTGTTCCCTGCATTTCTCTTGGAGCTGCCTGAGAACAAATACCATGTCGGTGGTGCTCCTGTTAGCTCTGAAGCCGCACTGGCTCTCTGGGAGGAGTTCTTCTGCAATGGTGGGCACCAGTCTGTTCAGGAGTATTCTGGCAAGGATTTTGCCTGCGATGGAGAGCAGGGTTATCCCCCGGTAGTTGGAGCAGTCTGACTTTTCTCCTTTGTTCTTGTGTAGAGTGATGATGATTGCATCGCGAAAGTCCTGTGGTAGTTTGCCTTGTTCCCAGCAGGTGACAAGTACTTTGTGAAGTGTGCTATGTAGTACTGTGCTCCCATGCTTCCAGATCTCTGGTGGGATTCCATCAACTCCCGCTGCCTTGCCACTTTTCAGTTGCTTGATGGCTTTAACAGTCTCTTCTAGGGTGGGGATCTCATCCAACTCTGTTTTCACTGGTTGAAGTGGGGTGAGGTGGATTGCTGAATCTTGAACTACGCGGTTGGCACTGAAGAGAACCTGAAAATACTCCAACCACCGGTTCAGTATGGATGCCTTGTCTGTGAGGAGCACTTGGCCGTCTGCACTACGCAAGGGACTCTGAGCCTGATATGATGGGCCATATACTGCCTTCAGGGCTTCGTAGAACCCTCTTAAATCACCAGTGTCTGCACACAGCTGGGTTCTCTCTGCAAGTTGGTCCACCACTCGTTCTGAATGTCTCGAAGCTTGCGCTGGAGGTTGCTACATGCAGCGCGAAAGATTGCTTTTTTCCCGGGACAGGAGGGCTGAGCAAGATGTGCAAGTAATAAAGAGTAAAAAGGGGTAGGGAGGCCATGAAGAAGCATGAGGATAAAAATGAGGTATGTGTTTTGGATCCAGTAGATGAGCGGTATGAAATATAAAGACAGAAGAGATGTCACTGCATAACAGAATGAATGAGAAGAATGTGTATCTTTGGTGGCAACATGCTGGTTGGAGATAGGCACCCAAGTGCAACAACTGAAGACTAGAGAACTGAACTCAACAGCACAAACTTCACAATGACATGTAAAATATCTATGGGAATGAACTTACGAAGATTCCATTCTGCTTCTGAAGTTCTGTCCACTGAAAGGTGTGACAGAAATATAAGCAAACTTGGGGCATTTCTGTACAGCAATCTGAATTATTGCTCCTAAACTCTCTTCTCAGAGCTTTGCAGTATAGCCGATGTGACATCCTTGTATGCCAGGGTTGACCATTTTCTTAGTGTCTTTGGCTTTCTTGTGTACAAAAAATAGTTTATATTTTTCTAAGGTTATCATTTTCCTCCTTGGTGCCCATGGGACTCCACAATGCATTCTTGATGGGTGAAGGTCTGTAGTACATGATCTTCTGATAATGCTTGCTGACAGAGGTCACAGATATACATTGTACTTCCCATGTGGTAAAAACAAAGCAAAAACAATAAATTTATCTGCTGAAGGTTCCTAGATTCTCAGAATAATCCTTGATGTTGTATCTATGACACCCTACTTACCACATATCCTTTCTTATCAATGGCATGAGTTCAGAGCAAAATTGTACTAGAGATTTGCTCCTGCTAAAAATGTGTTATGCTTACATCAGCCATTTTGATCGAAGCTATCAGCCCCATGGCACAGAGTGGTAAAGCTGCAGTACTGCAGTCCAAGCTTTTTGCTCATGACCTGAGTTCGATCCTGGCAGAAACTGGGTTCAGGTAGCCGGCTCAAGGTTGACTCAGCCTTCCATCTTTCCGAGGTCAGTAAATTTAGTAACCAGCTTGCTGGAGGGAAAGGGTAGATGACTGGGGAAAGCAAACCACCCCGTAAAAAGTCTGCTGTGAAAACGTCGTGATATGACATCACCCTAGAGTCGGAAATGACTGGTGCTTGCACAGGGGACTACTTTTACCATTTTATCAGCCCAGAGGGTGTAAATTGTTAGATTTATCTCTTTTGGGCTTGCCATCAACAGCTCCATGTAAAGCCTTGCTGACTAGCCCAGAATGTTCTAAGTTTTATACAAGTGCACTTTTTAAAGTATTGGCTTGGTGTTGGCATAATCTGTGTTGAATATTGAAATGTTATAAAGTGTTTTCATCTTGAGTAGTTCTGTGATCTCATTTTTGTTGCTTAGCTAATGAATTAGAACAAAGTGTGAGCTTTTGTCTTTGTTTCTTGTCACTTGGACTGGTCTCTCTTCAGTCCACATACAGCCCAGGGATCTGGGATTAATTTTACAAAAGGCACTACCTTTATCTGGCATTCTGCAAACAGTTTACAGATAATGATTTTAAAAAATAGCAAAAAAATTTCCTCATTAATGATCATGCGGGCAGTGGATACTATAGCCTCAGCCACTTCTACATTTCCATTGAAGTGCTGGATCTTATTGGTTGAGCAGTTCTCATAGGCTGGAGCCTACGGGCAGATCAAGTGTAAAAGCCACACATGGTCTTCTTACCCTTCTGACACAGAAAGCCATTGTGTTGATACCCAACCAGGCCTCAGATTCAGTGGGAGCTCACAGGAGTGCAGCTCCTGAACCTTTCTGAGAGTTCCACTTCCTCCTTCCCACCTTGTCCATTGAATAGTAGGTGCAGCTGCATAACAATCCTGGATGAGCTCCACCGCATATTTTTCTACAGAACAACCCCTGTACAATCCCTAAGGCTTTGGGCCCCAAGCAGGAATTTCTTTGGTTCCCTACAAGGGACTTGATTTGAGGTTTTTTTGTTTGTTTGTTAATTAGGCCTGATCTTTGCAATGGTTACACCCGTAACTTAATCACTTAGCCCATTCAAAAACTGTAGAGAGAAATTTTAGCATATCTTTTGGCTAATATGAGTGTGACTGGAATGAGCAGTCTTTGTAGCAAATGGGGAAAATGTTCAAGGACATGGGGGAAAAAAACCTCCTTCCCAAGAAATCTTCAAATAAGTGGAGTGCCATAATGGACATGATTACACACATATCTAATCATTATAGTTAAAATGACGGGGAAATGAATTGATGGTGGAAATCAGGTCTGGTACTCCAAATGTCTCCATGTTGGAAGGAGGAAATATGAAATATTAACAAGGGATAGCTTTTTCTTGGTTTATCAAAGGTAGCCTATAACTCTCATTATAGATCATTGCCAAAGAACTACCAGCACAACTTGGCCTTGGCTTTTGCTGTGAAAGAGATCAATGGAAATCCCAACATTATACCAAACTTCACTTTGGGCTTCCACATCCTCAACAACTACTTCAATGAAAGGATGACCTCTAAAGCTACCCTGAGCTTACGTTCTTCACAGCACAAGTTTATTCCCAATTTCAAGTGTGATACAAGGAGCAATCTGGTGTCAGTCACTGGAGATCTGAATTCAGAAACCACTGCCCATATTGCCGACACAGTTGCCATTTACAAGATGCCACAGGTAGACCATACACGAAGAGCTATGAAAATGTTACTCCTTTGGGACATGTCTGAATGGTGTATTTCATTCTGTCTTTAAAAATGTATGCTGTTTTTCCAGCTTACTTATGGGTCATTTCCTCCAGCTCTGGATAACAAATGGCTACTTGCTTCCATGTATCAGTTGGTCCCCAATGAAGCCACTCAATATATGGGAGCTATTCGGCTATTCCAACACTTCAGATGGACATGGACTGTGTTGTTTGCTGCTGATGATGACAAAGGGGACAGGTTCATGCAAATCGTAGTGCCAATGCTTTCTGAGATTGCTCCCCAAGGACGGAATAAAGAGTCAGACACAGAGTATTGGTATAAAATTGGGCCACTTTATTCTATATTCCAATAAACAGCAAGGAACCCCACCAGTGGCCTGGCCAGGGCTAGGGGTCACCACAACCGCTCCCCTGCCATTAATGGGCGAGAGACCCAGCCCCCCAGCCGGAGCTTCACAGTCCTCCCCTAGCTGCATAGTGCCCTAAACCCCAAAAACCTGCCACTAAAGTGACCGCCTATTTAACAGTGCCTCCCGATAACCAAATCCTCAATCCACTGCATTGCTATGTAGGGTAGGCAAAAAACACACCCCAGCCACTGCCAATCAGCCAAGGTGTAAAAAATTCCTACCCGGCTCCTCCAAGAAGGCAACCAGCAATTGCCCACATAACATGCAGGGCGGGTGGGAGGGCCAATCGTCTGCCAAGATGAAGGAGCTGACGAGGAGCGCAGATCTGACAGACTCTCAGATCCCACCTTTTTCTCTGCGTGCCAAAACAGGTGCCCCCTGACTCTTCCCATCCAGGGAAGCAAACTCTGCTCATGCAGCCTATCAGCTACGCTGCAGGCTGCAAGCATAAGATTGCTCCACAAGGAGAGACTAAAGAGTCAGACACAGAGTATTGGTATAAAATTGGGCCACTTTATTCTATATTCCAATAAACAGCAAGGGTACTCCACCAGTGGCCTGGCCAGGGCTAGGAGTCACCACGACCGCTCCCCTGCCATTAACGAGTGAGAGACCCAGCCCCCCAGCCGGAGCTGAGTGTTACTCAGCTCCCTCCAGTGTCAGCTGATGTAACCTTGCTGAATAAAATGTCTTGTAACCTTACTGAATGAAATGCTTAGCTGCACTGTAGCCATCTTTGAACCCTGTTACTAACCATGAGAAAGGACCTTGCATATCAAAGTAGAAAGTGGGGTGCGCAGACTATAGATTTCACTGATAAACGGTGCAACCACCACCACTGGCTAGGACTATGGGGGCCCAACCCACCTCCTAGAAATGAGAAAATGTGTGTATCAGTAGAGGAGATTAAATTGATTCCAAAGGAATACCAGGACCTGCGTAAAGTGTTTATCGAGGAGGAAGCCAACGAGCTGCCGCCCCATCGCAGCACCGACTGCGCCATCGAGCTGATCCTGAGCCAGGAGCTCCCCAAAGCTAAACTGTATTCCATGGGGTGGGCAGAAAAAGCATAATTATGAAAGCTCATTGACAAAAACCTAAAGCAGGGCTTCATCCGACCTGCTACTGCCCCCCACGCCGCGCCCGTCCTCTTCCGGAAGAAGAAGGACATGAGCCTTAGGTTTTGCACTGACTTTCATGGAATTAATGGAATTTCGATGTCGAACGCCTACCCCATTCCCCTGATCAGGGACTTATTGAGCACGGTATCAGAGGGGTCCATTTTCACCAAACTGGATCTAAGGGATGCGTACTTCAGAGTGAGAATCAAGGAGGGGGATGAGTGGAAGATGGCATTCAACACGCTGATGGGGCAGTTTGAGAACTTGGTTATGCCTTTTGGTCTCCAGGGGGCCCTGGGAGTGTTCATGAACTTTATCAATGAAGTGCTGAGAGAATACCTGTACAAGGGGGTAGTGGTGTACCTGGATGGTCATTATCTATTTGAAAAATCTAGCCTCCCACGTCCAGCTGGTGAGGAAGGTGCTATCCACCCTGTATGAGCACAAACTGTATGCGAAGTTGTCTAAACGTGAATTTCATCAGACGGAGCTCAACTATTTGGGGTTTCAAGTATCTGCGAAGGGGTTAGCCATGGACCCGGCCAAAATATAGGTGGTGTTGGACTGGGAACCCCCGAGGACACGTAGACAGCTCCAATCGTTCCTTGGGTTTGTCAATTTCTTCAGGGGGTTCATCCAAGGGTTCGCCCAGGTGATGCTACCCCTAACGGACCTACTAAAGACTAAGGTGAAGGGAACGGAGGCCAAAAAGCCCGGCGCACGGTTAAATTGGTCCCCAGAATGCCAACGGGCTTTTGATAAATTAAAGCGCCTGTTCACAAGTGAACCAGTTCTCGCCCACCCAGACGAACTGAGACCCTTTGTGGTCCAATGCGACGCCTCCGATGTGGCCGTGGGAGCAATACTGATGCAGAGGGATGCAGAGGGAAGGCTGAGAACCTGTGCCTATATTTCTAAAAAGTTTTCGCACGAGCAGCGTAACTGGTCGGTCTGGGACAAGGAAGCGTTCACAGTGATTTTTGCATTGAAAACCTAGCGGTCTTGGCTAGAGGGTTCTGTTTGAAATCTGGACGAACCACAAAAATCTAGAGGCTCTCACGGGGCGCTGAAAACTAACTGCCAAGCAGATCCTGTGGGCTGGGTTCTTTGCCAAATTCGATTTTACTCTTAAACACATTCCCGGCTCAAAGAACTTTTTAGCTGATGCCTTATTTAGACTGCCTCAACATGAGAGCCAAAGGGAGGAAGTGATAGACTCCCTCATCCCCCCGTCCACTGTAGCTGGGGCAGTGACTACTCGATCAGGAAAGAAAACAAAAACTCCAGAGCCGTGGGGGGGGGGGCAGTAAACTGATCAAAGACGCAGAAAAGGAGGGGGCAGACAGACCGGGCGAGGTGGTGAAGGGGGAGGGAGGTTTTTGGTACCACGAGGGGAAGCTGTACGTTCCCAAATCCCTCTGCCCAGAAGTTTTGCAGAATTGCCATTGCAGTAAGTTGGCCGGCCACTGTGGTTATGTAAAAATGCTGCACTTGGTCAACAGGCAGTTCTGGTGGCTGCAAATGAAAAAAGACATCTCAGAGTTTGTGGCCTCTTGCCCCGTTTGCATCATGGCAAAGAAGTGGAGGGGGGGCAAAACACCAGGCTTTCTCCAACTGCCCATAGACCAACTGCCCATTTCCCCACTGCCCATAGACCGTGGTCGGTGGTGTCCAAGGACTTTATAGTGGAGCTGCCGGCTTCTCAAGGCAAAACAGTGATCTTGGTAGTAGTGGACACTTTCTCTAAACAAGCTTACTTTATCCCTTGCAAGCAGCTCCTCACAGCTAAAAAGCTAGCCTATTTGTTTTTTCAACACGTTGTGAAATTACACTCATTTCCTGACAAGGTCATTAGCGACCGCGGGCCACAGTTCATTGCCAACTTCTGGCGGAAGTTCTGTAAATTGGTGGGTATGGAACAGGGGCTGAGTTCCGCTTACCACCCCCAGACGGACGGACAGACCAAACGTGTGAACGCTCTTCTGGAGCAATATTTAAGGCACTACGTGAATTACCAGCAAACAAACTGGGTTGAGCTGCTCCCCTTTGCTGAATATGGGTACAACAACAGCTTGTATAGCTCAACCAAAACCTCTCCATTTCAAATTGTCAACGGCTATGAAGGAAAGCCTTTTCCCTCGCTCCCCAGTGATCAAGCGACTCCCCCCCCTCCTCCTGTCAGCAATGGTGGGAGGAAATCAGGAAGGGCTGGGCGATGATACAAGAAAACCTAGAGGCAGCCAAAAGAGATTATAAAGCCCACTTCGATAAAAAGCACTCCCTCAAGTGGGAGTTCAAAGTGAGAGAGACGGTGTTCCTTTCTACTAAAAATCTGCCTCTGCCTCAAACTTGTAGGCGTACAAATATCTGGGCCCATTCAAAATAAAACAAGTAATAAAGGTGACAGTAGAACTGGAGTTGCCTAAACTGTTTAGTAAAATCCACCCTGTTTTCCATTGCAGTCTTCTTCTGAAAGATCCTGGAGTTACGTCATGGCACCCCCGCCCTCCAGACCCCCAACCTATTCAAGTGCGGGGTCAGAGTCATCATGAGGTGCAGGAGATGCTGGACGCCAAGCTGAAGAGGGGGGTCTTATATTTTTAGTACGTTGGAAACACTTCCCTCCTAGTTGTGATGAATGGATTTTACCTGCTGCAACCAGACAAACCCGAGCACGACCTTAGGGGGTGCATTATGTCAGCCAATGTAACCTTGCTGAATAAAATGTCTTGTAACCTTACTGAATGAAATTCTTAGCTGCACTGTAGCCATCTTTGAACCCTGTTACTAACCATGAGAAAGGGCCTTGCATATCAAAGTAGAAAATGCAGATGTTACCAATGCTTACTGTGAACCTTCATTTCCCTTGATACTAACAAAGGCAGAAATTCCACTCTTTGAAGATAAGGTGCCTCCAGGGACGGCTCTGGACTGTCCCCAGAAGACTAGCAGTAACAATAAGATAAGAGAACAAGACCGTGTGAATCTTTGCACCTCAGCTCAACAATGTTTAGAATTGTGGCTTTGTATGATTCCCTTTGATGTATCCCCATATAGCCATCTCCCTAATGCTATAATGTATCAGTCTCAATTTTCCTGTGCTCAGATACTTATGGATTACAGAAAAAACCCTAACTTTGCAACAATTCAAAGTCTGGTTGATTCTGAGGTCTCATCGTCTGACATCCAGGCAGGCCCAGCAGGGAGGCATGCACCAGAGGGCCCATACTCATACGCACGTCTCGACAGAAAGGCACCCTCTAACCGAGCCTCCTGGCAGTCTGCATTCTCCAAACCCAGGTCTTCAAACCCCAAGGTTGATCATGCCAGACCCCAAATTCCTCAAAAGGGGGATGCTTCACATTCCTCCCCTAGCTGCATAGTGCCCTAAACCCCAAAAACCTGCCACTACTAAGGCCAAGTCTCTACTTAGGGCTTAGCACCCAATGGGAGGCCCAAAGCCACCCGCAACTCTTGCTGCAAATCTCTCAGGAAAAGCATATTACCCTTTTCCGAGAGATGGACCCCATCCCTTCCGAAGAGGTCAGGAAATTTCAACGAAATATCCGGATGGGGCAAATAGTGGCCCAACCCCTTTTCCAGCACCTTCCTGATCTCTTTATTAGCCTTATACCGGGCCCTTTCTATAGCTGCAGGGTCCCAAGCACAACGCCACACCAGGCGGGGCAGCATGGATGACCAAATTATGGTGGTCCCAGGCCATCGCTTCCGAATGTGCTGGAAATCATCCCAGGACTGCCAAACTAAGGCCTTGCCCTTTAAGAGTCCCAGACTGTTACCTCCCAGGTGAACAATTAAAACCTGAGGAGGAGGACCCATTAAACAACAACAAAGGCAGCAGGCCCGGCCACTGAAGGCCCCGGCGCCCCCGCCATTTGATACACACATGCTGGCTGAGTCCCAGCTGAGAGCCAACTGCAGTTCTCCGTGCCTGATAAGCGGTCCAAAACACATGGCTATGGCCACATACGAGAACTCGGCTCCTCTGGCCAGGAACAACAACATCTAAAGAGAAAAAACAGTTAAACAAGAACAGAACCAACAATAAACAGCCACCAAGTCACTCACGGCCTAATAAAAGGTTGCACATAGGCCTTATAGGCCGATGAATGCCACCTGCCCAACCTCTGAATAGAGGTGGAAGGATACCCCATGCCAGCTGCTGTCGAGGCTGCCCCAATTCTAAAGGAGTGGGTCCCAAACCGCACTCCAGACAATCCCAACTCAACTAAAGCCCTTGACGTTACTGCCCAAAACTGATGCTTCGTCAACAGGGAACCATCCAAATGTATAAACAAAAACCCCTCCATGGCCCCCCTAACTGCCAAATAAGCAGCCAATGCAGTAACTGGACACAGCTCAAGCTCTGAACAACTACCCAACTCGAGCACCGTACCCTTCTGCAACTGATCCGTCTTAGAGTGATGGACAGGAAGCCAATTAGCCCAGGTCCTGTCCACCTTTCGGGTTTTTTTTAAATTTCTCCTTCTCTTTCTCATCTAATTCTTCCTTGTCTTTTTTCTCAACCTCCTGAAGGAGAAGAGAAAAAGTATCCATGTACTCCCCTTTTAATATTTTTTCCCTAGTAGAGGGAAGCAAGTGGTCCCCCAGCGGTAAGGCAACCTCCCCAAACGGTAAAGCTGCAAAAGGCACCATCCCATATGCTGAGGGTGCCCCCATAAAGGAACCAGCCATGTCAGGATGCCCTGCACCTGGGTAAACACTAGGAACGCCTTGTCCACATGGCCAAGCCGAATTCTGAAACGCACCCAATGCGGAGGAGCCAGGCGCCCCCACACTTGACATGGAAGCGCCATGCCCGGCCGCCGAATCGGTCCCCCATGTTCCGCATGGCCAAACCTGCCCAGGCCCCACCTGTAAATTATCACCCGACCTACCTCCAAATCCAGCAGGAACCAATGGCAAAGCGACCCCCGATGCTCCAATCGCCGCCATCAAACCCACATCTGGACCGCAAAGGCCAGCATCCCTGCCAGGCATGACTCCACCAGACCTGCCCTCAAGAATAGACAGCCTGGTGAGAATACTCACCTGCTTACCCTTCTTAGATTGCCTCACACCTTCCTCCCCACCTGGAGAAAGAATGCCCGCTGCCTGTTCCAATGCTTTCAATCTACAAGTAATATTGGAATCAACCACCATATCACCCTCCTCATCAGAAGAGGATAACGGCGGTGGTGGCCTTTTCGCAGGAGCCTTGGGTGCCTTAGGTGCTGGCTTTTTTTCTTTGGGCTTGCCCAACCCTTTTCCACCAGCCATCTAAAGAGCAAGCACAAGACCACAAAAAGGCCTCCTGCAGCTCCACTCTAAAATGGCTTCCCCCTGGAACAAGAAAGGGAACTCAAAATGGCCACATAAGGCCTCTGCTGCACACCAATGTTTCCAGAAGAATCCACCCAACCAACACACACACTCTCACCTAAGACTCCGGCCTGCACAAACCTCCGATTAAAAGGGGGAAAGGCCAACCCCTGGGCTCCACAACCCCTGCCCCAGCAGACCCCAAACCCTAGGCAGACTCAGCCAACAAGAAGGACAACGCCACATCCTCCACCGCCTCTGATGCCGCTGCCAGCCCGCAGCACTGCAGCCGATGCTCCAGCTGACGCTCCAGCCAACACTTCACCTGCTGCTGCCCCGCCGACTGCCACAACAAACCCCGACAGCCTCAGCCCGATCGTCTGCCAAGACGAAGGAGCCAATGAGGAGTGCAGAACTGACAGTTAGACTGTTAGATCCCGCCTTTTTCTCTGCGCACCGAAACGGGCGCCCCCTGACTCTTCCCATCCAGGGAAGCAAACTCTGCTCATGCAGCCTAGCAGCTACGCTGCAGGCTGCAAGCATAAGAATGGCATCTGTTTCAATTTCACTGTAAGATTACCACAGCAGACTTATTTTGATGATATGGTGGATGTGATTTTAAGACACCACAAGAATTATGCAGAAAGTCAAGCCAATGTATGTTTTGTATATGGAGAGACTACATCCATATTAAGTTTGAGAATATTGTTATTTTTAGGTCCCTTCATTTCGTTCCCCTCCCTTCAAAAAGTGTGGATTATAACATGCCACTGGGACTTTGCATGTGTCGCTTTCCAAAGGGCTTGGGATATAGAAACTTTCCATGGTGCTCTATCGCTTGCAGTTCACACCAATCAGCCACCTGGGTTCCAAACTTTTCTGCAATCTATAAGCCCTTCTTGGGCAAAAGGAGATGGGTTTATTCAGTCATTCAGCTGTTCACTCAAGAATCCCAGTATTCATGGGCACAGCAATACAATGTGCACTGGAGAAGAGAAGCTAGATTCTATTCCAGTTGTTTTGTTTGAAATGAGCATGACTGGTCACAGCTACAATGTCTACAATGCTGTCTATGCAGTGGCACATGCTTTGCCCTCTTTCCTCATATTTCGATCTAAATACAGGAGTCCAGAGTTCTATAATGTGCAACTATGGCAGGTATTTGCTCCTTACTTGAATCATTTGATATGGAGTGTAGACTTGAATTGTTTATTTTATTTTGAATATCGGAATATTTCAAATATTTTATTTTAGTTTGAACATTTGTGTTCCATCTCAAGTTTTTTAAAGTGTTTTTCCAAACACATGCCCACTAAAACCACAGTGTACCTAACATGCAAAAGTAATAAAGAGCAATGAAACAGCATGAATGTCAATATGCATCTGGAACCAATGAACCAGACAAATCAATCAGGGTATGTAAGCTGTTAAAAGCAGCAGAAGTATTCGATGGTAGTACAAAGTACCTTAACCAAATACATAAGTAATGTAGATCCATGTTATCTAGTAGTAGTAGTGCACTGCAGGCTTTTCTGGACCAGAAGAAATTTCTGAACATCCTCTAGATGGAAATCCACATAACGCATTTTAAAATTCCCATCCTGGAAGCAACTTTAACATGTAGAGCCATTACTATATGATGCCTGTAAAGGTAGGGTCATACCTGGTATATGGTCAATATGGATAAAAGGACCAATGAACTCCAAAAAGTTATATCATAAGAACATAAGAACATAAGAGAAGCCATGTTGGATCAGGCCAACGGCCCATCAAGTCCAACACTCTGTGTCACACAGTGGCAAAAAATGTTATATACACACATACACTGTGGCTAATAGCCACTGATGGACCTGTGCTCCATATTTTTATCTAAACCCCTCTTGAAGGTGGCTATACTTGTGGCCGCCACCACCTCCTGTGGCAGTGAATTCCACATGTTAATCACCCTTGGGTGAAGAAGTACTTCCTTTTATCCGTTTTAACCTGTCTGCTCAGCAATTTCATCGAATGCCCACGAGTTCTTGTATTGTGAGAAAGGGAGAAAAGTATTTCTTTCTCTACTTTCTCCATCCCATGCATTATCTTGTAAACCTCTATCAATATCGGAGTATTCTGTTTGCACACAAATGCTCACATGTCTTAAAGGTGCCACTGAATTTTTTTAAAAAGTTCTACACTTCAGTCTGGCAGCATTTGTTGGATTACACAGAAAAACAGGTTTTAAAATTCTGCTTGTGCCAGAGAAGCTGGGAAATTCAGAGTTAATCTTCCATGAAGAGGAGAGCTTATTTGATAGGCTGCACTACATGCTCTCTGATTGGCCAGTATCAGCTGAGAGAAAGTATAACATCAGCTGTTCTAGGTTTTCCTCTATAACAGGATTCAGTGTTCTGACAGGGTTAGTCAGAAAGATGCTTCTAAAGAGAGAAGAAACTCCTTTGCCCAAAAAGTATTGAATAACTCTGAGGGATAATTGAGATTCTAGGTCCAGAAAACTACAGAGTGCTTTAAAGACAAAAGTACTGCAAGAAATCTAGAAACTTTAAGAAAGGGCTGTCCTCCAGGAAACTCTATTAAGAGGCTGTGTTTTGTCTATAATATAATAAACCAGTTATTTCTCACTGAAAAGAACTAGAAAACTCTGAAATTAAGCTACAAGCAAACTCTTATATATATTTTAAGTTCTAAAGTGTGTTTGTGTGTATATTCTATTGTAAAGTTACTCTGCTACAAGTGCCATTTCAGAAGGGTTTAATAATAAGACAAGACAGGTCCTGTATTTTCTCTCAGGTACGTGTGCTGAGCCAATAGCCTAAACAATTCTCTGTGCCAGGGTGGGGCAGTTAGGTGTCATGTCTGTCTGTAACTCTGGCTCAAGCACAGAGCATGCTGGGTAGAACCAAAGTATAACCAAATGCTGCTAGCTCACTCTCTCTTCCTTCCCCCCTTCTTTAGAGAGCTCGTCCTGCTTTGAAATGGTAATGTGTGAAAGTCTTATCTGTGCCTTCTCAGCTCAAGCTTGTGGGAGAGGAAGGAGCCTGGGAACATCAAGGCCATACGGGCCTCTAATCAACACGAGAATGTATTTGTAACATCTATGTGTGAATGTCCTCTGCACCATTCCCCCCCCCCCCGTAGGAATCCTTTTGAAGTATACCTTATATGCAATGTATCTACTGTATAGTCTTTAGTCTTTTCAAGACCTGGCTTAGGCCACAAGTAACAGTATCAATAAAATAGAGTCTTTGTATCCACACCGACTCATCATTGAATCTGCAGACTTGACATTAGGTAGACATCCATGCTACCTAAGGACTTAGTCTGCTTGGGAGTAGGGCAGAAAAAAGAGTCCATCATACATCACATCCAAGGTAAGACTTTGATTCTTTGGAGGAGTGGTCTAATCCATTCCAAACCATAACATGTTGACTCCGCACACCCTTATTTGACAAATCATCAAAGAACTATTCTTTCCTTACTATTTCTCTCTCCACTAACTCCATCATTTTTTAAGGAGCATCATGTTAACAACAGTGCTGGAGACACTGTGTGTTTTGATGAAAATGGAGAACTGAAAGTTGGGTTTGATGTTACAAACTGGGTAATATTCCCAAATGGATCTTTTGTAAGAGTACAGGTTGGAAAATCCTTGGGCTCCTGATGGCAAAGAGTTGACTCTTAATGATGATCAAATAACATGGCACAGAACCTTTAACCAGGTGAGACATAGTGTCAACTTTTTAAGAGTATAAAAAGCAGAAATAAGTTATATGTCATCCGTTTTAGAGCTCTGCCTTCTCTTGACATATGCAGAGAGATCATAGAAACATTTGATCTCATGGGTTGGATTCAACAGGATGAATGTCCTTTGACAACCCCAAAAAGCTACAGTGAATAATTAAGGAAGGCAATAATGGGATCTCTTTATACAAAAGCCACGTGGAACAGGAGCTGTAGCAGGAAAGGGAACTCAGCACCAGTGACTGAAAAGTCCCACCTCAAAGTTTTTCTTAAAGAACTGTTTTATCAACAGCTTAATTTTACATATGTGCTTCAACCATAGAAGACAGCTGAACCATTTTGAAATAATTTCTGTTTTAATTATGCTAAAATGGCACACCATCATTCATATTATGTGATGATTTTTTTCCTGAAAGGAAACAATTAGTTCCAGTAATCCGCAAAGATTCATCTTTAATATCCAACAACATTTTAATTATCAGTATCAGTAATTGTTATATCAGTAATTTATCATATGTTCCATTTTATTTTTTGACAACTATCAAGGAGAAAGTGCTCATAATCTTCTCCATACAAGGAAAACTATATGACTAGATGACCCTGGAGGTCCCTTCCAACTCTATGATTCTATAATCCTATGTTGCCGTTTTTCCATATGAACAGTGCAAGAGCTGCCAGAATAGCATTTGTGCGCAGTGAATACCTTTGTTGTTGTTATTGTTCAGTCGCACAGTCGAGTTCGACTTTTCGCGACCCCAGGAACAAAGTCACGCCAGGCCCTCCTGTCCTCCACCATCCTCTGAAGTCCGCTCAAATTCGTGTTTGTTACATCAGTAACGCTGTCCAGCCATCTCATCTTCAACTTGAACTTCTGATAGTTCCTGATCTACATACTGCTGAAGCCTAGCTTGGCTGTTACCTTGGCTGTGATTGCAGCTTTGGTGCTTGGAATTTTCATAAAGCACCAGGAGACTCCCATCGTCAAAGCCAACAACCGGAGCCTCACCTACGTTCTCCTCCTCTCCCTTCTTCTCTGCTTCCTCTGCTCTTTGCTCTTCATTGGAAAACCTTTACAAGTCAACTGCCTTCTCCAACAAACTACTTTTGGTATTGTCTTCTCTGTGGCCCTTTCCAGTGTGCTGGCCAAAACCATCACTGTAGTTTTAGCATTCATGGTTACTAAACCAGAATCCATGATAAGGAAATGGACTGGGAGAAGAATGGCAAGTTCTGTGGTCCTTTTGTGCTCCTTTAGTCAAGCAGGCATTTGTTTTCTTTGGCTATGTACTTCCCCTCCATTCCCTGACAGGGACATGTATTCAATTACAGGGGTAATCATACTGCAGTGTAATGAGGGGTCAGCTGCCATGTTTTACTGTGTCTTGAGTTACATGGGCTTCCTAGCCATTGTCAGCTTCATAGTGGCTTTTCTTGCCAGGAAATTACCTGTCAGTTTTAATGAAGCTAAATTTATCACCTTCAGCATGTTGGTCTTTTGCAGTGTTTGGTTGTCCTTTGTTCCAACTTACTTGAGCACCAAAGGAAAATCCATGGTGGCTGTGGAGATCTTTTCTATCTTGGCCTCCAGTGCTTGCTTACTGGTTTGTATCTTTTCCCCTAAATGCTATATCATCATTCTGAAGCCTGAGTTGAACACCAGGGATCAATTAATAAGGAGAAAAACATGACAAGAATATAAGTTTATTTTCTACCTTCAAAAAAGGGTTGCCATCTCTGCATTGGGAAATTCCTGGAGATAAGGTGTGCAGCCTGGTGATGGTGGGATTTGGAGATGTGACCTGAATGTAAAGTAATGCCATGGAGTCCATCCCTCAAAGTTTCCATTTTCTCCAGGGGAAGTGATCTCTATATTCCAGAAAACAGTTTTAATTTAGGGAAATCTCCAGGCCTATTTCAGACATTACTCCAGAATGTCAGAAAATGATAGTTGTACATCCTTCATGTAGAAAATTGGGAGATGTTCACTATATTAGTTTAACATCTGAAGGAAGGTTGCGGCTTAAGTTTCACCCAAATGATCAAATATTTCATCTTGAAAACTGGCTGAAATCAACCAGCTTTTCTGCTTGGACAAAGTAAGGAAGCATGTTCTTTGATCATCTACAAAATACTGTGCTGTGAACCTTGAGCTCTTCGTACCCCCACCCACCCAAAAAACTGTGAACTATGTAAGGATATTTGATGAGACTGAATAAAAACCCTTGACCAATTTCTCACTAGTGTTGCTCTGCCCTCAGGCTTCTGTTTTCCCCGGCAAAAGCAATTTATTTCCCATCAATTGCTCTGCAGTTGTATTTTGACCCCTTTCTGGCAATACAAATCAGTTTCACACCTTACCTGAGCTATCGGTTCCTGTATGGTGAAGTGGTCAGAATATCAGAGAGATCCCAATTCAAATTCCCACTCTGCCATTGAAGGTTATATTCTCAGACAGGGATTGCTCTCAGACAGACCAAACTGACAGAGTTGTGAGGACAACATGGCAGAAAGGAAAACAGGATACCACATCCAAAATACAACCAGTAAAAAAGGAACACAATAGTCAGAGAAAAGTTGTGTGTCCTTGAGGGTCCCCCACTTGTAAGTTTGTATTGCGAAAGCTCTGGAAGCTTAGGACACTGTTTCCTGCAGTGGTGTGGACTGTCCTCTTATCATTTACAATCTAATACTAACAGTTTTATTACTGTGAACAAAATACCTGATATAGGCTATGGTCAGACAACAGGTTGGTGCAATCTGGCTGTACTTATAAAATTTTATCTGGTGTTAGTTGTTCCAGAGAAGTTTATCCAAACATGCCACCCTTAACCCAGCTCCTGCTCACTCACATCATGGTTGATGGTTCAGAACATTACTGCGTGATAACTATGGAGTGGGGCTTCCTTTTTTAAAATTCTGCACATGCACATAAACATGTATCTGAAGTTCTGGCTCCTTTTTGACAGCTGCACAATCCCTCTGCCTAGTACTGTGGCCCCTCTCAGCCTCCTTCATGTTGCCTCTCTTCCTTGGAATACATGGGGAGGGAGAGGAGTGTAAGCATCATGCAGATTTACATGATTAGGCCCATTGACTTTAGTACATTTACTCTTATTTCAGTCTTGGGGTACTCTCCAATAGAAACCCTTTTTCTGCTAACACAGTTTGAATGGGAGAAAGCAGAATGGGGAGTAGGGTTCCTAGCCTTCCCCGGCTCCTTGATGATATGGGTTCCTAAGGACTTTTTCCTTGGCTCTCCAACCCCAAGAAATAGGAGGGGTTTGTAGGGGCAATTGTCATTCAAAAACAACTCCCTTGGGGCTCCCAAATCTGACAGTGTGTAGGGTGCAGAAATGCACAAGCGGTGATTGACAACCCAGGGGCAATGGTGAGTTTACATGATCACTGCTATCTGATCAAAGGCTGTGGGGGGAGGGCAGTGAAGAAGAACTTCCTTTTATCTGTTCTAACCCAACTGCTCAACAGTTTCATTGAGTGTCCATGAGTTCTTATATTGTGAGAAAGGGAGAAAAGTACTTCTTTTTCTACCTTCTCTGTCACATGCATAATCTATCATGTCATGCCTTAGTCAACATTCCTCCAAGCTAAAGTGCTCCAAGTGTTTTAACCTTTCTCCATAGGGAAAGTGTTCCAAACCTTTAATCATTCTAGTTGCCCTTTTCTGCACTTTTTCCAATGCTATAATATCTTTTTTGAGGTGTGGTGACCAGAATTGTACACAGTACTCCAAATGAGGCCGCACCATCAATTTATACAGGAGCATTATGATGTTGGCTGATTTGTTTTCAATTCCTCTTCCTAATAATTCCCAGCATAGAGTTGAGCTTTTTAATTGCAGTCACACACTGTTTAAACATTTTCATTGAGTTATCTACCATGACTCCAAGATCTCTCTTTGGTCGGTCTTCACCAGTTCACACCCCATCAACCTGTATTTCTAGTTAGGATTTTTGGCCCCAATGTGCTTTACTTTGCATTTGGCCACATTGAACCTCATTTGCCACATTGACATCCACTCACCCAGCCTCAACAGATCTTTTTGGAATGCTTCACAATCCTCTCTAGTACTTACCACCCTGAGCAATTTAGTGTCATCCACAAACTTAGCCACTTCACCGCTTACTCCCAACTACAAATCATTAATGAACAAGTTAAAAAGCATCAGACCCAGTGCTGAGCCCTGCAGTACCCCACTGCTTACCACCCTCCACTGTGAAAATTGCCCATTTATATTCACTCTTTGTTTCCTATTAATTAGCCAGTTTTTGATCCAGAAGAGGACTTCTCCTTTTACCCCATGACTCTTAAGCATACCTAGAGCCTTTGATGAGGAACTTTATCAAAAGCTTTTTGGAAGTAAAGGTAAACATGTATTGGGTCCCTATTGTCCACATATTTGATTACCCCACCCCTAAAGAACTCTAAAGAACCCCCTCAAAGAACTCTAAATAATTAAATCCAGAAGGGAACAGCAATGACACTGGATCAATTGTATCTTAGAATAAAAAATGTGCGAACAATGCCAGGTATCACTTATATTACATGGTTTTATATAAAATATTGGACAGTTTGTGCCTGTTTTCCAATAGCTTATGTTCAGCGCATGTTTTGTTTGTAGAGCATAAAAAATAACAGCTTTTTAAAGTATCAGGACTAGTCAGTCACACAATATTCAAATAAGGAAATGTGCATTCACTCAGATAACATCCTGCCTCATGTATTTTGGTGTCGTCATGCGGAATTAATTTGGCCACCACAATTTGTTTCTTTTGTTTCTATGGGATCTTTTCTACTACAATACAATGGAATTTGGTCTCAGTGTCAAGCATGGTGAAATTCCATTGATAATTGATTGTTTTAGGGTCCTGCCTAAACCTGATCTGTGCAGTGTTATGGAGGATCCAACTTTGATAGCCTGTTATTCTTTCCCTTCCCCCCGTCTTGCTTTATAGCTTGTAATTAGAAGTAGTGAGAACTGAAACCAAGTAATCAGCACCTTCCCATACATTCCACTAAGGGGAGTATGAGGCATCTGGAGAAAGCAAGGACGAAGTCCTGATAACACTATGGGAACATAGACATTTATGATAGTTTATGTGTGAATGCTACCCCGCAACACCATCCCTTGGAATCCTTTTGAAGTAAGCCTTGAAAGTATTGTATCAATGTATCAGTTTCATTACCCTCAAGAACTTGCTATACCAAAGTATCGGTTTATCAATAAACATAGTCTTTGTATCAACTTTGACTCGTCATTGAACTCGCATGCTTGACATTTTGAGAGTAATCTACAAGAAGTTTAACCACCCTGGCAACTTTGTAGTCAAATGGCTGAAA
This sequence comes from Heteronotia binoei, assembly GCF_032191835.1. Classification (NCBI taxonomy): domain Eukaryota; kingdom Metazoa; phylum Chordata; class Lepidosauria; order Squamata; family Gekkonidae; genus Heteronotia; species Heteronotia binoei. Next base: position 33,241,854 of record NC_083237.1, read on the forward strand.
AGATTCCAGGAAGCAGTGAACTTCCAGAACCTGAAGAAGGGAAAGAGCACCAACCCCACCATGGCACATGCTGGACGCCCAGAGAGTTGCTGGACTGAGTTCCCCTCTCCACATTCAACAATTATTGGTTACTCTGTGGCAGTGGCAGCCACGCACCTCCACCACCATGATGGATGAGGCCCCGGCACGCTGTGAAGCCATCCTAACCAGGCACATGCACCGAGTGAAGATGGCCAATGAAGGGGGTGACAACCCTGGACCAGGAGAAGAGGAGAGTGTAGTGGCTGCTGCAGTCACCGGCACGGAAGCCAATCCCCCCTTGGACATGGGAGTTGGAAACCCCAATGCACTGGCTCCACGGGAGGAGGAAGTCAAGATCGCTCGAGAATTTCGAGCGATGGTCCGAAAAGAGGTTAAGGAGGTCGCCAAGGGGTTGCGGGAGGAGATGCAGGCAATGACTGTCAAGTCTGCAGATTCAATAACGAGTTGATGTAGATACAAAGAAACTAGTTTATTGATGCTGGTTACTTGTGGCCTAGGCCAAAGCTTGAAAAGACTGAAATCATACTGTAGATACATTGCATATAAGGAGTACTTCAAAGGCATTCCTACGGGTAGGGAAATTTTGCAGGGGACATTCACACATAGATGTTACAAATACATTCTCATACTAATTAGGCGTGCCGACCTTGGTGCTCTTTCAGGCTCCTAGGACTCCCCCGGGCCTGGGCTGAGAAGGTTCAGATAAGACTTTTCACACATCACCATTTCAAAGCAAGGAGTCTCTAAGGAAGGGAGGAGGGAACAGGAGAAGAGTGCTAGCAGTATTTGGTTCTACCCAGCATGCTCTTTGGTTGAGCCAGAGTTAAAGCCAGACTTGACAATGACCACCATGATGGCCAGAGAGTTAAACAGGCATATCAATCCTGGGGACTCCCGACCTGAGGAAAGCCCTGCAAACGCCTGCAGCTAGACCCCAGGCTGTGCCGTTGCCACCACAACCGGTAGTGCCACCAGCCCCTTGGGAAGGAGGACGTGGGAGGGAGCTAGAAGCCACCTTCGATAGAGATCTGGAGGAGGTGGAGTACTTCACGATCCAGGTGAACAGCTACATGCACTATTGGGGGAACACCTTCCTGGATGAATTCAGGCACGTGGACTACCTGGGGTTGAAACTGAAGGGGGCTGCCAAAAGGTGGTATGTGAGCCTGTACGAGGCAATAAACCCAGAGCTGGACTTTGTAGCCACTTTCCTACAAGCTCTGCTGGCCCAGTACGAGGTCCCCCTGCAGGAGACCCTCGCCCTGGCTGCCCTGAGGGACATGAAACAAGGCTCCAAGATGATTCGGGAGTATGCAGCTGAGTTCCGGACCAATGCGGCCAAGGTGAGGGGGTGGAGTAAGTTGATGAAGATCGAGCACTTCACCCGCAGGCTGAATGCAAGTATCCTGGATTGGGCCCTGCAGCTAGCCAAACCGACCACCCTGGTGGGGTGGATCCAGCTGGCGGGAGAGGTGGAGACCAATATGAAGAGAGTGGCCATGCAATGCCAACACTAGAGCAGTAAGTCGAGTCATGACCCGAAACCTGGTGGGAAGGCGGAGGCAAAGAAACCCCAAGGGGGGGCGGTGGGAAGCCCCAGGGTACCCGCAAATGTTTTAGGGGCGGAGACCCGAACCACCTGGCCAGCAGCTGCCCGATCCCTCCCCCTACTACCATCCAGCGCTTCTAAGACGAGCACCCCAACTCCCAAGAAGCTGACCAGCCGCCCTAAGGAAGCGGCGAAGAGCAGCGCAGCCATGAGTTCGATGCAGGACGACAACACCATCGTCACCGATGAGCTGAGTGAGATGTCCTGGGCCGATGAGCCATCAGGAAACAAGGATGATCAGCCAGCAGGTCGCCGAGGAACCGGCACCACTCAGGGTGAGAGTAACGGGGTCACTTTATTTTGTGCCAGTGGTTTTGCTAAACAACAAGCTCAAGAGATTCGTGTGAGTGAAAGCCCTGATTGACTCGGGCTGCACAAGAGACATAATCACCCCTAAACTGGTGGACGCATTGGGGCTTCCCATGATGGCTCTGCTACACCCCATCCAGTTTGAACAGATGGATGGGTCCGTAATGAGGGGGGAGCCCTGTGTGCTAGAGACTCAACTAGTACCGGTGGGCATTAAAGACCACTGGGACTAGGAGGCCTTTGTAATCACCCCCTCCTCCACTTATGACATGGTTTTGGGGGTAGGATGGTTGGCTAAGCATGAGCCAGATATCCGATGGGGGGACCAAACAATAGAATTTAATGACCCAAGGTGTAACAACCATCATTGGATCAAGGAGTGGGGCCCCCGTCCACCTCCCCGCAATGAGAGAGTCTGCTTAACCATGGAAGAGGTCCAGGCGATTCCCAAAGCTTACAGAGACTTGAGGGGGGTGTTCAACGAACAGGGAGCTGATGAACTTCCTCCCCCATGGGAGGACACGGACTGTGCCATTGAACTGATTCCAGGGCAGACCCTACCCAAGGCCAAGCTGTATTCGATGGGGTGGGCAGAGAAGGTGGAACTGCAGAAATTTCTAGACAAAAACTTGAAACGGGGTTTCATCCGACCCGCTACGGCCCCCCATGCAGCCCCAGTCCTTTTTAGGAAAAAGAAGGATGGCTCGCTCAGACTTTGTACTGATTTTTGGGGGATTAATGGGATTTCCACCTCCAATGCCTATCTAATTCCCCTCATCAAGGACTTGCTCAGCACGGTGTCGGAGGGGAAAATATTCACCAAACTGGACTTGAGAGATGCATATTTTAGAGTGCGCATCAAGTAGAGGGATGAATGGAAAACTGCATTCAATACCCCCATGGGACAATTTGAGTACCTAGTAATGTCATTTGGGTTACAAGGAGCACAGGAAGTGTTCATGAACTTTATTAACAAAGTGTTGATAGACTATCTGTTCAAGGGGGTGGTGGTGTATCTGGATGACATCATTATCTATTCACAGGATCTCTAATCACATGTGAAACTAGTGAGAGAGGAACTTAGCACCCTACTAAAGCACACGCTATATGCCAAATTGTCAAAATGTGAGTTCCATAAGACCGAACTGGATTACTTGGGTTTCAGGGTATCAGCACAGGGACTAGCTATGGACCCAAGCAAGGTTCAAGCGGTGCTGGATTGGGCTCCCCAGAGGACACGTAGACAGCTCCAATCGTTCCTCAGGTTCGCAAATTTTTACAGAACCTTCATACCTGGGTTTGCCCAAATCATGCTACCCCTCATGGAGTTGTTAAAAACCAAAGGGAAGGGCCCGGACGCAAAACTAAATTGGACAGCAAGATGCCAAGAGGCATTCAGTAAACTTAAAAGGTTGTTTACTAGTGAGCCGGCCCTAAGCCACCCTAATGAGCTGAAGCCCTTCATTGTGCAATGTGACGCATCCAATGTTGCCATCAGAGCCATCCTCATGCAGAAAGATGAGGAAGGGAGGTTAAGAACATGCGCCTATATTTCCAAAAATTTTTCCCAAGAGCAGAGAAATTGGTCAGTATGGGATAAGGAAGCTTTTGCTTTGACTTATGCTTTAAAGACATGGAGGTCATGGCTGGAAGGTGCAAAAGTACCGTTTGAAATTTGGACCGATCACAAAAATTTGGAGGCACTCATGGGTCGGCGAAAACTCAGTGAAAAACAAATCAGGTGGGCGGGATTTTTTTCTAAATTTGGCTTTGTGCTGAGGCACATCCCTGGAACTAAGAACGTCTTGGCAGACGCCCTTGCACGCCTTCCTCAGCATAATAGCCAAAAGGAGGAGGTAGTAGATTCCTTAATCCCTCTTTCTCAAGTGGCCACCATGGTAACCACCAGGTCCAAAACCCGGTGGAGTCTGCAACCAGACAAGTGGGAGGGAGAGCATCTGGCTACTGAAACCAAGAAGGAGGGAGAAGACAGACCAGGCGAAGTACAGAAAGGGGAGGATGGGTTTTGGTATAAAGGTGATAAACTGTATGTCCTGAAGAGCCTAAGGTCTGAGGTCCTACAATTTTGCTATTCAAACAAATTAGTGGGGCACTTTGGATATGTGAAGACACTCCATTTAATTAACAGGCAGTTTTGGTGGCCCTCCATGGAAAAGGACGTTTCTGAGTTCGTGGCTTCCTGTCCCATTTGTTTTGTGGCAAAAAGGAGAGGAGGGAAGCCCCCCGGGCTGTTGAAACCCCTGGAGACAGCTATGCGCCCTTGGTATGTAGTGTCAGTGGACTTCATAGTCGAACTGCCAGTCTCGCAGGGCAAAACCGTAATTCTGATAGTAGTGGACACCTTTTCCAAGCAAGCGCATTTCATCCCCTGTGCGCAGTTGCCGACCGCCAAGAGGCTAGCCTATCTGTTTTTCCATCATATTGTGAAATTACACTCATTCCCCGATAAGGTCATTAGTGACAGGGGACCACAGTTCATTGCTAACTTCTGGCAGGAGTTTTGCAAATTAAGTGGCATAGAACAAGGGTTGAGCTCAGCATACCATCCCCAGACCGACAGACAGACGGAACATGTGAACGCGCTGTTAGAACAATATTTACGGTGCTATGTGAATCACCAACAGTCCAACTGGGTGGATCTTTTGCTGTTTGCTAAGTATAGTTACAATAACAGCATGCACAGCTCAACCAAGGCTTCCCTGTTTCAGATTGTAAATGGGCATGAGGGGAAGCCTGTTCCAGTGTTGCCAGGGGGTGAGCGAACCCGTGACCCCACCTCATTTGAGCAGTGGTGGGGAAAACTCGGGAGTGGCTGGAAGGTGATCCAAGAAAATCTGGAGGCAGCTAAGGAGACGTATAAAAAGCAGTATGACAAATCCCATGTACCAGTCTGGGATTTTAAAGTAGGGGATTCAGTGTTTGTTTCAACAAAGAACCTCCCACTGAATAAGCCCTCCAAGAAGCTGGCATACAGATTTTGGGGTCCTTTTAAGATTAAAAGGGTGATAAACAAAGTAACAGTGGAATTGGAGTTGCCCAAAATGTTTAGTAAAATACACCCTGTCTTTCATTGCAGTCTTTTGTGAAGAGACCCAGGTGGTTCTTCTTGGCACCCTTGACCACCAGCTCCACAACCTATCCAGATTGGGAATCAGAGTCATCATGAAGTGCAAGAGAAATTAGACTCAAAGATGAAGTGTGGAATGTTGTATTATTTGATTAAATGGAAACATTTCCCAACCAGTGAAAATGAGTGGGTAGCTGAGAAAGATGTGGTAGCCCCTGATTTGGTAAATATGTTTCACAGAGCGTTTCCTCAGAACCCCCGAGGATGATTTTAGGGGGGGGGGGCAGTATGTCAAGCATGGTGAAATTGCATTGATAATTGATTGTTTTAGGGTCCTGCCTAAACCTGATCTGGGAAGTGTTATGGAGGATCCAACTTTGTTAGCCTGTTATTCTTTCCCTTCCCCCCGTCTTGCTTTATAGCTTGTAACTAGAAGTAGTGAGAACTGAAACCAAGTAATCAGCACCTTCCCATACATTCCACTAAGGGAGTACAAGACATCTGGAGAAAGCAAGGACAAAGTCCTGATAACACATGGGAACGTAGACATTTATGATAGTTTATGTGTGAATGCTACCCCGCAACCCCATCCCTTGGAATCCTTTTGAAGTAAGCCTTAAAAGTATTGTATCAATGTATCAGTTTCATTACTCTCAAGAACTTGCTTTACCAAAGTATCGGTCTATCAATAAACATAGTCTTTGTATCAACTTCGACTCGTCATTGAACCCGCATGCTTGACACTCAGGATAGAAATATACACTGTGTAATTTGTAAGGTTTGTTGGGGATTAAGGGGCAGCTAATTAAATATTTGATTGTGAGTATAATGCATAAAGTGACCTCATCTGTTGGCCTGTGGTATCAGCATTGACTGTTTAGCTTCTGGCAAAGAAAGATTTCAAGTTCAACATAGAGGCTCAATTTACCATCATCAGACATGAGCAGATGCTAATTCTTAGAGCATCTTAGATCATGACATGCCTTACTTGTTAAAGACTACAGAGCAGGGACATTTTTAGTCATTTGGAAACACCAGCAAAATCAACAGTTGCTCAAATTAGGCACAATTAGAGGGTTTGATTTTAGCTTGTTTTTCTGTTAAATTATTGTGCTTGCACAAAGACATATTGAATTAAATTGCGCCCATTTCAACGGACAACTGAGACCAAGGCCAGTGAAGTCAGAAACACATAATTAGAAGGGAGTGCCACACTCGTTATACTTTTTCTTTTCCATGCTCAACAACAAATTTCCAAAGGACCAGTACAAAGGAAAGAAAAAAGCACCATATATAAATTTCCCATATAACAGCAGAACTTTGGTGCAGGGACAGTCAGGGTTCTGTCAGACTTTGTTTCTACTGTACATTTATAATATTCAGGTATTTTCCTACTTATTCCACCATACATTTTAACTAACAAAAAAAGAAAAAGAAAAGATGAGTAGAAGTAGAATCCAAACAGTGTTCTGCTGGTGACAAGTAAGAAGACATCATCTTTGACCAAGGAGAAAATAAAAGAGCTATACCAGCCACAAAGAGGTAAAAAATAAGGCTAAGGCTGCTGGTTTGGTGTAGTGAGAGAGTCAGTTTGGTGTAGTGGTTAAGTGTGTGGACTCTTATTTGGAAGAACCGTGTTTGATTCCCCACTCCTCCACTTGCACCTGCTTGAATGGCCTTGGGTTAGCCATTAGCTCTGGCAGAGGTTGTCCTTGAAAGGGCAGCTGCTGTGAGAGCCCTCTCAGCCCCACCCACCTCACAGGGTGTCTGCTGTGGGGGAAGAAGAATTAGGAGATTGTAACCCACTCTGAGTCTCTAAATCAGAGAGAAGGGCAGGGTATAAATCTGCAATTCTTCTTCTTCTGGTGCAAGTAAATTAAAGTTGCATTTTATTACTCTACTTTTAAACAATCTCTTTTTGTACTCTTCTTGAAGGAGCACCAAAAGACTTACATTAAAGTAAAATTATAAATTGTAAAATTTAAAGTAAACTTAAATTAAGAAAGAAAATTAAAATGAAGATTGTAGCCTTGTTGAAGAAATATAGAAATAAAAACATATTCCCCTGAAGAAGCTTATTGGCAAAATGTAGCCTAATAAAAAAACAATTTTTCCTATACTGACACTCTTGGCCTTATCTTTTATCCTCCTTGACCACATTTAAAGGCAATCTTGATAATCCTAGGATCTGCACGGACAACAGCCATCTGACACAGAGGTTGGCTGAATCCAGCCCCAATTCAACACTTCATCTCTTCCCTATTCCTCCTTAGCCTCCCACTTCCACTTAATTTTATTTGGGAGAGGGAGTAGATCAAAAAGTTTATCTACTGCCAGTCATGCAAACCACATTACTGTGGTGTCCCTTCATGACTAATGGGGCAGGGGACTCATTGCATCATTGTGACTTTGGTCAGTATTTTGCTACATAGACCATCAAAAGTTTGTTTTCCAATTTACACCCAGGCATAGTTCTTGGTTACAAGCATTTTAAAGGAGGTCATTTCTTAACAGAAAGTTAAACTGGGCAATGCAACAGCCGCTGAATTGTACAGAGTGCTGAAGGAGGAAAGGAAAGAAAAGAATCCCTTAACTGAACCTTCCATTTACATTTCCTTATAGGCTAAAGTTGGCTCAAGAACATCCACAGATCAATTGGCTGATCCAGGAAAGTCAGAAAAATAAAAACTAATATTGATAACACAGCACATGATAACAAATATCTGTGAATGGAGGAAAAGTGGGGCATGATGAAATTGCTGGTAGTACTGCTGCTTTTATTTCTGTGCCATGCCGTTTGCAAGAAGCATCCCATTCAGTGTACCACAGCTGCTGATCTTCTTCCTATTCCTCATGCATTTTATCAGTTCAGTGACCTGATTGTGGGTGAGATTGTTTCTCAAGTTTTCTATGTATACAAAACTCCTACTTACAAAGAACAGCCAGCACAGTTGTTTGTTTCTGAACCTGTGTAAGACATTCATTCATGTTCTTTTTCCCATTTATTTATCCAGTAAAATCATCAATCCATAGAGTATTTTTATGAAGGGAACTTTAGCTCTTGTCTTGTGCACATGAAATCTATAATTTGATCCATAAAAGACAGCATAAGGAGCAGAGGGAGGCAAAATGGAGAGAGGGAAAAAGAGGAAGAATGGGCTGTCTATGGCACAGCTGGCCAAACTGTGGCTTGGGAGCCATATGTGACTCTTTCACACATATTGTGTGGCTCTCTAAGACGCTACCACATTTCTCTCTTTATATCACTTCTCTAAGCCAAGCCAGCCCACAGCTTGGAGAATGCATTTAAAGTTAAAGTTGATTTCTTCCCACCTCTCCCTCCCCCATCTATTTGCCTGCCTCTCTAATTTATCTGCTGAAGGCTCCTAGATTCTCAGAATGATCCTTGATATAGCATCTATGATTCTCTACTTATTGCATATCCTTTCTTATCTATGGTATGAGTTCAAAGTAAAATTGGCTTCTGCTAAAAATGTGTTATGCTTTCATCAGCCATTCTGATTGAACCTATCAGTCCAGAGGGTATAAATTGTTGAAAAAATTATCTCCTTTGGGCTGGCCATCAACAGCTCCTTGTGAAGCCTTGGTGACTGGCCTAGAATGTTCTAAGTTTCATAGAAGTGCACTATTTTGAGCATTGGTTTGGTGTTGAAATAATCTACATTGAATATTGAAATCTTATAAAGTGTTTTCATCTTGAGTAGTTCTGTTATCTCATTTTTGTTGCTTAGCAAATGAATTAGAACAAGTATGAGCTTTTGTCTTTGCCTCTTACCCCTTGGACTGGTCTGCCTTCAGTCCACATACAGCCCAGGGATCTGTGATTAATTTTTTGGTGAACAAAAGGCACTCCCTTTATTTGGCATTCTGGAAACAGATTACACATAATTATTTTTAAAAAACAAAACTGGCAAAAAAACCCTCATTAATGATCATGTGGACAGTGGATGCTATAGCCTCAGCCACTTCTACATTTCCATTGAAGTGGTGGATCTTATTGGTTAGGCAGTTCTCATAGGCTGGAGTCTATGGGCAGATCAAGTACAAAAGCCACACATAGTCTTCATACTCTTCTGACAAAGGAAGCTGTTGTGCTGATACCCAACCATCATCCCTAACGCTTCAGATCCCAAGCAGGAATTTCTTTGGTGCCCCACAATTGGCTTCTAAGGGACCTGATTTGTTTGTTTATTGTTGTTAATTAGGCCTGATCTCTGGACTGCTTACATTATTATTATTATTATTATTATTATTATTATTATTGAGGAGTAAAGAGAGTTGGTCATGATCATAAGGGATAATTAACAAGCACCCTGAGTTATCAGGTGTGATTGGGTGTTCATTGATAAACAGTCCATCATTCATCCCTACACATATTATTGGCTTAACTTTCAGAGGAAAATTGTCTCCTTTAACTTAATCATATAGCCCACTCAAAAACTGTGGGGAGAATTTTTTGCATATCTTTTGGCTAATATGATTGTGACTGGAGTGACTGGAGTCTTTGTAGCAAATGGGGAAAATGTTCAAGGACATGGGGAAAAAAACTCCTCTCCTAAGAAATCTTCAAATAAGTGGAGTGCCATAATGGGCATGATTATACACACATCTAATCATTATAGTTAAAATGGCGGGGAAATGAATTGATAGTGGAGATCAGGTCTGGTACCCCAAATGTCTCCATGTTGGAAGGAGGAAATATGAAATATTAACAAGGGATAGCTTTTTCTTGGTTTATCAAAGGTAGCCTATAACTCTCATTATAGATCAGTGCGAAAGAACTACCAGCATAACTTGGCCTTGGCTTTTGCTGTGAAAGAGATCAATGGAAATCCCAGCATCTTACCATACTTCACTTTGGGCTTCCACATCCTCAACAACTACTTCAATGCAAGGATGACCTCTAAAGCTATCCTTTAACTTAATCATATAGCCCACTCAAAAACTGTGGGGAGAAATTTTTGCATATCTTTTGGCTAATATGATTGTGACTGGAGTGAGCAGTCTTTGCAGCAGCTGGGGGAAAAGTTCAAGGAAAAGAAATAACCCCTTCCCCAGAAATCTTCAAATAAGTGGGGTACCATAATGGGCCTGATTACCTACACAGTTAATCATTGTAGTTATAATGGGAGGGAAAGGAATTGACAGTGGAGATCAGGTCTAGCACCTGTTGGAAGAAGGAAATATGAAATATTATCAAGGGACAGGTTTTTTATAGTTTGTCAAAGGTAGCATTTAACTCTCATTATAGATCAGTGCCAAAGAACTACCAGCACAACTTGGCGTTGGCTTTTGCTGTGAAAGGGATCAATGGAAATCCCAGCATCTTACCAAACTTCACTTTGGGCTTCCACATCCTCAACAACTACTTCAATGTAAGGATGACCTCTAAAGCTATCCTGAGTTTACTTTCTTCACAGCACAAGTTCATTCCCAATTTCAAGTGTGATACACAGAGCAATCTAGTTGCAGTCATTGGAGGACTGAATTCAGAAACCACTGCCCAAATTGCCGACACAATCGCCATTTACAAGATGCCACAGGTAGACCATCCACAAAGAGCTATGAAAATGTTACTCCTTTGAGACATGTCTGAATGGTGTGTTTCATTCTGTCTTTTACAATGTATGCTGTTTTTCCAGCTTACTTATGGGTCATTTCCTCCAGCTCCAGATAAAAAATGGCTACTTGCTTCCATGTATTAGATGGTCCCCAATGAAGCCACTCAATATATGGGAGTTATCCGGCTATTCCAACACTTCAGATGGACATGGACTGTGTTGTTTGCTGCCGATGATGACAAGGGGGACAGGTTCATGCAAATCGTGGTGCCAATGCTTTCCGAGAATGGCATCTGTTTCAATTTCACTATAAGATTACCACAGCAGACTTATTTTGATGATATGATGGATGTGATTTTAAGACACCACAAGAATTTTAAAGTTTATGCAGAAAGTCAAGCCAATGTATGTTTTGTATATGGAGAGACTACATCCATATTAAGTTTAAGAATATTGTTATTTTTCGGTCCCTTCATTTCGTTCTCCTCCCTTCAAAAAGTGTGGATTATAACATGCCACTGGGACTTTGCATGTGTCGCTTTCCAAAGGGCTTGGGATATAGAAACTTTCCATGGTGCTCTATCGCTTGCAGTTCACGCCAATCAGCCACCAGGGTTCCAAACTTTTCTGCAATCTATAAGCCCTTCTTGGGCAAAAGGAGATGGGTTTATTCAGGACTTCTGGGAGCAGTCATTCAGCTGTTCACTCAAGAATCCCAGTATTCATGGGCACAGCAATACAATGTGCACTGGAGAAGAGAAGCTAGATTCTATTCCAGTTGTTTTGTTTGAAATGAGCATGACTGGTCACAGCTACAATGTCTACAATGCTGTCTATGCAGTGGCACATGCTTTGCATTCTTTCCACATATTCCAATCCAAACACAGGACAAAAAAAGAAATAAGGAGACCAGAGTTCTATAATGTGCAACTATGGCAGGTATTTGCTCCTTACTTGAATCCTTTGATCTGGAGTGTAGAATTATTTGTTTCAATTTGGATATCAGAATATTTCAAATATTTTATTTTATCTTGAATAATTATGTCGGATATCTCCACCTCAAGTTGTTTAAAGTAGCTTTCCAAATTCATGTCAAATAAAATCACAATGTATCTAACATGAAAAAATAATAAAGAGCAATGAAACAGCACAAATGTCAATATGCAGCTGGAACCAATGAACCAGAGAAATCAGTTAGGCTACACAAGCTATTAAAAGCAGCAGAAGCATTCAGTAGTACCTAAAGTAATTGAAAAATAAGTATTGAATCTGAAGGTTTTACACAATGCTGCAAAACAAGCAAAAAATAAATAAATTAGGACATCAATAAAATCTTTGCCCTGAAACACTGGGAAAACCAAATTGTCTTTATCTACTTCCTCAGTGATTCTGCTTCAACCAAATACATAGGTGATCTAGCTCCATTTTATCTAGTACAGCAGGCTTTTCTGGACCAGGAGAAATTTCTGAACATCCTCCAGGTGGAATTCCACATAATGCACTTTATCTGACCATCCTGGAAGCAATTTTAACATATAGAGTCATGAATATATGATGTCTCTAAAGGCAGAGTCATACCTGATATACTGATCAATATAGGTAAAGGGACCAATGTACTCCAAAAAGTTATATCTGAGGACATGTGCACAAAAGCTCATACAATGAATAAAACTCAGTTGTTCTAAAAGGTGCCACTGATGTTGTTAAAAAGTTCTAAGCTTCAGTCTGGCAGCATGTGGTGGATTGCATAGAAAAGCAGGTCTTAAACTACTGCTTGTTTCTGAGAAGCTGGGAAATGATCAGTTAATCTTCCCTGGAGATCTTATTTGATAGGCTGCACTACATGTTCTCTGATTTGCCAGCATCAGCTGAAAGAAAGTATAATGTCAGCTGTTCTGGAAGAAAAAGAATTCAGTTGTCAGTGAGATGTCTTTAGATTTTCCTCTATAACAGGAGTCAGTGTTCTGACAAGGTTAGCCAAAAAGAATCTTCTACAGAGAGAAGAAACTCCTTTCCCCTGAAAGTATTAGAATTACTCTTAGGGATAATTGAGATTCTAGGTCCAGAAAGCTACAGAGTGTTTTATGCAGACGAAACTACTGGAAGAAATCTAAAGAGCTGATTTCCAGGAAACTCTATTAGGAAGCTGTGTTCTGACTATAATATAATAAACCAATTATTTCTCACTGAAACAAAAACTGTGAAATTAAGCTACAAAGCAAACTCTTTTTATACATTTTAAGTTCTAAGGTCTGTTTTACCTCAGCATTCTCTGCCTGTTAAATAAAATCTTTATTCTGTTGTAAAGTTATTCTGCCTCAAGTGCCATTTCAGAAGGGCTTAATAATAAGACAAGACAGCTCCTGTATTTTTTCTCAAGTACATGTGCTGGGCCAATAGGCTAACCAATTATCTGTGCCAGTGTGGGACAGTTAGGTTTTTAAGACAAGGAAGACATCCATGCTACCTAGTGGCCTAATCTGTCTGGGAGTAGGGAAGAGACAAGGGCCATCATACAGCACATCCAAGGTAAGACTTTGATCCTTTGGAGGAGAAGTCTAATCCATTCCAAACTCCTATTTGCAAGATCATCAAAGAACATCTCAACTGTCTTCTCTGGTATGATGATGAAGATATTTTTCATTCATACACACATGGCATTCAATGATCTTGCCCACTCCACAACAATTGTGGTCATGTAAAATTTATATGATTTAGTTAAGAGACATCAGACAGATTCATTTATTCCTATTTGGCTGGTTTTGCAATTATCATCATAAAGATTTCAGCATTTGAATATTCTTTCCTTACCATTTTTCTCTCCACTAGCTCCATCATTTTTTAAGGAGCATCATGTTCAACAACAGTGCTGGAGACACTGTTTGTTTTGATGAAAATGGAGAACTGAAAGTTGGGTTTGATGTTATAAACTGGATAATATTCCCAAATGGATCTTTTGTAAGAGTACAGATTGGAAAGCTGGATCCTCGGGCTCCTGAAGGCAAAGAGTTGACTCTTAATGATGATCAAATAACATGGCACAGAACCTTTAACCAGGTGAGATAGAGTCAACTTTCCAAGAGTATAAAAAGCAGAAATAAGTTATATGTCATCTGTCTTAGAGCTCTGCCTGCTCGTGACAGATGTGCAGAGATTATAGAAACATTTGACCTCATGAGTTGGATTCAACCAGCTGTTTCACTGGTGAAAAAGACCAGATGAATGCCCTTTGAAAACCCCAAAGAGCTTCAGTGAATAATTAAGGAAGGCACTTATTGAACCTGTTCTGCACAAAAGCCATGTGGGGAATCCAGCACAAATGAGTGAAAAGTTCAACCTCAACATTTATCTCAAAGGACAGTTTTACCAACAGTTTAATTTTATTTTCTACATATTTGCTTCAACCATAGAAGACAGTTTAACCGTTTTGAAATCATTTCTGTTTTAATCATACAAATATGGCACACACAAAAGGCAGTACATAAGATTCATATAATGATAGACAGGGCTTTTTTGGTAGAAAAAGCCCAGCAGGAACTCATTTACATATTAGGCCACACCCCCTTATGTCACCATTGTTTCACATAGGGCTTTATGTAGAAAAAGCCCAGCAGGGATCACTTGCATATTAGGCCATGCCCCCTGACACCAAGCCAGCCGGAACTGTGTTCCTGCTCAAAAAAAAGCCCTGATGATAGATCTCACTGTCTGTGATCTTCAGGGAATGGAGACACCAGCCTCTCACTGTTTCTCCTCCTTGAATAATATGATTATACAGTTTTCTCTTAAACTCAGAAATGATCTTGAAAGCCCATTTTCAAGTAATATCTCTGAGCTCAGAGAAACTGCTTTGGGACTGGAATAACATCCCAGAATGGAAAGACAGTCCCAAGAAATAGAATGATTGCTTTGGGACTTGAATGGGACGGCAGAATAGAAATTGAAATAAATAAATAAATAACAGAGGGTCCCCCACCCAAGTGGAATGACAGCAAGATGACAATTGCATGAAGGAGTCATGAGTGAAACTTAACCCATACAATATTCACTGTAGAACAAAACTGGTTTATTAATATCTCTAGTGCACAAACTGTTTGCACATAAAATATGTTGACAGGTTGATGTTGGCTCACAGGCCATGGTACCATCATCTGCAGCTGCAACAGAACACCATGCGGTCTTCTGGCAGGACTGTTCTAGGCTGGCTGACCACCTGCTGGCATCTTTAGTGGCTAATGACAAAAGCTATGACAGCTGAGATTGTTCCTTTGGTCACCATGAAAATAAGTTGATGGTGTAATTCCTAGTAGGAACTTGGAAACTACTTCTCTCAGGAGTTGTCATTCCAAAAAAAAAAAAAAAATGTTAAATTTAAAGTTTTATCTATCTATGTTAATTGTTTTAAATGTTGTTAGCCGCCCTGAGCCGCCTAGGCGGGGAGGGCGGGATAGAAATAAAATTTATTATTATTATTATTATTATTATTATTATTATTATTATTATTATTATTATTATTATTATTATTATTATTATTATTATTATTATTATTATTATTATTATTCCAGAACACTTCTGCTACTCCTAGAGGCTGTCATTCTACTCTGGGGAATGTCATCCCAGTTCCAGAGCAGTTCTGCTACTCTGAGGGGCTTTCATTCCACTCTGCATTCTGTCATTCCTCTCCCAGAATGAAGCTCTTGCAAGACAATTGGAATTCCTGGCTCCCATTATCTCTAATGGGTCTACAAGCCTTTCCATTGTTTCCAATGGGCAATCCTGTCATTCTTTTAGTATATGCAGTCCTTATCAAACTTGGTAGAGAAGAGTCAGCTGGAGCTCCCCTGCAAGTTGGTTTTCTCACACCGGGAGGGGCACGGAACATTCTACCATGTAACAAGCCTAATTAACTGAACTAGTTAATTTGGCTCCTAAAAGTTCATGATGGTTCATAGTTTGTCAACTGGGCAAACCATGAACCATAAACCAAACAAACTACATTTTCCTGTTTCATGCCCATCCCTAATTATAAGGCATTCCAAGAACATTGCAGATGGTTAATTAGAATTGATGTAACATCACCTGTAAGGCTGGGTCCAGAGCAGCAGCTTGGGATGACATGGGATTGCTGACCTGGAAGTCAAATAGAAATTGAAATAAATAAATAAACAGCACAAACAGAAGCACCACGGGATGTAAGATGGTCCACCAGGAAAGGCTTGGAGGAGTGTCCATAGTGCTCAAGCGCATCAGTTGCTGTGTTTCTGGTGCTCCCCAGCTGTTCAGGTGGCCAGAAGGCACCTCGGAGGCACTCCTCCAATTTGCTACCACTTCAGAGGTGGTAACTTTGTGTGGTGGAACTGGGACAACTGCTGAGAGGGTGAGTGCAGGAGCAGGATGGAGGGCAGATGTGCATGTTTGGTTGTACTTTTTTGGTCTGCCTGCGTCCCGTCCCTCTGCTGGCTTAAAATTCTAGTCTGGACCCAGCCTAACACTGCCCAAAAGTGGCCACTTGCAAGCCTAAATTTAACCTATGTTAATTATATGTAGAAAAGAGGTGTCAAACATGCGATCCAGGGACTGAATCAGGCCCTCAGAGGGCTCCTATCAGGCCCGCAAGCAACTCACTATTGTCTGATTCCTTCTCCCTCTCTTGCTTCCTCTTGCATTGCAACTTGCTTTGCCAGGCTTGCTGAATTGCACTGGAGTAACAGAGCAAAGTTCCTCCCTTGGGGAGGAAGTAGGGGAAGGAGAACTAGGTTTGCCAGGCTCTCTCAAATGCACAGCAGGGCTACTGATCCAAACCTCTCTTCTTTCTGTTAGCTGAGGATCAGCAAATGTCAGAACTTAAGAACTCCAGGCAGATCCCATACTTAGTTTCCAAGCTAGGATTTTATTAGAGAGAACTAAGAACTGTTAGATACAAGGTACAAGATAACAGTGATGGCGAGAGCCAGCACTGGCCCAGTTTTATATAGTAAAACAAACAACCCACAAAGCTTTAATTCACACCGTTACAGGCACATCTGTCTTCCCACCAGTGCTATCAGCAAAGACGTTGCCTCCTTACTCTGAAGGCCACACGATTCGGCTTCAAAGGGTGTCAGTGTGAGAAAGTACAGAGATACAACATTATTCAGTCTACAGCCCCCAAATACTTTGGATACCATCGGGGCAGGGTTAACTACTACTCAGGCACTTCAGGTTAAGAAAGGTTACAATATGGGGTCGGTCTGGTTCAACGCTCAGGTCCACTCTATGCATACTTGCCAACCATCAATTATACTGGTTCTACATTAAGCTAGCAATAATAAAGTTACAAGTTCTGACATACTGCCCCCCCTAAGCGCCCTCCCCCGGGGGGTGGCGGCTTGGGCTTGTGCGGGTACAGCAGGTGAAACTTTTTTAACAATTGCGGCGCAGCTACGTTCTGAGACTCGACCCATTCATCACAGCTCGGGGGGAAGTGCTTCCACCTGATTAAGTAATACAGTTTCCCCCGTTTGACTTTGGAGTCCAGGATTTCGTGGACTTCATGGTGACTCTGACCCCTCACTGTCGTCGGAGGGGGCGGCGGAGCCCTGGGATGGAAGGACGTGGCACCAGGGTCTTTCCGGAGTAAGCTGCAATGAAAAACAGGATGGATTTTGCTTAGAGACTTGGGCAGCTCGAGTTCTGCAGTCACCTTATTGATTACTCGTTTGATCCTAAAAGGCCCAAGAAACTTCAACG
The DNA here is from genome assembly GCF_032191835.1 of Heteronotia binoei. NCBI lineage: Eukaryota > Metazoa > Chordata > Lepidosauria > Squamata > Gekkonidae > Heteronotia > Heteronotia binoei. The sequence goes on from NC_083237.1 coordinate 33,259,213, forward strand.
CAAGTTTGCGGCAGGGCTGAGGAAGGGGGAGGTTTTTTGTGGACAAAAAGACAGTGTCTCCCACTCTCAATTCCCATTCAGGAGAGTGTTTTTTATCAAACTGTTTTTTGTAAGCCTTTTTCGCTTCCTCCAGGTTCTCCTGAATTCCCTTCCAGCTCTCCCGAAGGCCTTCCCACCATTGTTGGCACGATGTGGGTTCTGAGGGGGTGGCAGGGAGGGGAAGCGTTGGGAAAGGCTTGCCCTCATAGCCATTTATGATTTGGAAAGGAGAGGTTTTAGTAGAGCTGTGAAGGCTGTTGTTGTAGCCGTATTCAGCGAATGGGAGTAGGTCCACCCAGTTGGACTGTTGGAAGTTAATGAAACAGCGGAGGTACTGTTCTAGAAGGCTATTAACCCTCTCCGTCTGTCCGTCCGACTGGGGGTGGTAGGCTGAGCTGAGGCCCTGCTCAATACCCGCAAGTTTGCAAAACTCCCGCCAGAAGTTGGCAACGAACTGCGTCCCGCGGTCGCTAATGACCTTGTCTGGGAACGAGTGTAGGCGTACAATGTGTGTAAAGAAAAGTTGGGCAAGTTTTTTAGCCGTGGGGAGCTGCTTGCAGGGGATGAAGTGGGCTTGTTTGGAGAATGTATCGACCACTACCAAAATAACAGTTTTGCCCTGCGACGGCGGGAGCTCCACAATGAAATCCATAGACACTACCGACCAAGGCCGGGTGGCTGTTGGGAGGGGCACTAGGTGGCCGGGAGGTTTACCCCCTCTTCGTTTAGCCATCAGACAGGTGGGACATGAGAGGACGAATTCGGAGACGTCTCTTTTGAGCCTAGGCCACCAAAACTGTCGGGTAAGGAGGTTGAGGGTTTTGACATAGCCGAAATGGCCCGCCAGGCGGCTGGAATGACAATGCTCTAAAATCTGCTTGCGGAGGGAGGAGGGCACATAGATCTTTTCGTTGTGCAACAGGAGGCCGTCCTCGCTTTTACGGAGGTTCGGTGGTTGGTCTGCTTCCCGAGCAGTCTCCGCAACTAACTGAGACAAGAGGTCTGGCTCCGGGGGACCGATCCTCTTCCCGGAGCGGGTGGTGACCCCCCCCGCGATGGCCGAAGGGGGGATAAGGGAGTCCACCACCTCCTCGCGGAGGCTCTCATGCTGTGGCAGGCGGGAGAGGGCGTCCGCCAAGAAATTCTTGGTACCTGGGATGTGTTTCAGTACAAAGTCGAATTTGGCGAAAAACCCAGCCCACCGGATTTGTTTTGCAGTCATTTTGCGGCGCCCGGTCAATGCCTCGAGATTTTTGTGGTCAGTCCAGATTTCAAATGGGACTCTGGCCCCTTCAAGCCAGGAGCGCCAGGTTTTCAAGGCAAACATGACTGCAAAAGCCTCCTTGTCCCACACTGACCAATTTTTCTGCTCGTTCGAGAACTTTCGTGAAATGTAGGCGCAGGGGCGCAGAACCCCGTTGTCCCCCCTTTGCATTAATATGGCTCCGACGGCGGCGTCGGAAGCATCACATTGAACCACGAAAGGTTTTAACTCGTCAGGGTGGGCCAACACGGGCTCCGAGGTGAAGAGGCGTTTCAATTCTGTAAAGGCTTTTTGACACTCGGGCGTCCACGTTAGGCGCGCGCCCGGCTTTTTTGCCTCTGCCCCCTTCCCCTTTGTTTTAAGGAGCTCCGTAAGGGGTAACATGATGGTGGCGAACCCCTTTATGAAGTCGCGGTAAAAATTTGCGAACCCGAGAAAACTTTGGAGCTGTTTGCGGGTTCGTGGGGGCTCCCAGTCTAGCACCGCTTGAACCTTTGCTGGGTCCATTGACAACCCTTCCCCCGATACTCGGAAGCCTAGATAGTCTAGTTCAGTCTTGTGAAATTCACATTTTGATAGTTTGGCATACAACTTGTGCTTGCACAGGGTGCTCAACACTTTTCTGACTAGTGGTACATGTGACTTGAGATCTGGCGAATAGATAATGATGTCATCAAGGTACACCACCACCCCCTTAAACAGGAACTCTCGCAGAACCTCGTTGATAAAGTTCATGAATACCCCAGGGGCCCCCTGTAGCCCGAAAGGCATAACCAAGTACTCAAATTGTCCTAGCGGGGTATTGAACGCGGTCTTCCACTCGTCCCCCTCCCTGATGCGGACTCGGAAGTACGCGTCTCGGAGGTCGAGTTTTGTGAATATTTTCCCTGTGGCCACAGTATTCAATAGGTCCTTAATCAATGGGATCGGGTAGGCATTAGACATCGAAATCCCGTTTATCGAGCGAAAATCTGTGCAAAGTCTAAGCGACCCATCCTTTTTCTTTCTGAAGAGGACGGGGGCGGCATGGGGGGCTGTTGCCGGTCGTATGAACCCCCGCTTCAGGTTTTTGTCCAAAAATTTGCGGAGTTCCGCTTTCTCCGCCCAACCCATGGAGTACAGTTTCGCTTTTGGCAGTTGCTGCCCCGGGATCAGTTCGATTGCACAGTCCGTGGGGCGGTGAGGTGGTAACTCATCCGCCTCCTTCTCACTAAAGGCCAGTTTTAAGTCCCGGTATTCTTTGGGGATCGAGGCGACCTCCTCGAGGGTGAGGCAGGCTCGCTCATTCCGGGGAGGCGGATGCGGCCCCCATTCGGGGCGCCAATGGTGGTGTTCGCACCTCCAGTCCGGGAATCGGACGATCTGCTCCTCCCACCTTATGTCTGGCTGGTGGCGGGCGAGCCAACCCGAGCCCATCACCACATCAAACGAGCAAGAGGGGGCAATTACAAAAGTTTCGATCCCCCAATGCTCTTCGGTCCCAACGGGGACCGCCTGCGTTTCTAGCTTACATGGCTCTCCCCTCATGGGCCCCCCGTCCATCTGCTGGAAAAGCATGGGTAGCGGGAGGGGGGACGTGGCTAATCCTAGCGCCTCTACTAGGCGGGGGGTGATTAAGTCCCGGTTGCACCCCGAGTCGATTAGTGCTCGGGCATGCATGAACCGTTTTAGGTTCGGGTTGAGAAGGGTTACGGCCATAAACAATAAACCCCCAGTGGCTCTCACCGTGAGGAGTGCCGGCTGTTGCTGGACCTGCTTCGCGGCACCCATTAAAGCAGGTCGTTGTCGTTTCCCGCCGACTCGGTGTCGTCCGACTCCCCGGTCGATTCTTCCACGGTTTCTGGTTCGGCGGTAAAATCCTCGTCAGTCGCCAAGGTGGTGGCGACGGAGCCCCGTCCGGGCTCTTTCGGCCGACTACTCTTTTTCTTCTTGGGCCCCGATGCGGTTGGCCTGGCTGTCGGCGGGGTGGACCCCGCTTTGGCTGGGCAGTTGGAGGCGAGGTGGTCCGGGTCGCCGCACCGGTAACACTTTCGGGCAGTGGTGGGGGTCGAGGTTGTCGGGGCCCGTCGCCCCTCCGCCTTGGTGGGTGTGGATTTCAACCCCTTCTTCGCCAGTTGCTGTCGGCGAAGCCCCACGTGCTGGATGTTGGTCTCGACCTCTCCGGCTAGCTGGATCCACCCGACCAAGGTGTCGGGTCGCCCGTGGCTGTAGCAGCGGTCGAGGACGTTCGGGTTCAGCCCGTTACAAAAAGCAGTATATTTCATAATCTCGTTCCACCCTCTCACTGCCGCGCAGTAGCCCAGGAACTCCGTGGCATACTCGCGAATGGATCGGTTGCCTTGTTCGATGCGCTGGAGGGCTGCGATGGCTTTCTCCTCGCGGAGCGGGTCGCCGTACTGGCGGAGCATGGCGTGCAGGAACCCCGCTACAGTTGCTAGCTCGGGCTTCCTCGCGGTGAACAGCCCGACGTACCATTTGCGGGCTGGACCTCTCAGTCGGGACGCAATGTGGTACACTCGGCTGGCTTCGGTCGGGTAGTCCGCACCCCAGTGGGTAAAGAACGTGTCGCACTGTATGGTGAAGTACTCCACGTCCTCTGGGCTCCCGTCGAATGTAATTTTCAGCTCTCTCCCCCCCCCTGCGACCGGGGGTGCCGCGGGTTGGGGCACCGGGGCCGGCAGGGCCGGTAGGGCTGGTGCAGCTGGGGCCGGCGGCGCTGGCGGTGCGGGCACGGGGACCGCCGGGGGCGCCGGAACTGGCGGCGCCGGAGGCGCTGGGACCGGCGGCGCGGGGGCCCCCGGGGCCGGAGGCGCCACTGGTTGTGGGGCCGGTGGGGCTGGAGCGGGCACCACCGGCGGCGCGGGAGCCAGCGGGGCCGGTGGAGCCACGGGCGGTTGCCCCAGCGGCAGCCCTCCCACGGGGATCCCCAGGACCGCCGTCTGCAAGGTGCGGAGCTGGTCGTAGATCGCGCCTAGGTTCTGTTGCATCTCCTCGGCCATCATAACTCGGGAGGCGTGTACGTCGTTGTGAATTTCCCGTACATAGTCGAACAGGTCGTTGCGGAGGCTCCGGACCGGGTCGTCCCCGCCTCGCGGTTCTGGACCTTCGCCCTGGTCGTCGTCTCCGTCTCCGCTTGCCCCGTCGCCCAGCATACTTCTGTACCGCTGCTCCGCCGCGTCGATCGCCGCCGTGGACTTCCGCGGGCTCCAGGATCGGGGTGCGGCGAACGCGTCCACCGAGAAAGGTGCGGGCACCTTAATCTTGCGCCTCACCCCCGTCACCTTCGGGTCGAGCGGCGGGTCCTCCGTTGGAGTGGTGGGCTCTCCGTTGTCTGGAACCTTTGCAGCCATCGGGCCGGGTTTCCAGTTCAGATAAGCTCCGAAACAATGGGATCACTGTTATAATGTCAGAACTTAAGAACTCCAGGCAGATCCCATACTTAGTTTCCAAGCTAGGATTTTATTAGAGAGAACTAAGAACTGTTAGATACAAGGTACAAGATAACAGTGATGGCGAGAGCCAGCACTGGCCCAGTTTTATATAGTAAAACAAACAACCCACAAAGCTTTAATTCACACCGTTACAGGCACATCTGTCTTCCCACCAGTGCTATCAGCAAAGACGTTGCCTCCTTACTCTGAAGGCCACACGATTCGGCTTCAAAGGGTGTCAGTGTGAGAAAGTACAGAGATACAACATTATTCAGTCTACAGCCCCCAAATACTTTGGATACCATCGGGGCAGGGTTAACTACTACTCAGGCACTTCAGGTTAAGAAAGGTTACAATATGGGGTCGGTCTGGTTCAACGCTCAGGTCCACTCTATGCATACTTGCCAACCATCAATTATACTGGTTCTACATTAAGCTAGCAATAATAAAGTTACAAGTTCTGACAGCAAGCCAGTGAGGTGGATTTGGCTGAATGTATATTTATGTCCCTTATAAAGTTTATTTCTCCCGGACCTGACATGACATTTTATGACACAAATGGCCTGGCCCAACAAGGTCAAGATCCAGCCCTCATAGCAAATGAGTTTGACACCTGATATAGAGGACTCAGAAAATAGCTGTCCAAAGGCCATTAAGTCAGTTCATCCCTGAAATGAGATCTGAATGAAGGCCTTCCTGGTTCATGATTCTATATAGTGCAAACCACATATATCTTTGGAATACCAATAATTAAAAGGGGCTTTACTAGTTCAGATCACCTGCATGAAGTTCCTCTCTTCTTTATATTACTTGTCAAAAACAACTATTTTCTGAAGACATTATTTGACAAGTATAATGAAAATCATTCTATGTTTTATGGTTCCTTTCTATAGACATGGATCAAAGTTTTGAGATAATTGACAGTTTCTTTTTTCCAGACATGGATGCCTGTATCAACTGTCCACAAGATCATTATGCCAACAACCACCAAAATCAATGCATTCCCAAGGTCCTCAATTTCCTCTCTTACAAAAAACTATTAGGAATCACTTTAGCTATGTTGGCTGTTACCTTGGCTGGGATTGCAGCTTTGGTGCTTGGAATTTTCATAAAGCACCAGGAGACTCCCATCGTCAAAGCCAACAACCGGAACCTCACCTACATTCTCCTCCTCTCCCTTCTTCTCTGCTTCCTCTGCTCTTTGCTCTTCATTGGAAAACCTTTTCATGTGACCTGCCTTCTCCGGCAAACTACTTTTGGTATTATCTTTTCTGTGGCCCTTTCCAGTGTGTTGGCCAAAACCATCACTGTAGTTTTAGCATTCATGGCTACTAAGCCAGGATCCTTGATAAGGAAATGGACTGGGAGAAGAATGGCAAATTCTGTGGTTCTTTTGTGCTCCTTTACTCAAGCAAGCATTTGTTTTCTTTGGCTATATACTTCCCCTCCATTTCCTGATAGGGACATGTATTCAATTACAGGGGAAATCACACTGCAATGTAATGAAGGCTCAGTTGCTATGTTTTACTGTGTTCTGGGTTACATGGGTCTCCTGGCCATTGTCAGCTTCATAGTGGCTTTTCTTGCCAGGAAGTTACCTGACAGTTTCAATGAAGCTAAATTTATCACCTTCAGCATGTTGGTCTTTTGCAGTGTTTGGTTGTCCTTTGTTCCAACTTACTTGAGCACCAAAGGAAAATCCATGGTGGCTGTGGAGATCTTTTCCATCTTGGTCTCCAGTGCTGGCTTACTGGTTTGTATCTTTTCCCCTAAATGCTATATCATCATTCTGAAGCCTGAGTTGAACACCAGGGATCAATTAATAAGGAGAAAAAAGTGACATAAATATAGGATCATTTTCTACATTCAGATTAGAGTTGCTAACTATTAGGCCATTTTCGCACTTAGCGTTTGCTCCCCTTATTCCGCGGCACAATTATGTCCGGAGCATTTTTCTCGTTTTCGCACTAGTGACTCTTTGCGGAGTCGCCTTCCCTGAAGCCCCGGCTCAAATCGTTTTCGCACTGGCATCGACTTGAGTTCGATGCCCTGTCAATCATTTTTTTTTAAGCGCAATTCCAGTTGCGTAACAGCGTAACAACGTAATAACGCAACAACGTCTTTATTCAGCATTGGAGCTTCTGCTTCTGTGCCTCTGCGCCGGGCGCCAAGTCCTCTGCACCGGAGGAAAACTCCTCACTCATCGTGCATTTAGATCCCGGAATCCTCTGATCTCCTCTAGAAAGTCTGACGCCCGGCTTCGGCTGATTAGAGGTGGCACTCGCCGCCAGGAACGTAGATGGCACTATCTTGCCGGAATGCGGTTTTTGCCCAGGTTCCCCCGTGAGCGGCTCTGGTGGGAGAACTTTGTGCTTGTGTACTGGGGTGACGAGCAATGGCTTCACAACTTCTGGATGACCAGAGGGACCTTCCTGGAGATTTATGCCGCTGTGAAGGACAAGCTGGAAAGGCAAACCACACGGATGAGGTATCCTGTCCACCCTGAGAAGCGGCTCGCGGTAGCGCTATGGTACCTCGCAACCGGAAGCGCCTATCGGGAAATCAGCTGGCAGTTCGGAATCGGCCTTTCCACCGTCCATGGGATTGTGATGGAGGTCTGCGAAGACATCTGGATGCAGAGTTTGGCTACACCGGGAGGACCAACGATGCCTTCGTTTTTGCAAACAGCCATCTCTGCGCCGGCAATGATGCAGGGCTCTGGGTTCCAGGGAACCCTACGGTGACTTTTGGAAATGTGACCATCCCTGCGCTTGTATTGGGCGACGGACCGTACCCCCTTAGGCCGTGGCTGTTGTCCCCGTACAGGAAACCCATCGGGCCCGTGCAGAAGCACTTTAACAAGAAGCACGCCAGGGCCAGGAACGTGGTGGAGCGTGCTTTCGGGCGGCTTAAGGCTCGCTGGCGTGTCCTGCTAACGCGAATGAACGCGCAGTACCGGAGTGTGTTCTCCATCGTGACCGCATCTGTGACTCTGCACAATATTTGTGAGGAAAAGGGACATGCGGTCACGCTGGATATTCCTGATAAGGGGATAACACTCCTCCCGGAACCAGAAGAGCCAGACTTTAGGGTGATCAACAGGAGGCAGTTAGAGAGGGGGTGGATTGTGCGGGATGCTGTCGCGGAATACATTTATCAAAGGAGAAGATGATTCTGCGGCTTCCTGTCCACCATGTCTCTTGCTGCCGCCGCCTGCGACTGAAAGACTGCTGTTTCGTTATTACGATCTTACGCTATCACAAACGTTCCCTGTCTGCCTTTTTTAGCCTCTTTTCAGCTTCCACCCAGTAATACTGCATATTTCTTAACATTATGCCTGCGTTTGTTTAGGCTGCTTCCCGTTACAGCGAATAAAGTTTTGAGCATTATAAACTGCATTGCTTTCATTTACTTTGGTGGTGGTTGGGGGGGGGGGAGTAATATTTTGGTGCACCAGGGGGTCTTACACGTGCTTCTGGCCTGGGTCTGTTTTTGCCTTGTCGATCAAGATATGCCTTCCCCATGATTGGATAAATCAAAGCAGAAAGGGGAGGCTGCTATTTCGCAAAATCGAAAGAGCGTTATTTCGAAATGGCAGCCAGGGGAAGGAGAGGGACGTTCTGGCAGCGGGAGGAGGTGCTGGCAATGCTTGATATTGCTGAGCGGAGCGGGCACGCTCGTGAGATTATGGCCAGCACCCACCTCAGGAGCACCCACGTTTACGAGGCGATAGCCAGGAGGCTGCAGCGGAGGGGGTTTGACCGGACTGCTGCGCAGTGCCGGTCAAAAATCAAACGCCTCCGCTGCAGCTTCATGGCTAGCCTGCAAGCGTGGGGCGGTATCCCCAGGGCCTCGGGACGGATGCCCTACCACAACGCCATGGTGCGTCTTTGGGAGTTGGCGGGGCGGCCCCGTTGGGAGGACCGTCATCATGATTGTGAGTAACACCACACACACACACAACACACAAACACCACACACACCCCTTCCTTCTTTATTACTGCTTCATGGCAGTACAGTACAAGATCCACACACACACACCCCTTCTATGCTCTGCTGTGCCTTCCTGGTGGGATGTGGGGGGGGAACCATGGATGATCACAGAAACCTCATTAATTGGATCCCACCCCTTTCTATGCTCTGCTGTGCCTTCCTGGTGGGATGTGGGGGGGGGGAACCATGGATGATCACAGAGACCTCATTAATTGGATCCCACCCCCACCCACCCCCTTTCTATGCTCTGCTGTGCCTTCCTGGTGGGATGTGGGGGGGGGGGAACCATGGATGATCACAGAGACCTCATTAATTGGATCCCACCCCCACCCACCCCCCCTTTCTATGCTCTGCTGTGCCTTCCTGGTGGGATGTGGGGGGGGAACCATGGATGATCACAGAAACCTCATTAATTGGATCCCACCCCCACCCACCCCCTTATATGTCCTGATGTGCCTTCCTGGTCCAGTACGTATTACCTGCAGATTACAGTGCAGTTTTCACATATGTTGTGTGCTTTCATTCACATCACTTGCATGTATGAGTTTCATTGCTTGGTTTTTTTCTATATCATGCCACAGTTGACACCCGTCCACGAGGCGCAGCGGAGCGGCCAGGCCCACCCTCGGAGGGAGAGGAGGAGCAGGGTGCGGAGGAGCAGGGTGCGGAGGAGCAAGAAGGTACATTACCTGACAAAGCGGCCGCCTCTTGGTTACTGCGCATTAAACGCATTAATAAGCCATGTGCGCAGGGCGTTCAAGAAAATAATATAATGATTACTTTTGCAAATCTTAGGCGGTGGGAGCCCAGCAGCACAGGAGGCAGGAGGCGCTGAGGAGGCAGGAGGCGCTGAGGAGGCAGGTGGGTTCGCTGAGCCGCAGATAGAAATCAATAGGCATGGCGTGCAAGTTTCTAATAAATATGATGTGCGCTAACTACCTGCCTCTAGGGCGACGAGGCGAGGCAGAGCGGCCAGGCTCACCCTTGGGGGAAGAGGAGGATGAGCAGCAGGGTGCTGAGGAGCAAGAAGGTACATTACCTGACAAAGCAGCCACCTCTGGGTTACTGCACATTAGAGGCATTAAAAAGCCATGTGCGCAGGGCGTTCAGTAAAATAACTTAATGATTACTTTTGCAAATCTTGGGCGGTGGGAGCCCAGAAGTCCCGCGGGAGGAGGGCGGTGATCCGGCCAGAGAGGCCGCCGAGGAGGCAGGTGGGTTTGCTGAGCTGCCTCTCAGGGCACTGCGCACTAACGTTGCTATACAATGGACACATGCCTATACAATGCACACATGCCTATAATTTTCTAATGTGCATGCATGGTGTGCTTGCATTTCAGTGGTGGAGGAGCAGGTGCACCCAGCACAGGAGGCACTACTGGAGGCCAATGCCGGGCTGGAGGCCCTCAGGCACCGCATCGAGGCCCTCGAGCGGCGCCCAGCGCAGGAGCCACCAGCGGAAGCCAATGCCGGGCTGGAGGCCCTCAGGCACCGCATCGAGGCCCTCGAGCGGCGCCCAGCGCAGGAGCCACCAGCGGAAGCCAATGCCGGGCTGGAGGCCCTCAGGCACCGCATCGAGGCCCTCGAGCGGCGCCCAGCGCAGGAGCCACCAGCGGAAGCCATTGCCCGGCTGGAGGCCCTCTGCCGCTCAGCGTGTGAGTGCTCACTATTTTGCATGATGGGTAGTTCTTGTGAGTGACTGAGTGCTGTGCGTACATTACTGAGGGCGTTGCACTTACTTGCTTCTTTTCTAAATTGCAGTGAGCGCCTTCACACGCAGGATAGACGCCCTGGAGCGGCAGTTCCGGAGACTGGAGCGGGCCAGGGGTGGGGGGTTGGGTGAATAAAGTTTTATATAGTTTTAATAAAGTGTTTGTCAGTTTTAATAAATTCTTGTTAATGTTGAAACCTTAAGATATCGTTTTTCTTTACCTAAACACCGAACTGGGACCTGTGCAAAACATAACTTTATTAAAAGTGCGTTAACCTGACAAGAACACAACATCAGCTGTACACAGCTGCTGCGTATTAATCTCTAAGGTAGGAACAGCCTGCCCGTGCAGGTATAAGCAATGAAATAACATCATCAATAACAACATGCACAACATGTAAACAATGCCTGCAACTCACTGCCTCTCTTGATGGGCATTGATTCTGGTACCCAGGAATGGGACAGTGCTGAAAAACACAGCAAAATAAAAAGGCAGAGCAGCAGTACCTGCTTCTGTCATAGACAGCATTGCATGTCAGAAGCAGCCAACCAGTAATGAAATGGTTTTAGGGCTCAAAATACACCCTCTGCTTCCCTGTGCAGGATCTTTTCTTGCCCCTACGGGAAGCCGCCACACTGCCACTTGAGCAGGGTGCAGGAGACAGGAGGCTCTGACTCTCAGGCATAGAGTCTTCTGCCAAAACCAGGTAAGCTATATCTGAAGGCAGTGGTCCCCGAGTTTCGCTGCAGTCACAGTTTAGGTGAAGCTGCCTATGTGTGACAGATGGTGGAGATGCTGCATATGGTGGAGATGTTGCAGTGGCTGGTACCTCACCCACCCTTCCCTGTGCCCGACTTTCCCTAAAAATTTGGGCAATGCTGCCTAGCATATCAACAGCTGCCCTCATAACATCCACAGTCTCCCTTGTGGCCTGTTCGAAAGCCTTTACCAAGCCTGTGTCACGCTCTCCCTGCAAAGTGAACCTGCGTTCTTCAGAAGCTAGCATTCGGTTAAAGTGCTCCATTGCGTCTTCATGATCCAGACGGCTTTGATTCATCATCCTTTCAGCTACATTATTCAGCATGGCAACCCTTCGCTGACGTTGAGCTTTGTTCTGCACACTCGCCTCCTTTATTTGCTGTGCTGATGATACCGGCAGCTGATCTCCTGAAGCATCTCCTCAAAGAAGAAGGATGGAAAGATTACATTCCCTGGAAAACTCTGGCAATACACCCCTTGTTTGAGCTAGGGTACAAGCTCCCATTACTGACATGCACTACTCTACTGCAGGCATTGGCATCGCTGCTGTACATTAAGCAGAAAGCCCACAAGCATACCTCCTTCCTCTGCTTCCTGCTCTGAGAGGACAGCATCTCCAGGTCCTCCCCTTTGGATACTGCACCCTTCTTCCTCCTCAAAGTCACCTGGAATTGAAATTGACACAACACTCATTCCTCAACCTGGTTAGTGCTGCAAAGCCCATGCTTACCTTAAAAATCTGTACTATAACATGTCTTCAGGAGCAGTTCTGCTCATACATGAAGCAGGAAACGCAGGGTCAATGGTTCAGCAATTGTAAGCTGGGCAATGCATCTAAGTTCCACTGAAAGCTTTCACATTCCACATAAGACTTATCAGAAGCACTGCAGGCCGCACTTACCCCGAAATGACTCCTCGCCTGGATGTTCATCATTAAAATCCTGGCTCTGTTCCTGTTCCTGTAATGCATTGCTTGGGTTCACGCCGCTTGAGCCTATAGCAATGCAGAAAAATCAACAGTATTACGCTAGCTGGGGGGGGGGGAGGCAGAAGGCAGAGGAGTGTTGCGAGTATAATAAGTGCCAAACATCCACGTCTCCCTTCATTAAGGGGCGGTTTCATTAAGGCTTTCCACATGGCTCCCTATCACCGGCCAACCCACAGCAACCACTTACGTTTTGTAGTTTCGTTAGCTCGAAGTATCGCTATTGCGATAAAAGTTTGAAAAAACTAAGGAACCCTTTACGTGGGTTTCCTTATGGGTGAGAAGGGACCCCAAACCCTAAAAATTACACGGCTGAGGGGCACTGCATCGCCTGGATACTCAACAGGAGGTGATTCAGTGGTGTGCGTCAGGAGATCAGCAGCGTTGATTGTTTGGAGGTCAGCTGAAGAGATGCTATCAGATCCTTGAATCGGGATGTTTTCCTTATTTGCCTTGTAATACCGCGCCGTCCAGCTTCTCTTCATGAGGGGGGGACGCGCGGACTTATCGTTCTTAAGTATGCGGTGCAGCACATCAAAGTGAGGGCAGTAAACTGGGGATGCTCCAGTCTTTTCATTGTGGCTAACGCATCTTCGATAGTCCGCATGCAAGCCCTTGGTCTTTGTGCGGCACTCAAGCGCCGACCTCTTGTGCCCCATGGCATGCATTGCCTTAGATATATCCTCGTAGACATAGATGTTTTTGCGGTTAGAGGCCAGCGCCTTCTGGATCTTTTCCTCAACCCAAATGGACAGCAAGGCTTCTGTTTCGCTCTCCCGCCACGAAACACCACGAGCCCCCATTGGCCTGCTGATGGATGCCATTGCACGTAGCTGCTGTGCGGTGGCGGGAGTAAGATGCTCAATGGCGGCCAGCAATATCTGTCCCTTCTTCCTCCCAGTGTTCTGTTCGGCTCATGCAAATTGTGACGATAGCTGCTTCTCGCCTCATGATTGGCCACTAGCATTGGCAGCATGATGTGGGCGATTCCCTGATTCTAGCTCAGCAGTCGCAATTCTCGCGAGACCCAACACCCTCAACTATAATGTATCAGCCGCAATTCTCGCGAGACCCTCGCCATAGCACCCATCAGAGTCTCGCGAACCTAACACCCTATCAATAATAATGCATATTATCAATAATCATGTATCAGCCGAAATGTGTTATGTGTGATGCAACTGCGAAATAACGAAACGTCACTCGAACTGACCCGGCGGTTTAGCGAAGTAACGCAACTAAAGTTAAAAATAAAAAAAAATTCTAATGCATCCACCTTTGAAATGGCGTAACATTGCAGGGACAGCGTAAAACTACAAAAAAAGTTGCAATTGAGGCTATTCCAGGAGGGGGGGGGTCTTTTTTTTTTATTTCGAAATATCGCTATTACGCAAAACTGTGAAGTTTTTTTAAAAAAATGGCCGCACCGGCACTTTGGGGAAGCGCCGCGAAAGGCTGATGATTGGCCAAGGGGGTGGATGGGGTGGGAGGACGGAAAGGGAGAGGGTGACGCCCACAAAGCAGTCGATCCGGCGTGGATGGATTTCCCACAGCAAACTCCGAGGAGTGGATCCGGCGTGGATCCGGAGGTTTTCAAAAACTCCGGAAGGAGGTGGATCTAGATACTCCGGCGTGAAACCCCTGCAGCGCCGGAGCAAACCGCAGCGCCGGAGCAACGGGTGCGAAAACCAGGAAAAGATCCGGAGGTAAATGGGGTGCTACGCCGGAGTAAACGCTTGTGCAAAAACGGCCTTAGTTAGGAAATCCCTGCAGATTTGGGGCGCAGACTGGGGAGGGAGTATGTGTGGCAAGAGCTACATCTGCAGGCTATGAGATCACCCTTTAAAGCTGACATTTTCTCCAGGGGACCTGATCTCTGTAGTCTGGAGAACAGTTATAATATAGTGAGATCTCTAGACCCCACCTGGAGGTTGACAAGCCTATTTCAGATGTATTTCTTCAAAATATATTTCAAAAGATAGTTGCATATTCTCCTTGTAGAAAATGGTGACATGTACACTACATGAGTTGAAGATCTGAAGGAAGTGGGGGGAGTGGTTCCATTTCATGGAATATATCCAAGAAAAGATCAGATATTTTAAACTGATTGTAACTAACTACGGTAGCTTTTCTGCTGTTGAATAAGAAAGGGAGCATCTTCTTTGAGCACCTACAAAAGGCTATGCTTTGAATCATGGCTATACTCTGCAATAACATGGGATGGTAAGACAGTACATATAGGGAAGTAAATGTTTTGGGTAAGAAAGAGAAAAACAGGTGAGCATACTCTGTGGGCTCTCAGGTTCAAACTACTATGGTCAATTTCAAGGACTCGTTTTTTTATCAGAGAAAGTGCATTGGTTTTTCCCATCTCAAAAATATCATCAATCAACATTTCAACTTTCATCAGGTTCTCATCCAGGGCTTTTGTTCAAGATGATCTGTGCCTCCTCCTGCTTCAGGAACTCATTCAAGAGTAGTAGAACTAATTACTAATTAAGGGACCCCTACACAGCATGGAGACATGTGTCTCATAGCAGTAGGATGCTTGATACATCACATGCAATCACATACAAACACACATGCTCTTTCCCCCCTCCCCTCCCAAAAAAGTGAACTATTTCAAAGATTGAATGGGGCCAGAGGGAGGTTCTTCAAAGGAAAACTTACTTTCTGAAAGGCATCAAGAGACCACAAACAGGAAGGATCACAGAGTTTTCAATGTAAAGGTAATTAATTGTCAGTCAGTCACTGTAATTTTATGTTAAAATGGATACAGACAGGTGTGTGGGTTTTTTTAGGTAATAAACATTTTTTATTAGTAACATATGGTAGCAAAACTATATCTACAACTTATAAAAACTTAAAGTAAAAGAAAAAAACTTTCTACCCCATATCTTACTTTTCCCCCTCCCCTCCCCCCATTACTTGACCCCCGCCAGTGTTATTTACTTAAAGGAAACAAATATTAAAGATACACTTAACTATTAAAGAAAAAAACAAACAACAGTTATATTCTTATTTTAAAAACCTTAATCATTATCAAAGATTGTCCAATGTCCTTTTATTTTCCACTCTTTTTCTACGTATCTTCTGAATTTCTTCCACTCCAATTTAAAAAGTTCCAAATCATAGTCTCTTAATTTTCTTGTTAATTTGTCCATTTCACTCCATGACATAACTTTTGTAATCCAATCCCATTTCTCTGGTATTTTTTCTTGCTTCCACAGCTGTGCATACAATGTCCTAGCAGCTGAGAGCAAGTACCATATTAAAGTTCTGTCTTCTTTTGGAAATTTTTCCATTTGTAATCCCAGCAGAAAAGTCTCTGCCACTTTATTGAATTCATATCCCAAAATCTTAGAAATCTCTTGCTGAACCATTTGCCAAAACATTTTAGCCCTTTCACAAGTCCACCACATATGGTAGAAAGAACCTTCGTGCTTTTTACATTTCCAACACCTATCTGGCATCTTGTTGTTCATCTTTGCTAATTTTTTTGGAGTCATATACCATCTATGCATCATCTTAAAACAGTTTTCTTTAATACTATGACATGTTGCGAGTTTCATAGAATTTTTCCACAAATATTCCCAAGATTCCATCTTTATTTCTTTATTTACATTAATTGCCCATTTTATCATCTGAGATTTCACTACTTCATCTTCTGTAGACCATTGTAAAAGTAATTTGTATACTTTTGAAATTAATTTCTCATTATCTCCAAGCAGAACTCTTTTCATATCTGTTTGCTCCTTCCTTATTCCTTCAGTTTTGATATCATTCTCCACCAAACTTTTTATTTGTTGCATTTGAAACCAATCATACTTGTAACTCAGTTCTTCTGCAGTTTTCAGTTCTATTTTTCCACTTTGTATTTTTAGTAACTGATTGTATGATAGCCGTTTTTCTTTGGCTGTTTTAGCCGTTATCTTTATCACTTCAGCTGGCACTATCCACAAAAGTCTCCTCTCATCACCATATTTCTTATACTTTATCCATACATTTACTAGATTACTTCTTATATAATGGTGAGAGAAAAGGTCATCCATCTTCTTTTTTCCATAGTATAAGTATGAATGCCAGCCAAATTTTTTTCCATGGCCTTCCAACATTAAAAGTTTTTTATTTAACAACGTTATCCATTCTTTCATCCATACTAAACAAACTGCTTCATGATACAATTTCAAATCTGGTAATTGGAATCCACCTCTCTCTTTTGCATCTGTCAAGATTTTCATTTTAAACCTTGGTTTCTTCCTGGCCCACACAAATTCTGAAATTTTCCTTCGCCATTTATCAAACTGTTTAGCATCTTTCACAATGGGAATAGTTTGAAACAGATACATTATCCTTGGTAGAATATTCATTTTTATTGCAGCTATTCTGCCCAGCAATGACAAATTGAGCTTGTTCCATTTTAGCACATCTTCCTCTATTCTACGCCATAACTTCTCATAATTATTCTTAAACAAATCAATATTTTTCATTGTTATCTCTACCCCTAGGTACTTTACCTTAGAGGTAACTTCACAGCCCGTTAGTCTTTGTAATTCTTGTTGTCTATTTATCTGCATATTCTTACACAAAATTTTAGATTTTTCTTTATTTATGTAAAGTCCCGCCAACTCCCCAAACTCTTGTATTTTCATTAATAACAAAGGTGTAACTTGTATGGGGTTTTCATTTATAAACATTATATCATCAGCAAATGCTCTGTACTTGTAGGTATAGCCTTTTATTTGTAATCCTTCTAGATCTTTTTCTTCTTGAATCTGCATCAATAAAGTTTCAAGAGTCATTATGAAGAACAATGGTGAAAGCGGGCAGCCTTGTCTAGTACCTTTGCTGATTTTCATTTCTTCTGTAAGATCTGCATTCACACACAACCTTGCCCTTTGTTCAGAATATATTGCTTTTATCATTCTTATAAAGCTTTCTCCAAGCTCCATCTTATCCATTACTGCAAACATAAAGTCCCAGTTTAAATTGTCAAATGCTTTCTCTGCATCTGCAAAGAATAATGCTACTTCCTTTTCTGGATGTCTTTCATAATATTCTACAATATTTACAACAGTTCTAATATTGTCTCTTATTTGTCTTTTGGGAAGAAAACCAGCTTGATCTTCCTTTATAAAATTTATCAAATATTGTTTAAGTCGTTCTGCCAGAATTCTTGTAAATATTTTGTAGTCGTTATTCAAAAGCGAAATTGGTCTGTAGTTTTTCACATTTGTGGCATCTCTATCTTCTTTGGGTATCAAGGAAATAACGGCTTCTTTCCATGTATTTGGTACATTCCCTTCTGTTCTTATTACATTCATCAACTTCTGCAATTTTGGTACTAATTCATCCTTAAAAGTTTTAAAATATTTAGCTGTATATCCATCTGGCCCGGGAGCTTTCTCATTTTTCATCGCGTTGATTGCTGCTTCAATTTCTATTTTTTCAATTGGGTCATTTAAGACTTTTCTCATATTTTCAGTTAGGGGCTCAATTTTTAATTTTTGTAGATATTCATCTACCTTCTCTTTCTTTACTTCAGCACCTTTAAACAGCTTGGCATAGTACTTAAAAAATTCTCTTTTTATTCCCTCTTGAGTAACTACTTCTCTTCCATCTATCACAATCCTACTAATTATTTTGTTTTCTCTCTTTTTCTTCAGTTGCCACGCCAAATACTTTCCCATCTTATTTGCTCCTTCAAACGATTTCTGCTGAAGCCTTTTCAGATTCCATTCCACTTCTTTGTTTAACAAATGTCTCAATTGAGTTTGTAATATTGAAATTTCCCTTAGAATTTTCTTTTTCCCTTGTCTTTTTTTCAGCTCCCCTTCTTTTTTCTTTATTTCATTTTGAATATCCAATAATTGTTTTTCTTTTTTCCTTTTGTCTTTATTGTTCAGAGTAATCAACAACCCTCTCATTACTGCTTTATAAGCATCCCAGACCATCTGAAAGCCAATATCTTCTTTATCATTCACTTGGAAAAAATCCTTAGTTTCTTTTTCTAGAAATGCCACTGTTTCTTTGCTCTGT
Source organism: Heteronotia binoei (assembly GCF_032191835.1). Lineage (NCBI taxonomy): Eukaryota > Metazoa > Chordata > Lepidosauria > Squamata > Gekkonidae > Heteronotia > Heteronotia binoei. The sequence continues at coordinate 33,277,432 of NC_083237.1, forward strand.
AGTAAATCTTCATTCAGTCTCCATCTCCTCAATCTTTTAGACAATTTTGTAATCCACATTATTGGGTTATGATCAGCCCCAATTTTAGGTAGAATCTCTATCTTCCTTGTTATGAGACCTAAGTCTCTAGTTCCCCACAGCATGTTAATTCTAGAAAAAGTTTTATGTCTTGCAGAAAAAAAAGTATAGTCCCGCACTTCAGGATTAAACTTCCTCCATATGTCTTCTAAGTTTTCTTGTTTAACTAATTCAAAGAAAGACTTTGGCAGTTTCCCTTCTTTCCCATTGCTTTTTTCCCCTCCAGATCTATCCAATGAGTTCTCAACTGTTCCATTAAGATCTCCCATTAAGAGTATTTGATCATAAGTCAACTCATCCAACTGTTGTATAATGTCTTTGAAAACAGCATCCTTTGCACTGTTGGGTGCATATAGTCCCAACAACAACGTTCTTTTCCCGCTTAATATTATCTCAACTGCTATAAATCTTCCATCTTTATCTTTAAATACTAACTTTGGCTCCAATTCTTGTTTAATATAGAAAACTACTCCCCTTTTCTTCTGTTCAGCTAATGAAAAAAATTCCGTTCCCAATTGTTTGTTCCATAAAAATGTATAATCCTTTTGTTTAATGTGTACTTCTTGCAAGCAAATTATATTACAATTTTGCTTCTTGATCCAATGAAATGTTGCCCTTCTTTTTTGTGGAGAATTTAGTCCATTAACATTCCAAGACAGTAATTTGTAATCCATCATGGTGCAAATTCTTTATTTTCTTCAAAAAAATCTACTCAACTCCTGAGCATTTGTAATTGTAACTCTCTTCCCCAGAAGTTCAAAACTCAAACCTTTGGGTATTATCCATCTGAACCTCGTGCCATTGTCTTTCAGTTTTTCTGTCAACTTTTTGTATGTTCTCCTGTCGTTTATCACTTGTCTTGGCAGCTCCTTCATGATTCTCACTTTACTGCCTCCTACTATCAGCGACTGTTCAAAGTTTTTGTTCATGATCCTTCCCACCATTTCCTTTGTCCTATATCTTATAACAACATCTCTTGGTAAGTTGTTTTTCTTGGCAAAAAGTGAATTAACTCTATACATGTGATCATACATGTTTTTGGTCTCATCAGGGTCTTCTTCTAGAAATTCTGCAATTATTTTTATTATATATCCTTTCAAGTCACCATTCTCTGCTTCAGGTACTCCTCTCAGATGTATCTGAGTTTCCATTAATTTACAGTCGTGGATTGTCACTTTTTCTTGAATTTTCAACAAGGTGGTATCATGTACTTTTACTTTCTCTTCCACCCCCTGCACTTTCTTAGCTGTTTCCTCAGGTTTTTTTTTTGAGATCATCCACTTCTTTTTTAATCTGTAATAATTTCTTCCTTTAGTTCGTCTATCATTCTCTTAACTCCTTTCATTATTCTGGCTTCCATGGCATCCATTTGGTCCTGCATTTTCTCTAATGAAAGAGCCCTTTGTCGAGTCTGCTTGGGTTCAGACATTTAGGCAAAAAACAAAGGGTTAGAAGAAATAAAAAAAAATAAAAATACTAAAAATTTTGGTCTCACAAATTACAAGTTTAACTACCAAATTCAAAAGATCTGAATTTACTCTTTTAGTTAAACTTTATTCTATCTTCTTCTGAGCTTCCTAGGCCAAGATATAATTTAAAAAAATAAAATAAAAAAAGTTTCCCCTTTAAAAAATGATGAAATTTTTGACCTCACCAATTTGCAATCTGACAGTCAGGTTCAATAGAATAGGGCTTGCCCTTTCCAGCAAGCCCAATTTCGCTGGTTACTGAGCCCCCAAAGTCAAGATATTTGTCAAAGAAGTCTCTAAAATTTCCAAAATGGCGGCCGCGATTTTTTACTCCTTCTTCTTCAAAAAAATTTCCCTTTAAAATCACCCTAGGAGCCCACAAATAATGTAGCCAATAGTTCTTATCTTCTTACCCTTTTCCTGTTGATTCTAACAATTTTTAATGTCCCCAATTCTTTTAAAAATGATGTTTTATATTTGGCCTCCCAGCAATGGCTGCCGATGTTTCTCTATGATATAGAGTAGGCTTTTTTCTTTACTGCTTCCTGCCTCTGTCACCTTCAACTCTCATGAAGATCTCACGATACTTGACGTACTTCCTGTCTTGCTCAGAAGTGCTGCAGGTCTATGTCGCAGTTGCTTTTGTTTCGAGACCACAAAACCGCAAATAGACTAAACAATGAATTCCTTTTCACTTTTTAGCAGTTTTTAGCACTGTCCTTTATATTTAAAAAATCCAAACTTCACCCCTTCCTTCTTCTTCTTGCAAGCTTTATATTTTTCTTTTCCCCACCTTTTAATTTTGTCCCTTTAAGCTATAAATAGCTCCGGAATGAAAAGAAAACTTCTGTACCTTTTTTTCCACTTATCCAAGTTTCCACTGGTCTTTCAAAGCTTTAGTTGTTTAGAAATGTCCAAGAAGGTTAGGATCCTGATGAGCTTATGTCAAATCAATGACTCTGAGATCTTTTGCAGACGTTGACTATGCAAACTCCAGGAGACCCCTCAAAGAAGTCCCCTCCAGGGCTCCTTTTCAGCCAAGGTAAATCTCTTATCAAAGTTTCCGTGCAAGTCTTGGACCTTTCTCTCACTGAGAAAAGTAGGCAGTAGGCATTAATTTGCCCTCTACTACCCCGAACAAAAGTTTCAGCCTGCTCCCGTTATGAGAGACAGCTCAGCTAGGCATTTTCCTTCCCCGGAAGTCCGTTTTGCCAGGTGTGTGGGTTTTTTTTAATATCAGTAAACAAAAAAAGCACCTGCCATGAAAAGCAATCCCAGAAATCTAATAAAGTTGGCATTATGGTGATTTTTTTTTTTTAAAAAAAATCAAAACCATGTAAAATATTGGGTTAAAGAAGAAAAACACCATGGTATGTTTGCGGCAAAATGTCAGGATTGTTAGTAGGTTGGCGTGACCAAAGACAGTCCATATCTCTCACCACAGTAGGAGCTGAAAACGCTCTCAAAGCTAGGACTCATATGGAAACAAAGTCAGGTATTAACATAATATGGTTTTAATTTAAAATTGGGTACAGTTTATGTTAATTTTCTAATGTCATAGTTTTAAAAAATGTATGCTTTGCTTTTTTTTCAAAATGAAAATAAATATTACAGTCTTCTAAAGCAGACAAATTACTGAGTTATTCAATATGCAAATGGGGAAGGAGGTACACACTTTAAGGAGAAAGTTTGGCTCATGAAAAAGCTGCCCCCCCCCTGTTTTGCAGGGATCTGTTCTACTACCATACAATAAGAATTTTGTCTTGGAGTAGAAATATAATCTCAAAGTGATATGTGTAATAAATCTAAGGTTGTTTGAGGGTAATGGGGTAGTTTATTAGAATACCTGATTGTGATTATTACACATAAGTGTCAAGTCTGCAGATTCAATAACAAGTCGATGTAGATACAAAGAAACTAGTTTATTGATACAGGATACTTGTGGCCTAAGCCAAGGCTTGAAAAGACTGAAGTCATACAGTAGATACATTGCATATAAGGGGTACTTCAAAGGCATTCCTATGGGTAGGGGAATTGTGCAGGGGACATTCACACATAGATGTTACAAATACATTTTCATGTTGATTAGGTGTGCTGGCCTTGATGCTTTTCAGGCTCCTTCCTCTCCCCCGGGCCTGAGCTGAGAAGGTTCAGATAAGACTTTTCACACATCACCATTTCAAAGCAAGGAGATTCTCTAAGGAAGGGAGGGGGGAACAGGAGAAGGGTTGCTAGCAGCATTTGGTTCTACTTTGGTTCTACCCAGCATGCTCTTTGGTTGAGCCAGAGTTAAAGTCAGACTTGACAATAAGGTGACTTCAGAGTTGCCAGCTCTGGTTTGGAAAATTGCTGGAGATTCTGGGGCAGGACTCAAGAAAGGCAAAGTTTGGGATGTGAAGGGAGCACCCTAGGCACATGGATGTCACAGAATCCGCATGCTGAAGTGGCCATTTTCTCCAGGGAAACCAATCTCTGTAGCCTGGAGATCAATTGTAACTCCACTCCCAACTGGAGGTTGGGAATCTCATTGATTTGCCTTTGGCACCATCATTTAGCAACTGGTATCGAAAGATTTCAAATTCAATGTCAAAATTCAACCTTACAATCAGCAGACGTTAGTAGAGGATAATGCTTAGATCCATACAACAAGCTTACTTATTTTTTTACAGATCAAATGTATTTACTGGTCATTTGGGAATATCAGAAAAATCTGAAGTTCTCCACAGCAGGTACAATGACAGGATTTGCTGTTTTAGCATATTTTCCCTTTAATTATTACAATTGCATGCATGCATATTTAGTTAAATTCTGCCAATTTCAATTGCCTTTTGAGACCAAAGCCAAAACCACTGGCACTGCTATAATTAGGAAAATTCACCCAGTCATTATAGATGTTTTCTTGCTGGACAAGAAAGAAATTCCAGTGGGCACTAAAAAAAAAATCACTGCATATAAAATCCCCATAAATTAGCAGGTCTTTGGTGCATAGATACAGGGAGCTGTGTAAGTTTTCTATACCGTCATTTCTAATATATATTTATATGTGTTTCTCATTCACCCTGATCTGGACGGCCCAGACTAACCAAATTTCATCAGATCTCAGAAGCTAAGCAGGATCAGCTCTGGTTGGACCTTGGATTGCAAGCTACCAAGGAATTCCATGATTGCTCTGCAGAAGCAGGCACTGGTAAACCAACTCTATTTGTCTTTTCCCTTTAAAACCTTATGTGGTATGGTATCCATAAATAGGCTGTGATTTGAAGGTACTTTTTACCACCACCATTTCCCCACTGGTTCCCCTATATGTATTAACAAAAACAACAAATCACATGAACTGAGTAAAAGTTGGATCTGATCAAAGTTTCTGCTGGTGGGGAAAAAAAGAAGAGATATCATCTTTGACCACACACAAAAGCTATGTTGAGAATGTATTCTACTTAGTATGAAGATGAGGGGGTGGGGAAGTATCCATTAATGGAACCTTCTGCTAACATATCATTCTAGCTAAACCTAGCTCAAACACACTGAGAGATTCATTTGTTGATCTGTGAAAAGTCAGAACAAAACTAATACTGATAACACAGCACATGCCAGCAGAATCTGAGAATGGAATAAATGTTGGTAACAAAGAAGATGTGGCTGCTGCTGCTGATTTTATTGCTGTATGCAAGAAGCATCCCATTCAATGCACCACAACTGTTGAACTTCTTCCTATTCCTCATGCATTTTATCAGTCTGGTGACCTAACTGTGGGTGAGATTGTTTCTCAAGTCTTCTACTTATACAACACTCCCTCATTCAAAGAGCAGCCTACACAATTGCCCAAATCTGAACCTATGTAAGTTATTCATTCTTAATTTTTGTACCATTTATTAATTTAGCTAAATCCTCAATGTGTGCAATATTTGTAAAAGGGAAGGGAAGATTGTTTTTAGCAGTTGAGTGCTGCCTGGAGACAGGGGTCAAGGTATAACAACTAAAGAACAGAGAAAAAGACTTTTAAAAAAAAAGTCAGGACAGAGGAGGACCAGAACATAGACCAAGAATGTTGGAAAGGAAATGAGAGTTGGAAATTAGATAATTTTCTAGTGTTGCAATTTGCATGAAATACATGTCATGACTTACCCTCCAAGTCAACTGCAGAAGCTGAATTACACATTCACAAGCTCAGACTGAAATATATATACTTGCAGGCTAGATCAAGACTTGTAGTAAGTTGGCAAGCACCCTGACCCAAAAAAAGAATAATGGTGGTGTCATTCATGAATGAGTCGATCATTCATCTCTTTTCATTTTACAAGGATGTAATCTCTTTTCCCCACAGTTTTTGTATCAATGATCAGATCTGGGAGAACCAGGTTTGATTCCCCACTCCTCCACTTGCAGCTGCTGTGATGGCCTTGGGTCAGCCATAGCTATCTCAGGAGTTGTCCTTGAAAGGGCAGCTGCTGTGAGAGTCCTCTCAGCCCCCCCACCTACCTCACTGGGTGTCTGTTGTGGGGGGGAAAGATATAGGAGATTGTAAGCCACTTTGAGTCTCTGATTCAGAGAAAAGAAAGGTGGGGTATAAAACTGCAGTATATTCTTCAATATAATGGACATATTTACACACACAGCTTTTTATCATAGCAAGAATGGAAAAGAGGAATTGATAGTGGAGGTTAGATTTGCCACCACAAAGATAAAATACTTTCCCCCCAAACCTCCTCAATTATAATTTCATTGTTTCATGGTGCCAAAAACCACCACCACCATCCCCCAAAAAGTTAATTCATACAGATTAATTAAACCATAAAATAGACAAATAGGGAACACTGAGACTGGATTGTGTTCATCTGTAACCATCACAAAGCATTTTAAAAATTAACACTTTGTACACTAACATAGCCTATGAAGACATTTTTTTATTTCAGTTGCACACATTTACCTGTTAACAAAACAATCCCTGAAATAAAGTCACTCAGTGTTTCTGTACAGTTCAGTCTTTAAAAGGCAGAGCTATGATGTAAGCTAATCATGGCCTCTTCTCCATATTCATAATTCCATTGTACATGCACAGACTATCTCCAGATTTTTTTCATGGCAGCAAGGTAAGCATTAGCACTTTTAAATAGCAACCCCCTGTTAAAACTATAATTGTAAAGGGTTAATCTAAAAGCACAGAGGCATAGTATGGTGAAGAAGCTCCTTGTTGGAAGGAGGGGTATAAATATGGAGAACTAATTGAAGATATATTCTTGTTCTTTGGTTGGAAAGCTCATCTATAACTCTCATTTTAGATCAGTAACAAAGAACTACCAGCACATCTTGGCCTTGGCTTTTGCTGTAAAAGAGATCAATGGGAATCCCAACATCTTACCAAACATCACTTTGGGCTTCCATTTTCTCAACAGCTACTGAGAGGCAAGGATGACCTACAAAGCCACGCTGAGCTTGCTTTCATCACAGCACTTTCTCCCCAATTTCAAGTTTGATACACAGAGCAATTGGATCGCAGTTATTGGAGGACTGCATTCAGAAATGTCTGCCAATATTGCCACCATAATTGCCATTTACAAGATCCCATGGGTAGGCCATTCATACGGGGGTGCAACCCATAGAGTTGTGTGGACATTTCATGACACTGACACATGATGATTAGAGAAAAAGAGATTGGATTCATACCTTGCCTTTGCTACCCAGAGGAGTCTCAGAGCAGCTTACAAATCTCCTTTCCCTTCCCCTCCCCACAACAGGTAGGTGGGGCTGAGAGAGCTCTCCCAGAACTGCTCTTGAGCAGAACAGCCTTGAAAGAACTTGTGGCTGACCCAAGGTCACATCAGCAGGTGTATACGGAGGAGTGGGGAATCAAACCCGGTTCTCCCAAATAAGAGTCCATGCACTTAACCACTACACCAAACTGGCTCTCAATTGAATTGTCTGCTTCATTCTATTTGGAAAAATGTATTCTTTTTTCCCAGCTCACTTATGACTCATTTTCCCTAGCTCAGAGTAACAAATTCCTAGTTTCTCCTGTGTATCAGATGATCCCGAATGAAGCCACTCAATATATGGGAGTTATCCAGTTATTTCACCACTTCAGATGGACATGGATTGTGCTGTTTGGAGAGCCAGTTTGGTGTAGTGGTTAAGTGTGTGGACTCTTATCTGGGAGAACCGGGTTTGATTCCCCACTCCTCCACTTGCACCTGCTGGAATGGCCTTGGGTCAGCCATAGCTCTGGCAGAAGTTGTCCTTGAAAGGGCAGCTGCTGGGAGACCCCTCTCCAGCCCCACCCAGCTCACAGGGTGTTTGTTGTGGGGGAGGAAGGTAAAGGAGATTGTGAGCTGCTCTGAGACTCTTCGGAGTGGAGGGCGGGATATAAATCCAATATCATCTTCTTCTTCTTCTGTTTGTTGGAGACGATGACAGTGGGGACAGGTTCTTGAAGACCATGGTACCAATGTTTTCTGAGAATAACATCTGCTTTAATTTCACAGTAAGATTACTAACACAGATTTATTTTGAAGATGGGGTGGCTAAAATTATAAAGCAGCTGGAATATTTAATTGGTGTCACTCAAACAAAAGGCAATGTTCATTTTGTATATGGAGAAAACACAACCATGTTCATTTTGCGAGTATCATTGTTTTTAGGAACCTTTATTTCATTTCCTCCCCTGCATAAGGTGTGGATTATTACATGCCACTGGGACTTTGAATAAATATCTACCCAAAGGATTTGGGATATAAAAACCTTCCACGGTGCCCTATCCCTTGCAGTTCATTCCAATCAGCCTCCAGGATTCAAAATATTCCTGCAGTCCATAGGCCCTTCCTGGGCAAAAGGAGATGGCTTTATCCAGAACTTCTGGGAGCAGGCATTCAGTTGTTCACTGAGGATTCCAGGTGTTCATAGGGACAGCAAGAAAATGTGCACTGGAGAGGAGAAGCTGGATTCTATTCCACTTATTTTGTTTGAAACGAGCATGACTGGCCACAGCTATAATGTCTACAATGCTGCTTATGCAGTGACACATGCTTTGCATGCCATCTACATATTCAGATCCAAACACAGAAGAATAGGAAAAGGGAAGGGTCAAGTCCTCCATAATGTGCAACCATGGCAGGTAATTGCTTCTCAAGTATTGCATCACAAAGGCACCCTGACTTTTCACTTCAGACTTTAATTATTATTTATTTCATTGTGAATATCTGTACTATATATCTGTATATCTCCATGTCCAGATTTTGAAATAGTTTCCCAAACCATATACCCAATACAAGCATAGTATACCTAACATATAAAAATAATAAGTAATAATTAAATATTTATAATTTCACAAGCAGAGGGAACCAGTGAAGAAAAGAATAATTTATAGCAAGCAAAGAAATGTAGATGATAAGGGTGTGTGCTCAGTATATACTGAGATGAAAAAAAATACTTTTCAGGTATTTATTCAGCAAATACAGATTGGACAATCTGATTTGGTTACTGAAACAGCAATGCTTGAATAAGAGCTGATATTAGTTAGCATTATTTCAGGTACAGCTAGAAGGCATTTCAAGAGGCTGTGGTCCCTGCCCACATCAAGGTTGTTCTGCCCACTTTGCACTTTCTACCATCCTCCCCCCTCTTCATCAGTGTACAAGCTCAATTTTGCCCTCATTTTTAAATTTTAAATTTTTTGACAAGTGGCATGAGTCTAGTGATATGAGACTATCACTGGTCTTGGATTGCTGGAAAAAAAAATCAAACAGGTGGAAAGCTTAAAAGGTTTATTTATTTATTTTTATTTATTTATTCGTGATTTATATCCCGCCCTTCCCACGAGTACCTGCTGATATTAACATGAAAGGGGGATCAGGGAGGAAGCCAACAGCAGTGTCCTCAGTGCAGGAAAAAAACGATTTCAGTGCTTCATGCAAACAAAATAATGTGGAATGAAATTGACATGATCTTGGATTGTAATGTTGATTGATTGATTGATTGATTGATTGATTGATTGACATGAGATGTAAAGACAGAGAGACACTGGAATTGGAAGCCTAAAGCTTTGAAAATATTTTTTCCCTTTATGCTTTAATGAACATGGTTGTTAAGGGGGTAACCATTTTGGCAATCATTCGAAGCCTAACATTAAAATGGCAGCTGAACCACATGGCCTTCTGTGAACCACTGAATTTAAGGATCTCTTGGGAGCAATCTGTTTGGAGGAAGAATGCAATCTGCCAAAGACAGGCTTTAACAAGCTGCCTAGATTACAATCAGTGTGCAGGATCAAATTAGAGAATCACAAAGAGAAAACAATGCATATTTGCAAGGAAGGGCAGGAAATTAGCATTACTATGCAGCTGCAACTGGAGTATCAATGCAAAAGAACAATGGCAGCACAATATATGGAATACAAAAATATTGTGCAAGACACACACTCTTGAATAGTTTATACAAAATTAAGTAAATTGTATTGTGTCATATAATGAACAGCCTACAAAAGTAGGCATACATTCATACAATCAGAAATTAAAGCCAAACAAGAGTCTCAAATACAGTGTTTCAGGGAGGACCCCTCACAGTCTCTTAATTTTCCAAATAGAGTACTAAGACTCAATAATAAAGTTCCACAGAAGTCCCTCCATTGCTTGTTGGCTTCTGAAGGAAAAATTCTTGCCTTCATGCCAACTCCGGCTTTGATTGCGTTCCACTGCTCCTTCAGCTTCCTCGTAAGTCAACTGTAAACAACAGAAGTGACCGATAAAAACCACCCTTACCAAAAGCAATATTGACAAAAACATACAAAAACAGTTGATACATCAACCTGAAAATTCCAGCCAAGTTCTCTCTCAAGTACCCATTTCAGTATCTTAATTGGCGGCTTAATCTAACTGAGCACACGGATTTTTTTAAAGAGACGGTCACGGCTGTTGTTAATCAACCATTTAAAAGAGACATAACCCAAAATATAACGACATACCCCAGAAACAACAAACACTATATATAACAGAAAAGATCATTGTATTGATTAAGACCAAAGGGCTCAATAGTGTTTAAACGATGTATCCACCTTGCCTCTTTTTGTAACATAGTCCTTTGATAATCACCCGCTCTACTTTCACCAATTTCACCAATTTTTTGTATCACAAAGAATTTTAAGGATTCTAAGTCATGATCAGTCTCAATAAAATGTTGAAGGAGAGGAACACCAGGAACTTAATGGTGAACCCTTGAAATATGTTCCAAGATACGTGTCTTAATCACCTTGCAGGAACAACCTGTGTACATTTTTGAACAATCTCCACAAACCAGGGCGTAAATGACACCATTAGAGTCACAGTTAGTGAACCCTGTTAATTTAATAGTCATTTGGGATCTAGGATCCACATACTCTTTTGTTTGTAATGAGTACTTACACACTTTGCGACCCTTGCAACGAAAATGGCCAGGGGGCAATCAAGAAGACGTTTGTGCAGTCTTCAAATCAGTATGCACCAAATAGTCCCTTAAATTCCGAGATCTACGGAAACCAACTATAGGTGGAGATGTACATCCTGCAATGCTGGAAACAATACCCCAATGGTGCAAAATGATGTTTTTAATCGCTAATGCCTTAGGAGTATATTGTAGAGAACAAAATAATCTTTGAGTTTCCCTAGCCTCTCCATTATATTTACTCCTACGCTGCAACATAAGGGAACATTCTTGTTTTGCAGCCCTAATTTTCGCCCCTTTAATGACTGTTTCTGGATAACCCCGTTCCTTAAATTGCACTGTCAGTTGATTACAAGATTTTCTATACTCAGTAACTGAGGTGCTATTTCGTTTCATGCATAAGAATTGCCCATAATCAGTGAGATTCAGTAAATCCTGAATATAACTTAAAATCTGAAGGATAGGGAGGGAAGGCTGAGAAGTGGAGTGGCCCAGTATGTCAGAAACGGTATACAGCCCAGTAAAATTGAGACTGTAAGAGAAATAATTTGCTTACAGAAACACTGTGGGTGGAAATAGTGTGCCATAAAGGAATATTAACTATGGGAATTTGTGATCACTCACCAGATCAAAGGTTAGGGGATGATTTAAAAACTGCAAAAGAAATAAAGAAAGTAGATTAAAAATATGTCATAATAGGTGATTTTAACTACCCACACATTGATTGGGTCAACATGTGTTCAAATCAGGAGAAAGAGACTGAGTGTCTGGATACTCTCAATGACTGTGCCATGCAGCAGATGGTCACTGAACCTACCTGGGGGGAGGTGATCCTGAACCTGGTCCTAAGTAATGCACAAGACCTGGTGAGATATCTAAATGTGATAGCACCAGTTGGGAACAGTAACCATAATGCTGTTAAGTTTAGCCAGGGCTTTTTTTTTTAGCAGGAACTCCTTTGCATATTAGGCCACACACCCCTAATGTAGCCAATCCTCCTAGAGCTCACAGTAGGCCCTGTACTATGAGCCTTGTAAACTCTTGGAGGATTGGCTACATCAGGGGTGTGTGGCCTAATATGCAACAATCCTGCTACAAACCGCCCCCCCTGAGTTTAGCATTTATGTAAACAGAGAGTTGCCCAAAAAGACCAACACAACCACATTTAACTTTCAAAAGGATAACTTGTCTCAAGTGACAGAGACTGTGAAGAAGAAACTGAAAGGAAAAGTAAGGTGTATTAGGTCCCTTCTGGAAGTGTGGAGACTATTTAAAACTACAATCCTGGAAGCTCAGATAAAATGTATGCCTCAAGTCAGGAAACATACAAATAGGTTTAAAAAGGCCTACATGGTTAACAAAGTAATGGAAGCAGTAAAAAAGTAAAAGGAATTCCTTTGAGCAATGGAAGGCTAGTCGGAGTGAGGTAAATAAAAGTGAACATAGGCGTTGGCAAATAAAATCCAAGTTGGTCAGACAGACAAAAAGGGATTATGAAGAACATATTGCAAAAAAAAAGCCCCAAAAACAAAAACCATAAAAACCAACACAAAAATTATTCAAATACATTAGTAGCAAAAAACCAGCCAGGGAGACAGGGAGACTATTGGATGTCCAAGTGGGAAAAGGATTACTACAGAATGACAGGAAAATGACTGAGAAGCTGAATTTTTTAATTATTTATTGCCTTTACTATGCAAGATGGAAGGTGCTCAGGCTTGTAGCCCAAAAATTTTAAATGGGGGGGAGGAAATAAGATTTAAAGGGGGGGGGGACTGTGGGGCACAAAATGATACCACAAACTTTTTTTTACAAGCATACCATTGGTTACCATAGCATTTTTGCAACCTCTAGGAATTGCTTTCTGCCCCATCCGCACACTGAAAAGAGAGTTTGGGGACTGGCACATCTTCTCTTAGGCAGAGCAGAGCACGAGGGCTCAGTGGGAGGAGCAGGGTGCTGGTGTTTTGGCCCTTCCCAGCTCAAACAGCAGCAGCTGCAGGCAATGCCAGGCACAGGAACGGGGTAGGATTCACTGCAGAGTCCCACTGGGCTGCCCTATCCCCTGGTGACTGTCCTGATGTGTGCATGGGGTGGAGAGGGTCACCTGTGCATCAAGGAAGGTGCTGGTCCACCAGGAAGGTAGCCAGGAGCAAGCTGAGTGAAGCGAATTCCTCAGGGGTACAGGAGGGGAAGGTTGGGGTTCCAGGCCTGCCCTCCAGAAAGGAAACCACTGCTGGATTGTTAGTGCTGCTTCTAGCTCTGAGCTCCTGCTGTTAGGGTTGCTGCTGCTCCATACCCTTCCCATGGCCTGCCTCCTGCTGCTGCTGCTGCTCTGGAGCCTCTTGGAGGTCCTCCAATGGATGGGACATGCAAATAGAAGGGGGGGGGTTGAATGGAGTGGTCTGTCCCCCCCGGGCCCCACTGTAACTGTGGGCCTGGAGGTGCTTGCATGCTCCAGAACTATCAATTTCAGGAAGTGGTGTTGAAACACTTCAGTTGGATTGAGGTGATGAGAAAGTCCTATAACTGATGGAAAAATTAAAAACTGACAGCCTGTGTGACACAGAGTGTTGGACGAGATTGGCCATTGGCCTGGTCCAACATGACTTAACTTATGTTCTTAAGCCTCTTAAGGCAGGTTCATACTGTCAGGCTCTGTTCATTGATGTTACTGCTAAATGCTGACTACTAACCATATTGATCAATATGCATATGTGCCCACTAACCTGTAACCATAGAACAGTAGGGGGGGAGCAGTATAGAAAGTAGCTTCCCAGGAATATCAAAGGTTGCCAGGCCTGCTTTGAAGTAGAGAGTGTCTGCCAGACTCTCACCTCCTCCCTAGAGGCGGCAAGGACATTGCTGCCGGGAATTGTAACCACCAATGGAAAAGATAAGGGGGGAAGTCGTGTGAAACTCTCACAGGCAAAAGCAGCCTTTGTTATGGGAATTGGGGTGTAGATGCATTGCTTTGATGTTAGATGTTAAATACCAATGATTTGAACGATTTGATATCAGTTCCAATGCCTATCATGCTGGAGTAAATGCAATAAATGCAATTTTGTTTCAAATAACAAGTTTGCTCATTTGGAAACTTCAATGAACCTTCACTGACATTTTGGAACTGATCCCCACGAAGGTTTATCAGCGCTGGTAACTTTATAGCGGATGGCTGAAAAGGCACCCAGCGACCAAGAACCTTCAGAACCGATCGACATCCCGACATCTCCGGTGCGGCACATTACCAAGAGGAGACCAGCCAAACTCAGGGGGACAACACACATACAGCGACTTTTCATCACCCCGAGAGCGTGGTACCCCTGCACCTCGACCACCCTAATGGATCTGGCACGAGGCCATCCTCAGCAGACCAGGACCCAAAGGGAACCCGGGGAGCAGTGGCGACTCACCACCGGGCACGTACAGAGGGGAGCGGTCCCCCAACCCCGACAACTGGAAGCAGGGGTCGGAGTTGGAAGATGAGGAGGACGGGCCCTCCCCGAAAGACCTGGAGCCCGTCAAGGCCCTATGAGGGGAAGTATCTACCCTAGCCTGGGACCTGAGACATAAGATGAAGGAGAAAATGGCCCTGATGCTGCAAGAGGTCCAGAAACAGATCGACCGTGCCCTGACGGGGGGAGTCGGAAGGCTAGCTCGACTCCTGCCCTCAGCGCCCCCGGCCGCCCTGGCTGCACCAACAGCCCTGGCCGCACCAGCGGCACCAGAGGCGCCGGTGGCCCCAGCTGGGCCAGGGAGATGAGCGAAATCCCGAGAGCTGGATGCCACATTCAACGGGAACCCCAAAGGAGTGGAATATTTTATAATCCAAGCAAACAGCTACATGCACTACTGGGGGGATACCTTCCCAGATGAGTTCAGCCGTGTCGACTACTTGGGCTCTAAGATGAAGGGGGCGGACCAGAGGTGGTATGTGAGCTTGTACGAGACCAGGGGGCCCGAACTAGACACTGTGGGGGGCTTCCTCCAAGCCCTGCTCTCCCAGTACGAGGACCCTCTACAAGAGACAAGGGCCATCGCCATGTTCCAGAACCTGCAGCAGGGGACGATGAGCATCTGGGAATACACAGCGGACCCACTGTGCCAAGATCCGGGGTTGGAGCGAAATGATGAAGATAATGGCGTACCAACGGGGCCTAAATGCCAGCTTACTGGATCGGGTCCTAGGGCAAGCGAGACCCACCACCTTGGTTGGGTGGATACAGCTGGCGGGTGAGGTCAAAACCAACATGAAAATGGTGGCCCTCCAACGCCAGCAGCAGCAAAGGGGCAGGGCTGGGCGCGAAGCAAAGCCGAGCTCGAAACCAGAGGCCAAGAAGACCCAAGGGGGGGGTAGCAACAAAACCCCCTCCCTCGACCCGCAAATGCTACCGGTGTGTAGACCCGAACCACTTGGCCGCCAACTGCCCCGAGCCCCCTCCATGCGGACCTCTGTCAACCCCCAAGCCGGGACCGATGGGGGCCAAGAAACCAACCAAGCCGAAGGAGCCGAGCCGCAGCAGCACTGCCCTGTCGATGGTGCTAGATGAGGACTCTATAATGCTGGAGGACCTTGGGGAGGACCCCTGGGAAACCGAGCCGGCAGGAAACGGGAACGACCTGCACTGATGGGTGCCGGGCGGCAGGTCGTGGAAGTATCGGCACCACTGAGGGTGAGCATATCTGGCTCCCTTTTGTTTGTCCCATTGACTTTGTTGAATGTAAAGCTGAAGAGAATAGTGCATGCCAGAGCCCTTATAGATTCGGGATGCACGAGGGAAATCATCACCCCCAGATTGGTAGACATGTTAGAGCTGCCCCTAGAGCCCCTCCCGTGCCCGATCCAGTTTGAGCAGATGGACGGGACAGTAATGAAGGGTGAGCCCTGTGTGGAGGAAACCCAAAGGATCCCGGTGGGGATCAACGATCACTGGGACTTGGAAATTTTTGTGATCGCCCCATCCTCCTCATTTGATCTGGTGCTCGGGGTAGGGTGACTGGCCAGACACCAACCGGACATTCAGTGGGGGGAACAGACCATAGACTTCACTGACAGGCGCTGCGCCTCCCACCGTTGGTGGGAGCAGTGGGGCCCCAAAGCCCCGCCGAAGAACTAGAGGCTGTGCGTGTCGGTGGAAGAGGTCCGCACCATCCCCCGTGAGTACCGGGACCTACGGGGGGCGTTTAGCGAGGTTGAGGCCAATGAATTGCCCCCCCACCGAGACACGGACTGTGCCATCGAGCTAATTCCCGGCCAGTCTCTCCCCAAAGCGAAGCTATACTCCATGGGGTGGGCGGGGAAGGCGGAACTAAGGAAGTTCCTGGACAAAAATTTAAAGCGGGGCTTCATCCGCCCTGCCACAGCGCCACAAGCCACCCCGGTACTCTTCCGAAAGAAGAAGGATGGGAGCCTTAGACTTTGTACTGACTTTCGTGGGATAAACGGGATTTCTATGTCTAATGCATACCTGATCCCCCTAATTAAAGACTTGTTAAGCACCGTCTCAGAGGGGTCCATATTAACCAAACTGGACCTGTGAGACGCTTACTTCCGAGTAAGGATTAAAGTGGGGGGGGGGAGTGGAAGACAGCGTTTAATACTCCCATGGGCCAGTTTGAGTACCTAGTGATGCTTTTCGGACTACAGGGGCCCCCCGGGGTGTTCATGAACTTTATCAACGAAGTGCTGAGAGAATACCTGTACAAGGGGGTGGTGGTGTACCTGGATGACATCATTATTTATTCCAAGAACCTCCCCTCGCATGTGACCACCCTGAACCAGAACAAACTGTATGCCAAATTGTCCAAGTGCGAGTTCCACAAAGAGGAACTGGACTACCTGGGGTTTAGAGCGAGCCAGTGCTAGTGCATCCTGACGAGCTCAAGCCCTTCGTGGTTCAATGTGACGCATCCGACGTGGTCGTAGGATCCATATTAATGCAGAAAGATTAGGGGGGCCAACTGCGGCCGTGTGCCTACATCTCCAAAAATTTTTCCCATGAGCAGCTGTTCTTTTCCCCACCCATTTTCTTATCCTGGCCCCTGGCTTGGTAGCCATGAAGGCCAGAACCACAGTGATTGTTTTGGCCAACACACTGGAAAGGGCAACCTACTGGGTTGCATTTTTTCCCCTAAATGCTATATCATTGTACTCAGGCCTGAGCTTAACAACAGAGAAGTCTTAATTGGAAGAACAAAATAAATCAACATGAGTTTTTCTCCATACTCTGTTTCTATGTGCATTTGCTTGAAATATCTGAAAATATAGTTCACAGGCTAATGCTGTTTTGTCTTCATTCCAAGTTTTTTTTTAAAGTAGCAGCTTATCATAAGAGTGCTGAAGAAGCTATTATGCAGAACCCTGTTGATTACAGTAGACTTTTGTTGCAAGCTGGCCCACCTGCCCTCCTTATGGATATTTTTTCAGCTATTTTTTCTTTTCTTTTTTTGTAAGCTGCTCTGAGAAGCTAAAATTCAAAGTGAAAGGTAAGATATAAATCCAATATCTTCTTCTTCAAATCTCCTTCTCCTCCCCCTCCCCACAATAGGCACTCTGTGAAGCAGGTGGAGCTGAGAAAGTTCTCTCAGAACTGCTATTGAGCAGAACAGCTGTGAGAGAACTTCTGGCTGACCTAAGTTCACATCAGCAGGTGTATGTGGAAGAGTGGGGAATCAAACTTGGTTTGTGCAAGTTTGTGCAAACTTTGGTGTAGTGCACTTAACCACTACACCAAACTGGCACTCCTTATCCATGCCCTGTAGGACTTAATGCAGTTCTGCAGGAGATGTAAGGGAGAGATGTTCAACAGGGTGTTTGATTGAGGACAGCAATGGTTTTACCATCTAGCTGGCACTCCTGTTTTTCTCCCTGCCTCCCCACCACCACCACCACACACAAGGCAGTGGCGTATTTCCTGGCAATTCTATCACCACCAGCCTGTTACAAGCTAAAGTCGCTTTTAAACTGTAAATGTAATTTATGAATTTTTATTAACAGTAAATTCATGTCAATGATTCTTCTTGGTGTCCGCTTTCATGTGATTCTTTGTAATATGATACAACAACTTGTATGGTGATGTCGCTGGTCAGTACTGCAAGTAGTTGTGATTTTGATTCTTTCTGTTAAAAGGCAGTGGTTGTTGACAACTGCTAGGGAGAAGCAATCCCAGCTACAAAGTGTTTGCACTATGTCTGCTGAATGAATATAGACTGGAGCTTCCATAGCCAACACATATTCATGACTGTAATGAGTGAGTGTTTGTTTTCAGGCACTGTGGGTCTATGTTTGATTTTTTTTCTTAACCTCATGCAAGGATTTCTATGCAGCTACAGGTGGAGCCTAAAAGTTGAAGAAGGTGTCTTCATTTCAGTCTCGAGTTTCTTGATTTGGCTGCAGTTTCCTTTCCTTTGTAATCTCTTCAAGTTTATGATCCACTTCAGGACAATTTTGGAATAGCACTGATATTGTTTATGGACATTATTTGTTTAATCACATGGCCAGTGCTTAATTGTCAGCCACATTTATTTTCCTTATTATAATATACTAGAGGTTGGACACAGAAATTGTTGTAATAATTGTTTTTTACTGATACATTATCATTGTGCCACACAGTTTTCCCTTGTTTACTAACAATTTCAAACTGTGGTTTTGACTTGGTTTTGCTTGTTCTTGGTGTAAAATAGACCTGTTTATTTTATAAGGTAGGGCTGTTAAAAATCAAATTAATGAAATAAATGAACAAAAGTTAGTTTCTTGTTTGATGAAGTCTGTGAGTTGTGTCTCAAGGAAAGAAACATACACACAAAGATCTCGATCTTTATATGCTAAAGGGACATGCATAAATGGGGGCAGCATGTGAATGAAAGAGTGTATGAGTTTTTCTATTAGACCCTGCTAGAAAAGTGGGGCTGGGCTACCCTGTCCGCTGGTGTCTCTGTGAGTGACCAACAGAGGACCTGACAGGTGAAATGATCATGGTTCAGCAGAGGTTTTCATAGAGACAAGAAGGGAAATGATGTGTGATTGCCTTGCCTGACCTACATACAATCCAGAATTTGGGTGAGATGGAATTTTTAGATGGTGGTAGGCACTCTGTGTGAGAGGAAAATGGGTGTCACATCTGTGTTTACCCAATGTATTATTTGTCACTTACTACAAACATCCACATCTCCCCAAACCACAATACATAATACTTGTATTAGTTATAATGGACATAGAAGCAGCAAGGGCACTGACAGAACACCATGTGTTTGATTAGCTTTTGGAATAAACTTTCCAAAGTAATGTATCATTAGTAGATAGAACTGGGAATGGAGATGTCAAGTTTTCAGTTCCTTTGATACAGCTGCTGCCCCTGCACACTAAAGCTTGTGGCTAAAGGCAGACCCAGAAC